>NC_047660.1:27312970-27641720 GCF_011762505.2 Arvicanthis niloticus | reverse complement strand
AACCTGAATTCTTCATGCTCTCAGAGTCTGAACCACCAACCAAAGAACATAGATGGGCTGGACTTCGGCCTTCCTGCTCATATGTAACAGATGTGGAGCTTGGCCCTCACATTGGTCCTGAACAACTAGAACAGGGGCTGTCTCAAAACCTGTTGCCTGTACATGGGATATGTTCTACTATCTAGGCTGCCATGTCTGTACTGAGTGGAAGAGGAAGCGCCTTGCATTTGTATCTTTTAATGTTGGACTGGCTATGGCATTAGATCCAGACTTCTTTTAGATTGTCTTTGACTCTAGACCTCATCTGTATGATGGGACAGTTACATTTTGTTTTCTTGTCAAGATCAAACTTTCAACCCTATTATATTTTACTTACCATATCCAAAAATCTCTGCCTTAGTGAGTACCTACTCAAAAATGCAGTTTCTTCTTGGTCTTGTAAAATCAATAATGTGTGTTGCCTAGGCTATGGTGATATAAAAAGGCATGTGATAAAGGTTTGAGGGACTTGATTTTTAACGTCTTGATATTTCTTTCAGGAAAAGATATGATCTTGTCTACTACCTTTGGCCAAAATTCACACTTCTGTTAAGTTGCCTCTTATTCTGTTTGACACCTTTATGTATGAGTGACTCGTATTCCTATTAATAAATTGCATGAGTTTATCATTCTAGGTCTTCTAGGTACTGTTCAATTTTACCATGTGCTGACTTTTATTTTGCATCAATGTGAAAAAAAATGAACTGTACTTTTTGATGTTATTATCTAATAACAACAGAAACACTTTAATAGTCATTTTTATTTGTAACCCAACCAAAATCAGCTCAAGAAATATATGAAATATAGCATATTTGTCATGATTCATATTTCACAACTATGTCACTATAAACACATCTGGTTTAAAAAAAATCTTCAAAGGTAATTACTAGCTCACATGATCAATGACATTTGATATCAGATTACTGTAGAAATGCATGTAGACTTTTTTGGAACATGAAAAAAAGGTATAAATAAAATGTTTTAAACTGTACTTTAAAAAACCAATTCTCTGTTGATTAAAAGGGACATTTTAAGGGGACATGATATTCTTTTTTGTTTCTCATAATGATTCCTCACAGATTAGCTATTGTTAGTAGTATTTAATTGGTTTACTTCTAGGTATCCCTTCATATATAACCTAAATGTGGTACACTTTAACTAGTTATTGACTAGTAGCAAGTGTCTGTATATATGGACATATAACATTTAACCACTTTTAAGATCCTTCTTCTTTTTGATTGAAAAAAAGCAAACAATAAATTAATTTATTTTATTTTTCATAATACTTATAAATATTAATTATATTTTCAGCATTATTAGACAACACATTACAATTTGAAAAAATATTATTTTTTAGTATAGAACTGGAACATTCAAGATTTCTTACAATATGATTTTAATTATGTTTAAAATCATATGATTTGAAACAAAATAATAGATTATTTATTGTACTCCTCCTTTATACTCCATTATGCTATTATCACAAGAGATATTTATCTAACTACAGAGCAACCATTCATTCTAGTCAAAAATAAAAAAGTTTATTGCTGCCTTCTTATTAAAAATGGCCACTTTAAAGACCCTGAAATTATAGTATCCTACTAATCAAATATATGGCAAATTAAAATTATACAAGAACATAGCATAAAATAAACTTTAAAACAAAACATTTTGTTAAATTATAAAGTCATTTAAATAATTATGTTACAAATGAAAGTTGAGTATGCAAATAAGAATATTTTCTTTATTTCATTGAAGTATAATTGATAAATGGTAGATATTCTTTGATATTGAAATTCTACTTACATAGGCATTTGGAACAACAAATTGATACTCTTTGTCCTATTCAAATTATTGGAAGGGGGTTCAGAGTTCAAGAATAAGGAGTCATCTAGAGTATCATGCCAAATACTATTGGATACATGTTAGTTCTAAAATTTACAGTGGTAGTCGTTATAATTAGGAAAAAGTTTAAAGACAGTTGCGTATGTCTACAATTCTATGTGCCTAGCAAAAATGAGTTTTGTTTGTTTTTACGTACACTAATACTTTTACTTACACTATCAAAACAGAATTTTTCTCTGTTTTCATAGAATTTCAAAGGCAGGGAACAAACACTTATATGTGTGTGTGGTGTGTGCATGTATGTGTGTGTGTGTTTGAGAGAGAGAGAGAGAGAGAGAGAGAGAGAGAGAGAGAGAGAGAGAGAGAGAGCGGCAGCTTAAAGAAGCTGATTATTTCATTTTACTGTGTGTATTTAGGTATCCAAATTTATTCAGAGGCAAGATAACAAGCAATCTTACTCACGGAGGAAATTATTTTGAATGAACTTATTATACAATGAAGTTAAAACATTCTATGCACTATTATTCAGGTTATTTAATTTAATGTGTCTATTGGCTAGAAAAAGATTAGGTCAGACTCTCCAAACTGTTTTGATATTTGTCCTAGTTAAAACTAAAACATTTTAATTTGTACTGTAGTCGTTTTTGCTCTTGCTTTATTTGTCCTCTCTATTGCTTGCCATGAAGATAATTCTGGGATTGGAGTCTTTATGAATCATTAAATCATCTGTGATCCTTACAGAGCAAATCACTGACAGTCAAGAATTTATATGTTATTGTATAATGTTGTTTAGAATACTGCATAGAAGTGAATATTTGGAGCTGAAAAGCTAACTTAGAGGTTAAGAGCACTTATGGCTTTTTCTGAGAACCATGGCTCAGATTTCATCATCAGTGTAATAGTTCACAGCTTTCCCATGTAACTCTATGATGTCTGTCTTCAGTACGTAAGAGGCAAGCACACAGCACACATAAAAACACTCAGATAAACACTCAAACAAATAAATTAAAATATATAAAGAAAACATAAGCAGAACATAATATGAAGTAATAGGAATGAAAATAAGAATTAATTGAAGAACCAAATGAATGTGTACACTGGATTATAATAATTGTTGCATAAATACTATTTTACAAAGCAAAAGCAGTAAATCAGGTTGATGTATATGTTAAAACATGACAAGAATGGAGAAGTCACAGTAGTAGAAACATCTCCAGAAACACAGCAGGGAATACAAGGCCCCTCAATTCAAGATATATATATATATTTCTTTAGTTTGACATTACTGCCTTTTCCTCTTTATTATTTTGTTTCAACCTTATGATTAATTCAATTATAAACAAATCTTTTCCTTCCTGAAATATTAAAAGTAATGTATTTAATATTCTCGTAGGACAAAAATCTATAAAATGTGTGCATTATTAATATTCTTAAAAGTTCTGATTGATAAAAGAAGAAATGAAATGTTTTGGGTATGGAATAGTAAACCTTTCTTATAGTTTCTTTTCTGAGCCCAGTATTAAGAGTGTATTGTATTTGGGCATATAAAAATCCAAAAGGCATTTGTTTTTGTTATTAAAGGTTTAATCTTCCATTTAGAAGAAGCATCTGTTTTTCAATCAGGCAGAATTCAATAGTATTTCTACAACCTAGGAACGATTTCCAATATTATCAGAAAATCAGTTAATCATTAATAAGAAGTTTTCTGTATATGAGATATTTAGAAATATTCATTATTGAAGTGATGTGGAAATATAGAAACTATTACAATTATATATTCATGCATCCTGAATATTTCCATACCATCAATGTTTCTTTCTGTGCTTTATCTCAAATTTTTATAAATATTTAATTGTGACAATGACCAGATTTAATAAAATTTTCTCTCCCTGTTTTTTTTTAACTGTAAGTATTCTATGAAAAAAATAGCTTTCTAGTGAAGCCTAGTGGAGTACCAGGTATTTAGTCATTCAATAGCGATACAAAGGGTCTCTTGTCATTTCAAGTGAAGTCTGATATACTAATGAGGTCCAGGAAAGTAAGATATACTATAAAATGAGAGAGAGAGAGAGAGAGAGAGAGAGAGAGAGAGAGAGAGAGAGAGAGAGAGAGAGACAGAGATACAGACACAGAGATACAGAGAGACAGAATCAGAGGATTATTATTTATGTAATAAAGGATGAAAAATACATTTTTCTCTATATTATCATTATCTGTCAGATTTAAACATATATGAATAAAACCCTAAATTTTGTTCATCCATAAACAGAGACTATGGTAGTGTAATGTGAAGCAGTCTTGCTTCCAACTTGCATTTATATATGAACAGAAACGTTTTGCAAAAAAAGAATAAAAGAAAAAAACCAAAAACCCATTAAATTTTGCATGTGATATTTATACTGCTTTCTTAAGTTTGCAAACATCTATAAACACATGGATTAAAGATCAACATGTAATTGGAAAGGTTCTTCAATTGTCAAATGCTTGTCAGATACACAGGAACAGAAAAACAGTGCTACGCTCTAGCCTAGGATGTCCGAATGCAATTCCATTAAAGACTTCCTCAGTCATCATTCTCTGAAGCCAGGGTCGAAAGGGCAAAGTCTCTCTCTCTTTTTATAAAGGAATTTTTTAATTATTGCATATGCCCTTTCAAGCCAGTGAAAAGTAATCACCTTTTCCACTCGTCAGGTAATTGTGTTCAGTTTCTACAGAGGACATGAAGCTTCAGTGGTTCCAACTGATACATAGACAAGTATTTTTGCTGTTGAATAATGTTCTTATTTTGGATGTGTCAAGGCCAAAATAGCATGCTTAATATAAACATATAGCAAGGCAACAGTATGTTTTCATTTTAAATGAGAGTTACCAAATTGAAGACCTTCTCTATAATAAAACCGTTAAAACGAATTGACAGTCAATATTACTAAACTTTAACTTGATTAAGCCTGCTCTTAGCAATTGCACTACTGCTTTATGTATGACCCTTGGTTACACAATAAAATATAAAGACTAGATTATTCACTTGAGTGCTGTTCAGTTTCAGATTGAATGTTACAAAATATTGGTGTTACTTAGAGACTGTATATTTTGCCTACATTATGTATCATTGTATTTATTATAGTAAAAGCAGAATAAATAAAAATATAATTGTATTTATATAAAAGGTTATGGTAATATTAATGATTCAAAATCTTTCATACTGTGAACAGCTAGTAGTAGTATTTGGCATACTGATATGTAGTTTTTGTTTTCTATATATAGAATAATCCTTTCTTTGTTTTCTTGCTTATTTGCTAATTACCCTTTTTTTCCAAAATACATTTACAATACATAGGTTACTTCTCTAGTAGTCACTACAGATCCCTTACTGCCTTCAAACTCTTTACAATTTTTCAGAAGCATCCATAACTGCTAGAAGATCAAGTATGTCTAACTATGAAAAAAATAAGGAATAATTTTAAAAGGAGAGTAATTGTCTCCTACTTCATTTGGATAACTTTTAGCTTTTAAAGTGACTAGCCTATGAACCAAGCATTATAGCTAATTTGTACTGACTTATGGTAATATATATAAAATATAAATATATGGTATTAAATATAATATATAAAAATATGGTAAAAATATAAATGCTCTTAAGTTGCTATAGTAAAGTCTGATATAATAGTAACTTTCTTCATAAAAACCACTATATTATGTACAGTGAACTAACTAGGCAATGTCTGACTGCATTCAATTACTAATTATTTTTCCAGTGCATGAGATTTTACATTTTAAGAAGTATAATATTTTTCTAAACTAATGAATTTCTCTGGAATAAAAACTAGATTTTAAGTTATAAAGGTCTTTTGCAACATAGTTGTAGTCATATTTGATTTTTGATCCATGATTTTGACAGATATGAGAAATCAACTTATAGGCTGTAGTCAGGTTACAAATAAAATGTCATCTTCTTAAAATAATCAGAGAACACTAGAAGCATAAAGCTGTATGCTTCCTAAAATATGTTGAAGGGAGTTGGTTTTATTATTATATTATTTTCCCCACATATTGCTGAATAAAAGAAAACAAATTTTTTAATTTACTTTACATCCTGATCACTGCCTCCCATCCCAGTTACCCCTTCCACAAACCCTAACCTACCCCCTTCTCCTCTGATAATGTGGAAGCCCCCCCAGATATCCCCCACCCTGGCATATCAAGTTTCTTCAGGGCCTAGTCATATTAAATAATTAATTTTAAATTAATAGACATTCTTTTCACAGAAAAGTAGAAGAGCAAATGCTCAAGATTAGTATTAGCAGTGTCTTTTTCTACTATTCTTTGTTTTTGTTAGGGCTCTTGTGTTTTCCCTAATACAGTCAGAAAATGCAATGAATTATGCAAGTCATGGAAGGAGCCAAGTGGTTCAGTTTACAAGCATTTCCCAATTGGCTATCAAGATACACATGAAAGCAAAGGCTTTCTACAAATATATATTTATAAATATACTATATGTGTAACGTGAGATTGATACATTATGGAGTGAGAGCAGAGGGGATTAATAGGAGGGAAGCACAGATTATTTTTAACATGTTCTTCTAGATATGTATCTATGTACTTAATTTTTGGGGGCCGACTTTTAGCAGAAAGTGGCTATCAGCTTTGCAGCCATCTTGAGCCATATACCCTGACATGAGACTTGAATTACAATAGCCTACAACAGCTGAGAACACTCCGATAATCTTGGTTTAGATACCTTGAGATTTAAGGTGCGTGAGATTAAAGGTGTGTGACTTAGAAGTATAGAGATCAGAGTTAGAGACAAGACCTAAGGGCATGATTAAAGGTGTAACTTAGAGGCGTGGCTTAGAAGTAAGACATATAAAATGCAGAGGCAGACAGTAGGATTTAGACATTAGGGAGACTATAGAAGACAGAACCAGACATTAGGGAGACTAGAGAGAGAGATTCATACACATCAGACATTAGGTAGAATCTGCCCTCACCCTCACTCTTGCTGAAACCCGACCTGCAGACCGGAGCAGCAGCTTGGGCCGGGATACAGTGGCCGCCCAAACGTGGGTCGGCCAGGGCCTCAACATTTTGCCTGGGCTGCAACATTTATTTTGGCCGCTCCAACTTGGGGCTAGTGCGGTCCCCAACATTTATTTTGGCACCCAACGTGGGGCTAGTGCGGTCCCCAACACTTAATAGCGGACATTTTCAGTCTAGAGAACTGAAGTTAAAAGAAAATGGGAGTAAAGATTTCAAAGTGCTAACTTTTATTAGTCGAATTGTTTTGTTTGCTTTTGTTTTCTTAGACAAGGTCTTATGTATTCTTCACCAGCATTGATCTAATTGTAGCTGAGGCTGACTTTAACATTGGGATCTTGTTGTCTTAGCTTTATAAATTCTGAGATATGATGGACTCAAAGCTTGGTTGTCTACTTTTTGAATATATGCATAAGGTAATTTTATATCGCCAAACAAAAGTGCTTTCTCTTACATAGTCTATTGATAGTGGTAATGAAGAATCAAAGTGTGTGCATAGTACTTTTTTCTTAGATCTCTAGGTCATGAATGTTAATGCATACTCAGGAAAAAAATGTGGAAAGTTGTCAGACGGGAACTTGGGCAGAGAGTGAGGTAGCAGATGTTGGAGAGACCTAAGAGAGAATAGGTATGAAAATAACCAAAATAAACAACATATACATATAAATAGCAAAAGAAAAAAATATTCATTTAAAAATTAAAACACACAATTCCAAATTTTTAAATCTGTACTCTACTTTTCATGGAAGCTCCATAGTAGCAAGGAAGAAACTTCCAAATGAATGCATAAAGTAATTTTGGCCAATTATTAGATGATTGCACAGTTACAACCAGGACCATAAAACTATATATGTTCTGGCTTTTTGTATTATCTTCTGTTTTTAGAACCTAATGTGTTTATATGTACATCCCCTAAGCATCACTGGCATAGCAATCATGGAGCACACACAAAGAGAATTACATTGTAATGTTGTTGAGCCTAATGACAGTAAACTGATAAAGAGCACCCTTGAACATCTTTATTCTACTTCATAGGTCAGAGATGGTTGACTTTGTATGTTATTTTGTCAGCATTCTCATCATATATGTAGATAAATTGATAACCCACTTAGAAACAACCAAATTGAGTGCCAGCTGTTAAGATGAAGGTCCATTTCAAGGACAAAGTTTATAGAGTGTGAGTTGGATTTTCATTGTAGCCGCCAAATTGACACTCATTTCTAGTGGTCCCATAGGATGCTGCTTTTCTCTCTAAAATCGTGTTCTTAATTTTTATAGGCTTTGACCACAAAACTGTTTTGAATGATATGTTCTTTCAATGACATTGATACTGATAGAAGTCAAACGAAAATAACATGGAAGACACATTCACCAAAACTCAGTGAATTGATATTATTATTATCAAACATGATGCAGGACATCTAGATGTAGCATAAATATAAAGTTATCTCTGAATTTTATTAACCTTTGCTTAAGAATTATGTACTTGACTAATTTTGTTTATATTTGGTTTACACATTATCCTAACTCTCCAAAAATTAGAATACTATAATGTTTAAATATTTTTATAACCAAATAATAGTAAAACAACATATATACTAACAACCCTAATCTAGTAAACATTGTTTTAGAAATAAATTTTTTTCAAATATTTAATACATTTTAAATTAATATTCTGTGATAGGTGTCCCCTTGTAGATGGGAAATTTCTGATATATATGTATATTTCATATCAGTTTTTTAGTAAGTGCATATAAACTGTTTGAAATTTTGTTGGTAACTAAGTATGTAACAACAAAATGTTATTCAAACCATAACCCAGTTCTTGTGTTTTTCTTTACTCTCTCAGATAAACAACATTTTCTGCATGAGTTACATGAAGCAACTATTAGCATTTGATTTATCCCAAGCCCTTTCATCTATAAGCAACACAGAAGTAACATACACATGGTCAAATAATGACTATATGCCTAATGAGACCATTGTTTACTTTTTGAAAAGCATCTGTGCTTATAAAAAATGAAAGGCACTACACATTATTTGGATGTAATTAATAACATGTACTATTATGTTCCTTACACTGCTCCAAAAACATTTATTCCTTTTAATTTTTATCACTGTATCAATTTGATATTTTCATGTCCTTTATATTTAAATTATAGCAATATCATTTGTTTCATACTAAGCTTGTGAGAATGGAGCTGTTTGCATATATGTATGATAGATATGTATATGTTGATGTGAGTTTATACTTGCACACATAGGCATATAGAGGCCAGTGGTTCACTGTCTTCCTTTATCATTTTTTTTCATTATGTGTTGAGATTAAAGTCTCTCATTTGACTTGGAGCAAATTATTCTAGTAAGCTGGATGCTCAATCAATTCCAGTAATCTTCCTGTCTATGCTACCCATAAGAGAGTTATACTACATGCCTCATTTTATATGTAAGGTGGGAAGGTGAACTCGGGCTCTCAAACATGCATGGTAGCCACTTTAACAGATAACTCATCTTCTTGGCCTAGAAGCATTTAAATTTTCCTTGCATTAAGTGATTAATTAATTAATTAATGCAGTAGTATTAATAGTGTGTTAATGTATAAACATATGTGTGTATGTGTGTGTATGTGTATGTGTTTGTGTCTATGTGTATGCATGTATATGTGAGCTTATGTGCATGTATATGTGTGTATGTGTATGTATATACGCATGTGCATGTGTGAGTGTGTACTGTGCATACCTAACAGAGCCAGCCCATGGAGCTCAGCAGACAATTCAAGGAAGTTGGTTTTCTCCTTCTACCACGTATGTTCCAGGAACTAAACTCAGGCAATTAGTCTTGGAGGCAAAACATTCATCCAATAATCTGAAGGTTCCGGAGAAGCTTTTCATTGCCAATACTGCAAGAAAGCATGTAACTAGGGGGAAGCATGACGCTAGGGAGAAAAGTGGGTCATTTTGTTTGCTCGCAAGTTCATTTTGTTACTTACACTTAGAAAAAAAATCAGAAAAATAAATGTAAGTAAAAATGCAAATAATTGAGTCTTAAGAAATTTTTTTTTTAAAATATTCACTTGCTGAATTAAAGATGATGCCCTAAATAGGGCAAGAAATGTAGCTTTTCCCCCCTATGGCCAGGTGGGTACTGAACTTCAAGAAAGAGAAGAAACAAGTGCTCAGGGAGCATCAGAAACACTGAAGGGAATTCAAGGGAGTAAAAGAGAGAAACGTAAGGTGGGAGGTGTTCAGGATGGAAGAGTGGGGTGCTCCAAGACTCATCATATCAAAAGGAAGCCTCCTTGCTGGCCGATTGCTACAAATCCCAGCAGGTGCATTAATGCAGGAAGAAGGCAGAGCCCACATTATTAATAAGCTTAAAAACAGATTTAAATTGATCTCCTTTAGGTTATCTGGCTGCTTTATACTCTGTTCTCTCCCCTGTGTTTAGTTTCACTGGGTTTTAATCAGATAACTGTAAAAATGTTCTGAACTCAGGTTAGAATTTAGCACAAAAACACTTGAAGAAGAGACTTTTCTGAGTAGGGCAAGTCAAATAACTCACCGCAGTTAAGAACATGAGGACTCCTGAAGGGCAGAGAGAAGGGGAAAGAAATCCATGCACTTGACACAGGAAATGCTGAGTAGTCAAGGAGCCAGTCAGAGGGAAGGTGCAGGGGAGAAAAGACTAGCGAGAATTCCCTTAGGAATTGCACTTTGAAAATTCAGGGTTCAATACAAGTCTCTTTCATTAGTGTAAGTGTTTCTGCACAAATAACTTGTCGTTAAAATTTTTTTTTAATCTTTGAAATTGGAGGGACAGAGACTTGCTAGGTCACAGTGCTTGTCACCCTACTGCAAAATGGAAACAATATTGCTCACATAGGAGATTGCATGAATTAATTCAGAAGTGGAGAATATTGAACTACTTCTCCTGTAAGGAGCTTAGGCACTACAATGATTACTTAACATTTTTAATCCTTTTGGCCACAGAGGCTGAGGCTGAGCAGTTCCTGAGTGCTCTAGGATAAGATTATGGTGCAGACAGGATCACGGTGTAAAGAGTCATGGAGAAGAGATCGACACTTCCTTGGTCTTTGATAATGGTCCTTAATCTTTTCTTTCCAGAGCTGCAATTAAATGTAGCAGTAGGATGCTATCTCAAATCATTTCCATGGATCGCAATGAATGAATAGAAATTATTAACCTATAAACTACACTTTAAAGTATTTCTTAAATAAATGCTGTTAAAAATATTGGATATTATAATTTTCCTTAGTATAAAAAATAGATAATTTATGAAAAATGTATGTTATGAAAAAGCATGTCTGATTGATAGGTATACTCTTAGATCTTATGGAAGGGTAGCTTTTATTTGTTGCTTTACAAAGAGAAAATCAGAGTAAGAGTGTTAAGTCATTAAAAACACACTACACAGCTTCCAAAGTGCATAAATATTATAAATGAACAAAAATGTGGCTTATCTGAAGATTATTTCTACGTTTTGAAGTATAAAAGTGTTTTAAAAAAGTATTAGTCAGACTACTCAAATAAAACTGTAAAATCTCTTTTCTAATTTAAAATCACATTGGTTTTAGGAAGCTATTCATTTAACTGGAAGTGATAATATGTCACTTTTTGATTACCTTTCGCCACTTTAAATATGTCACATTGAATCACTTTTTGATCAATCATGTTCAACTAACAAGTTTTCCTTTATTTTTTTCCTTTGTATGTCTCCAGGCTAGTACTCTGTCTAGTGAGGTGCCCCTGCTGGTGATGTCAGTCAATGGGTGCTCCCGTAAGCATAGGAGATCAAAGAAAACAAGAAAAGGCTTAAGTTAGGAATCAATTCAGAGCACAGATTATTGGGACAAGGAAGCTTTCTATCCAGCTGTAAGATTCCTGGCTTCATGGAGATATGTGAAATATATGTGTAGAAACTTAACTATAAAATCTGATATAATGATTTATGATTTATATACTATGTTTTATCATATTGGCTAAATTAACATTTCATGGTATTTCTAAAAATGAATCTTTGAAAGATGTAGTGATTTTTCTCACTATCTGTTCTCATGGTCTATCAAAAAAATTAAAAGGTACAAATGTTTATTTGCACATTCAGATATAATTGTGTTTTGGCCACTGTTCTTTTAAATATAAATGCAAAAGACCACAAAAGCATCATTGACTTCCTGAAAACTAATAACATGAATCTAAAAGTCACAATTACTTAGAACACATTTGTGAGAGAAGAGGTCCAACACCCATGTTGATCCTTCATTAAATGGGTATAAATACAAAATTTTCCAATCTAAAGAATTTATAGTACCTACTAAGATCAGGGAAATAATTCTTCAAACCAACAAATTGGTATTTTGAACAAAGTCTTGAGAATAGATTTAAGTTTAGGTGATCAAGATCAGCAAACTGCAGCTTCAGTCTCCTATCAAAGCACAAGTGTAAGCTGGGCTCAGCTTCTTAATCTTTTCATCCTCACAGAGATAGTCCTCCCCATGTTAAGTGTTGTAGATGTATTGAAATATCTGTGAGGTGCGGCATAATATGTGACTTTAAACTTATTTCAGGTTTTTAAAATATTAAGTTGCTCTTTTGGAAACTGGGAACCTTTGTTTTCATCCCGACTCCTTATCTGCTAAGATTTGCATGCATGAAGATGTTTACAATTATTTACTGTTAGCAGGGAGCACTTGTATGGAGTATGTGGCATCTCACCCACCCAGGTCTAGCCACATACATTTGTCATTTTCTCTTGAGAATTAGCATATAAAGGAAGCCAAACCACAGAAGTACTTGTGGGAGAATACATAGGCTCTTCCTCCTCATCTAAATCTCTATAATCCTTTAAAAGGATGTGTCAGATCTGATATAACTTCACAAGATTTGAGTACTGCTTTATTAGAAATAACTGTCATCTGAGATGCTTCATCCTGCAGCTGATGGAAAGAGATACAGGGAGCATCTCCACAGCCAAGAATTAGAGGGAAGTCAAGGAATCTTGTAGGAAACTCAGAGGGAGGTTTGAAGGAACCAGAGGGGTCAAGGATACCATAAGAAAACCTAAAGAACCAACTAACATCAGCCCATGAGTGCTACCGACACTGAACCAACAACCAAAGAGTGTGCATGGCCTGGACCTAGACCTCCTACACATATTTAGCAGATGGGCAGCTTAGGCTTCATGTGGATCCCCTAAAAATTGGATCAGGAGCTGTCTCTTTCGGTTTCCTTCCTTTAACTGATCTGCCTTGTCTGGCCTGAATGATAAAGAATATGCTTAGTTCTTTTTAAATGTGTTAAAAATTGTTGGTTTACAAAGTTGTCATAAATACCTTATAACGCATCTTGTTGTAAAAAATACTTGTATGAAAGCCAGCCATATATCATTTTATTTCTGTGGGTGGCCAGCAGCATATGTTTAGTGGTAGCAGTTTTCAAGATCTAAAAGTGCTTACTATTATGAAGACATGATAAATTTTGTTTTCCAACTAAAGAGATAATTTATAAATACACATGTAGACAGACATCATATGCACATATATGCACTATATATGCATATATATCACATTATATGCAAATGTATTTTGTAATAAACAAATATATGCAAATGTATTTTGTAATGAATACACACACACGCATATATATATGTGTTATATATATATACATATATATATATGTATATATATATAATTTCCTGCTTATATAAAATGTTAGGATTACTTTCTGCATTTGTAGTTCTTTAGTGACTGGCCTATAATGTTTATCAAAAGTAGCTTAATAATATTCATTAACGAGTGTCTACTTTTTTTCTACCTTGGTTGAAAGGTTTCTGGGGTTGGGCACAGATTCTAGTTTTAATTATGTTTTCAAAGCTTCTTGAAATACTAGGTTACATTTTATATTGTATTTTAGAAATACTGCAGAAGTCGTGAGAAGTGGATATATCACCAATATTATTCAATCTTTTATTATTTTATTATGACATATTAAAATTATATATATGTTTTATAGACAGATACATTTTGAAGTCACTGAGGAAGACAGCAAACATGAATGGAGTTGCTTATGAGCTATGATTGCCTTGGGATAGAAAAAAATCAAAAGAAAAAATTCAAAGAAAGGGGGTTGAGAATCTTTATTATGGGAACATCAGAATTTTGCCTTTCAAATAGAAATGAATTTAGTTCGGATAATTTTCATAAACTGACAGTAAAAATAAAACTGACAATTTGTGGAGTAGGGTTATGTAGTCAATAAAGCTCCTGGTTTTGATTCTGTGGCATTATTATGATAATAAGAGCATTTGAAATGCACTACTTCAAAGTTTTCTCTACCTTAAAATAATTTCTACTTAAATTACTATTCATATTTCCTACGCTATAATTAATCTTTCCCTTGGGCTAAGTTCTTTTAGAACACCTTTTTTTTCTTCTCCTAGATAAAATAGTAAAACATCTCATTAATTCCTTTATTAAAATATTATGGGTGATGTTTCAAGGAGTATATACACTTGTTAAATTGGACAAATCTAACATGGCAACTGAGAAATGATGGCAGAGCATGTTTTAAAATAAAAATAAAAATAATTTATGAAATATTGAATCAGATCTTAAAAGTCTTGAATGGCAGAACCTGTGGTGATAATGCCATGGATTAAACATTTACTGCATAAGTATGCTAGCCTGTGTCCAGAACACTTAGGGGAATAAAAACAGGTAGATTCTGAATGCCAACTGGTCAGCAAATTTATTAAAATAGGAGCTTATCTCAAAAAATAAAATGCAACACGGAAGACACAGTTAGTCATCTCTGACCTTCATATGTACATATATGAGACAGTGTGCTTGTGTAAACATTTGTACAGGTTCCATGCTCTATGTAGATACACACAAGGACACAATCTTAAATGCCATAATCCAGACCTGCATAAATAACACTAATTCTCATTAGAGTGAACTTCACATTTCCCACATGCTGATATAAAACACCTACATAAAAATATATTCTAAAGCTCTATGAATTATTCCAATCCTATTTTACAAAGGATTTACTGACTGTATCTATAATACAGTCTTTTACTTTGCATTCATCTAAAAGCTATTAAAGGTAAGCCAGTTATTAGATCAAGATATTGAGGCTTCAGAGCCTTAGTTAGTAACTACTGTGTAATTTTTTTATATGGTGAGAATTTATAGCTCTCCTTTTTTTTTTCTTTTTTCTTTTTTTTTTTTTTTTTTTTTTTTTTGGTTTTTCGAGACAGGGTTTCTCTGTGTAGCCCTGGCTGTCATGGAACTCACTCTGTAGACCAGGCTGGCCTCAAACTCAGAAACCCGCCTGCCTCTGCCTCCCAAGTGCTGGGATTAAAGGCATGCGCCACCACCGCCCAGCTGAGAATTTACAGCTCTTATAATCTCTACTTAGAATGTGTATTCTGTAGCAGCTCTTCATAGTTTGATTAATATATGAATTATCTTTTATCCCATCTGTAGAGCAGTTCTAATCAGTAGATTTGAGGTGTACACTGAGAGTTTTCATTTTATGAAGTCTTCTGCTACTTATATTATGGTTCTGGTGGGCCCACATCAGTCCTTTATGCATTCTGTGAGTCTCCAATAGAAATTAAGAAGCACAGGATTAAGAAACATCAACTAGATAAATAAATACTAAATAAATAAAGTGTTAACCCACAATGTAAAATGCAAACCTAAGGATTATGGATCGTGAATACATGAGACAATGTATTGCAAATGAGCTCTACCTAGCCTTGCAATGGAATGATAAAATAACACAAAACTAGATTAGGATAGATTTTTCTTTTACTTTTTTGTTGTTGTTGTTGTTGTTTGGTTGCATCTTTTTTTCTTTTTTCTCTTTGGATATTTTATTTGCATTTCAGATGCCATCCCCTTCCCCCATCTGATTGAGTATTACCAAACTTATAAAGGATAGATTTTTCTAAGAGTTAATACTATTGAGTTACTGTTACTTCAGTTTTGGAAAAGCATCATTTACTATCTATAACTATGCATTGATAAGCAAGAATTTAGTTCCCTTCCTAGACATAAAACTATTTTGCATTTGGTTTTCTAAATATATACAAACTCTGAATTTTTTATAAATATATGAACAAAATAACAAACACTAATTTCCAGTTGTATTTATGTGCCAAGAACTTTTGTCAGAGAGTTTGGTATATTAATCTATAGAATTCTCAAAAAGTCAAGAATAATCATTTGAACATTGAAATGGGCAGAAGATGGCTGTCTGAATTTTATTGTAGTGACAATGGAGTGAAATTTTGTTTTTGAGTCATGAGAATTAACATCTTCCCTTTGACGGTGTCTCAAGAGATGTAGTTTTTGTGGGTAGCTAAAGAAAGTAAGGTTAAGTATATTTTTAATGTCACTAATTTTCTAAAATGCCTGGTTCTGATACAATTGAGTTATTTCCCCTACTTTTTTTCTGTGAAATAAAAATTAGTGCCTTGATTCAAAGTTATCCTGATGAGTAATCAGGTTGTGTTGTAGAAATAGTTCCATCTGTACAGGATAATGGAGAAAAGGTAACATTTTTATGCATAAATGCAGAACATTATTCAAATACAAATTTATTTTCCTTCAGCACATATAAGGACAACCAAAGATAAGACAAAGAAATACAATGGGCTCTGAAAGGTACTTAGCAGGAGATATTTTTCTTAATTATTAAAATTCAGAGTATTTCTCTCAAATGGCTGAGAAACACTTATGGAAATGTTTATGATCCTTAGCCATCAAAGAAATGCAAATCAAAAGTACTTTAGGAGTTTATCTGGCACCCATAAGAATGTATGTGATCAATAAAACCAGTGACAGGTTATGCTGGCATGGATGTGGTATAAGGGAGCCAATCATATATTGTTGGTGGGTATCAGATTTAACTAATCATTATGGACACCAGTGTGGTGGTGTAGGGTTATTGGCCTGTGTCCCCACTGTCACTGGGCATGGCCACTTGGAAAGGCACACTTGGGAGTTTGATTGTGCTTATTCCATGCCTCTGCCAGGGCAGGTGCTGGGCTGTATAGAAGCTCCACGACATTGCTCCAGGGATGAGAAAGCACAGTCTGAGAGCTGGTTCCAGGGTCCCCGGGCCTGTGACGGGGCTGGAGCCATGAGGTTCTCAGACTCTTGGACATCCAGGTGTTGTTGAAAGTTATGGAAGAGCAGAGAACCGAGTCAGAGCTCACAGGTTGGAGACAGTGTCTAACCCAGGGCTATGGGAAAGAGGAGCCCCAGCATGTCTCATGGGAATGACTGTCCTTATCTTGATGGAGGCAGGCTTGGTGGCAGTTATGGCTGGGAGCACAAGAGACCTTCTACTGGAGATTACGCTGCAGCTCTGTGGGCAAAGACCTTCCATGTGTGTTGGGGTCCACACTAGCCCCACGTTAGGAGCCAAAATAATGTTGGGGTCCACACTAGCCCCACGTTGGGCACCAAAATAATGTTGGGGTTCACACTAGCCCCACGTTGGGGCGGCCAAAAACGTCGCAGCCCAGGCAAAATATTGAGGCCCCGGCCGACCCATGTTTGGGCGGCCACTGTATCCCACCCCAAGCTGCCACTCCGGTCTGCAGGTCGGGGTTCAGCAAGAGCGAGGGTGAGGGCAGACTCTACCTAATGTCTGATGTGTCTGATTCGTCTGATCTCAGTCTGATTCTGATCTGTTCTGTCTCTGCCTTTTATATGTCTCACTTCTAAGCCATGCCTCTAAGTCACACCTTTAATCATGCCCTTAGGTCTTGTCTCTAAGTCTGATCTCTATACTTCTAAGTCATACTCTTAAATCACACACCTTTAATCTCACACACCTTTAATCTCACACACCTTTAATCTCACACACCTTTAATATCAAGGTATCTAAACCAAGATTATCGGAGTGTGCTCAGCTGTTGTAGGCTATTGTAATCCAAGTCTCATGTCAGGGTATATGGCTCAAGATGGCTGCAAAGCTGATAGCTGCTTTCTGCTAAAAGTTGGCCCTCAACACTTGTGCCCCCCCCAAATGGATCACAGTGAAAAGAGACAGTCTTGTGGTTCCAAATAGTTTATCATCATGGCAGAAAATAAATGGGTAAAACCATACTTCACTTCTGAGGGTGGGCCTGAGATTAAAGACTCTTGGCAGGGAGAAATGTCTGGGAAGAGAAGCTTATTGAGCAAGCCCTCTAGGCCTCTAGGTAACTCATTAGCATGGAGAACTCTGACTTGAGCCTATATGACCTTTGTTAGAAGCATGGCATGTCAGGAGTCTTGCAAGGAGCTGGGAGTCACCTAAGCCTCAGGTGTTTGCCCATTAAGTCTCCAGGTCTTGACCTTCTTTACCTTACCAAACTTCCTGGCATTGTTTTACATCCTACATGGTGGTTTTTCAGGGAGATGGAAAACAATTAACCTCAGAATTCAACTGTATCACTTTTGGGAATATACCCAAAGAGTTCTTCATGTACCTATAGAGACACTTGCTCAAACATGTTCATTGCTGTTCTACTCTTACAGACCAGCAATTGGAAGCCATCTAGGGTTACACTACCTGAAGAATGAATAAAAAAAAAAATGTGGTAAGTTGATACAAAGGTGAATCTTTAAAGAATTAAAAAAATGAAATCATGAAATTTGAGTATGAATAGATGGAACTAGAAAAAAAATATGTGTGAGTGAGGTAGTTCAGACCTAGAAAGACAAATATGCTATGTATTTGCTTATATGTGGATATTAGTGGTTATTAATGTTAACCATACTATAATTCAGAAAACCTCAGAGGTTGAGTATAAAGTAAGTGATTAAGAGGGACATACGGATTTTAATAGAAAAAGTAAACATAACAGATAGTTATTGATTGATGGGCAATTGGGGCTTTGATCAGAAGATCAGGCAGAGAGTAGGAGGGAAGCTGTGGATGATAGAGAGAATATAGAGAGGGATAAGTAAAATTAAAGGCCATCTGAGGTGTCATATGTAAGTTTAGTAAAGTACAAGCTTCCTAATATAAACATACATGAACATAATATAAATGAAATCACCACATAATGAGGAAGACAGAGCCTCAACTGGTCATCTTTGTCATCAAATGAAGCTTCCCATACTAGTAATCGGTAACATCTAGTTGAGTTGTTGGTCAACAGGTTCCATGGGAATCTCTAAACAATCCTGAATGTTGCCAGAACTACAGGATTTTCAGCTCTTTGCTGGCAGGTCCAGGCAAGAGGAGAGAGGACCTGGTCTCACCGGGTCTCTAAGCAGCTGGGTCTTTTGGGGACTGAGCAGGATGGTGAGTGTTGATGGCCCAAAAGAAACACACAGGACTAGGATTCTTGTCGAAGCAGGAACTCAACTTTAATGTATCATCCTCTCACTTAAACTCAGAACATAGGGAGGAGGAGTTTTGGTGGGGTGAGATTACATAGGGGGTGGGGAAGGGTGACAGAGGGTATGGCATGACTGACAGGGTCAATGTCAAAGCTCTACATCAGCAACAGCTGGGCAGAGGCTGGACCAATCAGGTCTCCTGAGTCACCCCGGTATGGAAGTGATGGAGATAGGTTTCAAAACTCAAGCCAGGTTTAGGTTTGTCCACAAGGCCCAAAACAGTGCCAAAATGGGGCCCTACACAGGTTTCTCTCTAAAAAAACTGAATGCAAGGCCTGATTCCTGAGGACAACAAATATATAATTCCTATGAAGAAATCTAGATGTTTCCTACTTAGAGTCTTTATCGCTAAATTGCTGCTTCTTAGGTACAGGAAGATATACTGCATGCTACAGAAAGAGAAATGTAAATATCATCCCAGATCTTAGATCTCTAATGGTGTTTCCTCTACAAGGATATGCTAGAACAATGATGGCAGAAATTTTAAGTGAGTAACCAACCAATATCTGGTTTCAGTTAGGGCCCACTCCAGGAAATGGAAACAATACACAAGACCAATTGGGTGACCATAACTTGAATCTGAATAACCCAGAGACTTAGCATAGAAGCAAATACTCCCGTTCTTAAGAAATTTTATTGTAATGAAATGACTTATAATGTCCTCAGATCAGTTCATGTTCAACCATCATCAAAAAAGACTCCTCCTGAAGCAGAAGAGGAAGATACATCGAGCCTCAGTAGCATATTATGTGGAAAGTGAGATAACTTGACACAGTCAGCTCTAAATGGGATGTCCCCCTCAAATCCCTCCCCTCAGAGATTAGTGAACCATGTGGAAGGGATGGCAGAAAGTGTAAGAGCAAAGAAGATGGGGGAGACTGAAAAGACAAAGCCCCTGTAAATCAACATGAAGAAAGCTCCATATGCATTCACAGAGTCTAAGCCAGCAGAGAAAAGGCGTGCACAGATATAAAAAACGATCCTCTATGTATAGGTTATGGCTTCCAGGTTAGTGTTTTATGGGATTCATTAGTGCAGAAAAAGGTCTGTGTTTCGTGTGCCTTTTCTTGGGCTTTTTTCTTTGATTGTATTTTCTTTCCAACTCTGATCTGTTTTTATCACATTAAGTTGATTGAATATACATACATACATATATATATATATTCATATTATTGTACCTTAGGAGCCTCCTTCTTATCTAAGGAGAGACCAAACTAAAGTAGAGCTGGATGGAAAGGATGCTGTGGAATATCTAGGAGGTACAAAGGGAGTGGTAACCACCCTTTATTATGTGATAAATTCAGATATATTATGTAAGAAGAGAAATATATATACAATAAAAGAAAAAAGGATAAATGAATTTATATTGTTGGTACTGTAAATATGTGTAAACATTTAGACTTACTGTACTTGAAAATTGTTGTTGTAAATTTAGTTAAACCAGATGTGATGGTTTGTATATGCTTGGGCCAGGGAGTGGCAGGAGTAGAAGGTGTGGCCCTGTTGGAGTATGTGAGTCACTGTGGGTGTGAATTATAAGTTTCTCATTCTAGCTGTCTGGAGGCCAGTATTCAGCTAGAAACCTTCAGATGAAGATGTAGAACTCTGAGTTCCTCCTGCATCATGCCTGCTTGGATGCAGTCTTGATGATAATGGACGGAACCTCTGAATCTGTAAGCCAGCCCCACTTAAATGTTGTCCTTATAAGACTTGCCTTGGTCATGGTATCTGTTCACAGTAGTAAAACCCTAACTAAGACACCAGATGTCCAAATGGTATTTCACTGAGCTGGAATAAAGGCATTATTTGATCAACATGGCTTCAGTAGGATATAAGAGATAAATCTATTAACTTTTATGTCTCAGGTTTTGAAGGCTGATTTCTTAGACTCCTTGTAGGAAGTGGTTTTTTTTTTTTTTTATCATAGTCACAGCTAACACTGCATTGGGCTTTAGTTGAGTTTGGATTGCTTGAGATGTGTTGTGCTTAAATATGGAATTTACGTCCTGTGATTAAACCCTTGGCCCTCAGCTAGTGGCTACATTTTAGAAAGTTGTAAAAATATGAGGAGATGAAGCCTCACTAGAGGAAATGCATCACTGCGTGTAGATCTTGAGCCATTATAATCTAGCACACTTCCTGTGTGCTTCTCTTTCCTGACCATGAAGTCATATTGACATTTACTTCATACCTCTGTGGCCATACCTTCCTTCACTGTATGAAGTATATCCCTTAAAACTATAAGCTAAAACAACCTTAAAGCTAATAATAATAATAATAATAATAATAATAATAATAATAATAATTAGCTTTTCCTACTCAAAAATGTTACTACATCTTCAACAGAAGGGACAGCCTACAAACACTGCTGTATCTTGCCAGTGTTTCATGGCAAAGATTAGAGCCTATGCCTAGAACACAGCCAGTGAAGATGATTTGGCATAATATTAAAGGCCTGTAGCACTGGAATTTTTTCCATTATTAATCCTAAGAAGTATGTGTATTTTTATCGAGAAAGTCTATCTTTCATCTCTACAATTTTAATATGGCCATTAAAATATGTTCTGTCACTCTTAATGTGGTCACTCTTTCTAGTGATGTATGGACAGAACACATTGTTCATAGTGAATACAATGCATTGGTCTAAGGGACTATGTCTTAGCATGTTTCTCTTGGCTAATGTTTTCCTTCATTGTCATTGTTTTTCCACAGCATCTCATAATTTAACGACAACCAATACTGTACATTCTGAACTTTGTGGCTGTTGTTTTTGCAGTTGTGGTCACATATGATAAAACGCCAAACTTCTCCACCCTAGTATTTGGCTGTGAATATTTGCATCTGCTCCCATCAGCTGCTGTTGAAGGCCATTCTATTGATGATTGGGCTAGACACTGATCTGTGAGTATGGCACGTTATAAATGGGAATTGTTTTATTGATATTTTTCTCTCTATCCAATGTCTCTGGGCTATTCAGTCTCTGTTTCCTGGTCTTCCAGGCAGTGTCTGGCAAGGGCTCCCATTAGTGGCATGGACCTCAAATTAGACCAGTCATTAGCTGGCCATTCCCTCAAGTTCTAAACCTCCATTACTCCAACACAGACAGGTAGATTGTAGGTCAAAGGTTTACTGGCTGAGTTGGTGTCTCAGTTCCACCACTGGAAGCCTCGCCTAGTTACAGAAGATGGACAGTTCAAGCTCCATAGCTTCTGCTTGCTAGGGTCACCTTCACAGATTTTTGAGAGGTTCTGCTCCACTAGGTTTCCATATTATCTTCAAATATCCTCCAATTCCAATTATCTCTCTCAGTACTTTCTTACTCCACTCCTTCCCATCCTTCTCTTCTTTCCTCTTCTCTCCTGTTCCAATCTCAACCTGCCCACAGCCCAACTGCAAAATCTATTCTATTTTCCCCTTACCAAGAGACCCATGTGTTTCCGTTAAAGCTCTCCTTGTTACTTGGCCTTTCTAGGTTGTCATTATTATTTACTTAGCTACTAATTTCCACTTGCAAGTTTGTACACCTCATGCTTGAATTTATGACTCTCAGTTACATTACTGAGGATGACTTTTTCTTGGTTCATCTATATGCCTGCAAATTTCATGATGTCATTTTATAAATAGATGAATAATACCCTATTGTGTAAATATTCCACATTTTATTAATACATCCTTTGATTGAGGAACATCTAGGTTATGTCCACTTTTTGGATATTATGAATAATACCGTAATACTGTTATGAATATAGTTGATCAATATGCCCAAGAGTTTTATAGCTGGGTCCTGCAGTAGATTCATTCCAAGTTTCCTAAAGAACTGCCTATTTATTTTCATCGTAGTTGGCTGAGCAAATGTGAAGTCTCATCAGCAATGGAAGAGGGTTTCTTTTTGCTCCACATCCTTGCTAGCGTGAGCTGTCACTTGTGTTATTTATCTCATTCAACAGGAGTCTTTAAGATTTTTAAAATTGATGACATGGATGGCAACCCCAGAGGAATACCAACAGTGTCAACTAACCTGGACCCCTAGGAGCTCTCAGAAACTAAGCCACCAACCAGAGAGCACATTTGGGCTGGTCCAAGGCCCCTGACACATAAGTAGCAGAGGACTGCCTTGTTTGGCCTCAGTGGTAGAAGATGCACTTAATTGTGTATAGGCTTGATGCCCCAAGGATGTGGAATACCCGGGGTGTACCCTTAAGAGGTGAAAGGAATGAAGGATGGGGGAAGAACACTGAGGAGGGACTGGAAACATTTTGGATATAACTAAATACAACAGTTTATTAAAATAATAAAAATGTTTTAAAGGTTGAAGCAAGACCATCTTGAACTGTGAATTAATTGCTCCTCATGGTGAATATTCTTTCCAAAGCTGTGGGTAGAATGAGGTGTCCCAATCTAGCTGTGAAGAAAATGGCCCTGTTTTTCACTACATGAGTGCTAAAAATGTTCCACCTGCCATTTTCAGTGTTTTTGCATGAACGCACAAGGTGCTGACAACTTAACTGAAGTCTTTAGGTACATGCACACAGCTGAAAAGCCCTCTGATAATTTTGTCTCTTTGGATAATATTATAAAATGCTGCCTTCAGACCATGAACTCTTACCACTATTTCCTCAGAGCAAAGAAATCATCTGAGTGCATCTGTATGTCCCTGCATGAGTACAATTCCCAAAAGGCAATATATTGAAATGCCAGACAGTTCTAATTTATTTTTCATTTTAAAATAATCAATTATTTCTTTAAAATTTCTAATTGCTATTTTATTATTTTTATTTGATTACTCAATATCTCTTCTATTCATTTTAGTGTAAGAAAGATGATAGCTACACTGGAAAAAATAAGTAAAAACCATCATAGATACCATTTACTATTTTATTATTTTGTACATAAAACACAGAAATATATACAATGAATTTTATTGGATTCAGTCTTGACTGATATACAGATTTCTGTAAAGAGAAGTATTGGTTCCCAATTAAATCCCAATTTAGGGATTCAAGGAGTCTTCCATTTTCATCAGCATTTTGAACAATACGAGTGTTCTTTGCTCCAATCCAAAGAATTAGGATGGAACTATAGAATCAGCAGTGTGGCACCATGTTCAGGGGATGCTTTCTTCTCTATTAAAATGATAGATCTAGCACCTTTTTTATTAGAAAGAAAGATGAAAGAAAGAGAGAAAGAGAGAAAGGAAGGAAGGAAGGAAGAAAGAAAGGAAGGAAGGAAGGAAGGAAGAAAAGAAAGAAAGAAAAGCTGTGTCTAACATTTACAGGAAGTTTGAATATATGTCCTATTTTTGGTATATCTTTCATAAACCATCATCTGTTTATAGACTTTAAATTACTGTTCAGTTACTCAGGATTCCTCAAACTATCTTGATAGGCTACATCATTCTTCTCTCCTTTTGAGGAAGAGTCACTTGTATTTATTTGTCCTTTGAAAAGCATGCATGCTTTATATTACCACTGTTTTCTCCATTTCTACTTCCTAATATGTTTCAAAATTGAGATACCCTAAACCTCTTATTAAGTAGAATCTGGTTTAGATGATCAGAATCTGATGAGACGCCTAAGCAAATGCTTTCTGATGTTTGTAATTAGGATTTGAGGGGAATAAGAAACTTTGAAAATGAATGGAATGGTAGACTTGGCAAAACCATAGCTAAGAATCTTGATAGAAAAAAGGAGGAGCTATATGTGGAGGGATTAAAACTAACCTAGAAGAAGTGGAAAAAGATGTCTGGAAAGAAAACCCAATTCAGAGCTTTTGGTAAAGAATAGCCTGATTCTATGTACTTAAAATTTGTTTTTTCATAGATCAAATTACCTTGAGCTACAAAATCTGTAAAATGTCATGCCACCTGCAAAAGGAGAAAGCTGAGAGTAATCCAGAAGGCTTTCCCCAGTCTTGAAAATTGTTGGTATCTGTGACAGCCTTTGTGTTTTGACCAAATTTACATACACATCGAGTGGGTGGGCTTCATTCTTTGGGAGGGGAAGGAAGTTGTGGACTTCTAGATGGAAATGAAAAGGAGGAAGATGGATACCACTAGGGAAGAAGAATTAGGTGGCTGAGATCTATGGCCAGAAAGGAGAGATGCCTCTGGGAAACAATAGAAAAGCTGTCGGGTTACTAGCGGAGTCAAGGAAAGATAATGGAGATATGACTGTGGGAAAAAAAAAAACAAAACAGCTGCCTTTTGGATCACAATTACCAGTTAATCTTAACACCAGCTTACTCTAAACCATTTTTTAAAAATTTCTTTTTGGACTTTTAGTTGTTCATATAAGACAGGTAAATCGAAACACTGTTTTCTATATCTTTAGTTGCAATATATTTCCAGTTACAATATCTTATTGATAGAGATTATTATTTTTATAATATGGACCGAACCAGTTTAAATTAATATCACATGTTCACTCTCCCCTCCAAATTCAAACAGTAATACTGAGTCTTCTCACTTTACAGTAACAAAATATTTGCATAGATGTGCAAATTTATCCTTCATATTAGTGTGATATAATTAGACAAATGAATAGTCAAGGCTGTATTTGAGGTTTTAAATTTAAGAATAATCCTATTTCGTCAGACCAGATAATCTGTGACTAAAAGATGGGGATTAACTGAATTCTTGGAGACAAATTCTATAATGTTCTCTGCAGACTGACTCTTTTACTTGGATTATAGAGGTTTAGCCACATAGCAGTCAAGAAATTCACTATTTATTGAGTTGAAGACCCTAAAAAAGAAGCAAAAACCTTGAGTGTTGCCTTCTTCTGAAGTTTATCTAAAAATAACAACTGAATTTGATGAAGACTGTGTTACAGTCTTAACTTCCCAGCTGCAAAGGTCGAAAGCCATAGAGTTATAAGAAAACAATCTGTGATTTCTCTTGAGATTTTGGAAACAGTGGTCAATTATTTGACACTGTCAGTTGCCAAACCTGATTGAATCTGATTTATAGAACACCAGAAGACACGTTGAGTTGACTAACACAATTGCTTTATGTGAGCATAATCAGACCAAAGCTAAGATGCTATGTGCTTTTTATGTGTGATCAAGAATAATTTTGAACAAAAGAGACAAAGCTCTCAAAGAAAAAAGTATTTCTATGTTAGGTGTAGGTAGACTATTTTTAACGAATCCTCACAGTGCAAGGCTGGATCTAATAGTATGCAGGATTTCATCTTTGTAGAGACTGGCTTAGTTTTAGAACTTCATTCAACAGAGCTGTAATCTTTTCTTCTGTCCAAGACAAATGATAACACCAAGTATTTGGTAAATTAAAATATTAGAAAGTAGCCAGTTTTACATTTAACCTACTAATTTATCAAAGGAAACATTTATCTGTTTCTATTTCTTTATGTATTCTCAAATATTGCTAATACTATTGACTCCATTACTGCTTCCATCACTAAATAATGATTCAAATGTCAACTTTGACAAATGTCCACTTAACATTTGTATGAATATTTTGCTTCTAAGCTTTTGAACATCACACTTAGATATGAAAGCATATGACAATATACAGGTTTTAAGGATTAATATATTGGAACATTACTGTAATATGTAGCAAAGTCTAAGTACCATGTTTCAGATTAGAAGAATCCTAATTTGAATAGAAATATTTTTTCTGGGATGTGCTTTTATTCTGCATCCTGTAAGAGTAGTAAAACCAGAAGAGAAAACGAATTTTATAATACCATCTTAAAAGTTAGGATCCAATGGGTTGTGTTTGCAAAATACTCTTCAAATGATTACAAGATGCTAGACTCTCAAAAGAATGTTTTTGAGATTAGCAATTGATGTGACTCAAAAGTCTATTTTCATAAGAAACTAGAAAAGCCTGCTGTCATCTGCTGAGAGGATGATACTTGACTATTTACAGTGCTTTCCAAATGTTGTAACTCTGCAGAACTCTTCAATAAAGCATATAGACTATTTTCAACACATTTTAAAAGGTTTTAAAGTGGATTGTACTTGAAGATTTCTGTTAAACCTTAGTGAATTTGAAGATTTTTGCTAGTATGGAATGACATAAATATGCAGAGACAATAAAAATCATAGAAAATATAAATGCCATATTTTGCATAAGTGTGAATGACGAATCATAATTATAATTGCAGAGAACGTGTCCTTCCATAAAATGATTGTGATGGTTTACAGCACTTATAAGCGCAGTATATTTAAAAGCAGACATAACAAGGAAATCTTCATTAATTAATAATATCATCTTTATTATATCAACAGGTCTTTTAAAGCTATTTATATGTTTTATTTTCTATTAAAGAATCACATTTGAATGTATATAAAACAAATAAATCTATGAGTATCATATAGATGAGGCTAAAATTATGAATCCTTAAATTTATATTTTTTAAGTCAAACTTTTTTTCTTTTAGGTTATTGAATTGATTTTGAAAGACCACATATCAAATTCTCACTGCAAAGCAGTGCATGCATAGGGCAATGGTGGCAAAAAGCTCCTGGCGATAACCAATCAATATCTGATTTCACTTAAGGTCATCTTGAGAGAATTCACATTTGACACATTATGGCTGACCAAGAACCTGAGATAGCTCAGGGAGCTAAAGCAAAACCAGATTATAGTGGTCTAAAAAATGTGATAAATAGACTGCTATGTTCATAGATGAGTACCCTGTTGAGCTATCGTCGGAGAAGCTTCCTCCTGCAGCAAATGAAAACAAATACAGAGAGACCACAGACAGACATGATCCAAATAGTAAGAGACCTTGGAACATCCAACCGTAAATAGTAATGTCTCCATCAAACCCCTGCCCTTGGAGCTCAGAGAACCCTATGGAAAAGCAGGCAGAAAGAGTGTAAGAGCCAGAGGGTTTAGAGGATACCAAGAAAACAAGGCCCTC
This sequence comes from Arvicanthis niloticus, assembly GCF_011762505.2. Classification (NCBI taxonomy): domain Eukaryota; kingdom Metazoa; phylum Chordata; class Mammalia; order Rodentia; family Muridae; genus Arvicanthis; species Arvicanthis niloticus. The sequence continues at coordinate 27,613,481 of NC_047660.1, read as the reverse complement.
TAAATCAACATGATCAAAGCACATCTAGACTCATAAAGAAAAGTGAAGGCCTCACGCACAGCGCCTGCACACGTCAGCACTAGGTCCTCTGCTTATATATTGTGGTTTCCAGGGTAATGTTTTTATTGGATTACCGATTCTGTGAATAAGTGTGTTTCTGATTTTCCTGCATTCTTTTAGGTTCTTTTCCTTCTGTTTTCCTGTTTTTCCAACTGTGGTGCTTGTTTTATCTTATATTTTATTTTATTAGAATCCCTTAGAAGCCTGATTCTTTTCTGATGAGAGACAGAAAGGAAGTGAATCTGAATGGGAGTGGTCGGGAGGTATAGGAAGAAGTACAGGGAGGGGAAAGTTTAATCAGAAGATTGTGTGAGGAAAAGATATAATTTCAGTAAAGGGTAAAAAATGCATGAATATTATACTGGTTTACTGAATGTACTCTGAAGTAACAGTAACTTCGGAATAGTCTCTGCAGTATATTTTCTTATTTGAAGTGAATAGGGTATAAGCTGTTCTTGTACTGCATCACAGGAATTAGTTTCTTGGGATTAGCATAATGCAATTCTCTGAGTTCTCTTTCGCACTTTACTGTTTCTATGTGCCTGTTTGTTTATAAGACAGCACAATCATTCACTTCGATTCATTAAGGAAGCGCCTAAACAGCATAGTTCTGAATAATTTTGAGCATCGTTTAAAAAAGTGTGCATGAGAAACTGGATCAGTGCGATTTTTTATTCTGCTTTAACACTTTCCGTTGAGACATATACTGGATTTACTTCAGTGCTGATTATGCCAAAATATGATCAAAGTGCTATAAAAGTGTATAAAAGCAGCTATGCTTTTCATTAAATAGGTTCATTTTGATATGAATATTGTTTGTTATGGGCTAACAGGGAAGATGTTTTGCTATTTCTATTATGGAAAAATTATATCCAACTGCTATCTAGCATTTTATTGCAAACTGTAGCTCAAGAATGGAGTATATATTACCAAATATAATGCAAACTGTTCTTGGTTATTTTGGCCAATTGTGAACAATAAGGGTTCAAAGTGCAACAGAATTATATGGAACAGTACTTACTGTTTATCTTAAGACTTTATAAAACATATCAACCTTAGAATTAGCTTCATTTTCTATTATGTTTTTCATACCAAGCCTAATTGTAAAAGTTATCACATAATAATCATCACACACATGCGTCCATTTGTGCCCAAGTTCATGTACATTTAGTATTATAGCTATCTGCTTCTCTCCCAAATGATAAATAACGTCACATGGAGAGGTAGATTCATGTTTGAGTAAACCTTTGTTGAAATATAGTAGTCCTTTAGTTAAGGTAGGATTGAATACATAATAGAAAATAAATGGAATATAAGGAAAGATTAGGAATGCTCAATATTGTAAAGCCACTCTAATACAAGCAGACACCAAAGTGAAACCTCTTTCTCTAAAAATGCCTCCATTCTCAGTTGCATGTGTCTTCCCTAATCTTGTAACAGTTCTTACAAGAAAGTTTTACTTCTCTAAATCTGGGCTTGTTTTCTCTTTGACAACATGTGCACAAAGGAATTCCGACTCAAGAAGATAATTAGAAATTTTGTTTCTCCTTTTCAGCTATTTAATTAAGCATCTATTTGTCCCAAAAGATTATTTTTCCTTCAGATATATTCTGCCTTAAGCTTTTTTGATACTAGTAGTAACAATATCTGACAAATAATTCCACTATAGTTCCGAAATTATTCTGAAACATGATTTTAAAGGTTGAATTAGTGAAAAACTGTTTTAAAAGTAATTTAAAAATGACTCATAACATACATTTTACTATGAAAGTGAAATGTAGGTAAATAACTGGTTTTTTTTTTTACCTAGTAGGGAAAATACATTAAAAGTCTATGTATGAATTTTCTCATGATGTTAATATACATAAATACATGGGCAACGTTTAAATCGAGTTAAAGTATTTGTATTTTCAATCATGCACATTTTTATCATGGTAAAATTTTCCAAAGCTTTCCCTTAACATTTTAAAATACACAGTGCTTTGTGTGTGTATTACACCCAGTCCCACACTTCAGTACCACAGCCTTGTCTCCCACTAGTTTGTCTTTCAAGTACCTTTGTTGTATATCCACTGCCAACAATGGGACACTTCCTTTTGGTAGTGACAGAAGTTCCCCCAAGAAGTTACATCTCAGAAAGCTCAGAAAATTGTAAGATACACAGGGCTATGCCCCTAGGTTATGTATGTAGTAGCAATTGTCGGGGAGAGGGTACTTCCCAGCTAGGAAAGCTGCATTCAGTTCCCAGGGATTTAGGGATGCAGGTTTTTTGAGATAACACTTGCTCAAGTGGACTTCTCAATCATGCCCCTTGTTCCAACCAATATACTCACTGGTTGGCTAAGCAATGCTTGAGTGACATTGTTATTTGGATTGTGTAGAGAAAATTTGGCACAATATATTTGTATTCTCTCTTATACTTAAATTAAAATTAATAAATTTTCTGAACTTGTTTTTCTTCCTGTAAGAAAATTGAAAATTGTAGAGCTTTTACTCCTATTATTTTACATTAAAAAAATTTGATTATCTCTTCCTACTTAAGATTTTCAGCCTTTGGTAGTAACCAGCAATACACTTGCTATTTCTGTTATTTTAGCATTGCTTTATATTATAGTTATTAACAGTATCATGTCATCCCAAGTTTTATAGCACCGTTTAGTTTATTTAATGTCAGCATCCCTAATTACATTCTTTTAATTTCAAGTGAACTATTTTTAAGGAAGAAGAATATTGTATGACATGTATATCTTCTAGCCTTATGTCTTCATTTGTTGATGAATGCTTAGAATCATGGGAAATCTTCACCATTTTTTCCTAGTTCTGAAATATACACTGAATCCACATGTGTCTTCCACATATTCATTTCTATTTTCTGTGGACATAAACGCAGTAATGACTTTGTAGAATTCAAACTGGTTTTTAAAATGCTTTTAAAATAGCAATGCTTGCTACGGTGGGGTGGTAGATCATTGTCACTTTCATTCGGAATCCTTGCTGATAAGTATTTGCCAAGTCTCGCAGTGACTTGAGGCACCCTTGTGGGCTGGTGACCAAGGAGGACCTCCTCCTTCTCAGAGGACAACAGAATGGTGAGGGGGGCTCTGTGAGGGCACACTGGGAAGAGAGGGTGGCTTTGATCAGGATGAAAAATTAATTAATTAATTAATGGATAAAAAGTATTTGCAAACAGTTTGTCTGTAGGCAATGAGGGGAGAATTTGAAGGTTCTAAGGTATGTTTGAACACATGTTCCCTTTAAGAAGTTTCACACTTTAATGGCTGAGTTTTTGTTTGCTTGTTTGGTTGGTTTTGATCTGCAGAATATTATAGGTTTAAAACAAATCACATTTAAGCAATTTTGCTTGTGTTTCCTGTACTTTGAAGTATTCCCCACCAATATATTTCTTTCTCAGTGTCCTGTACCATTTTTTCTTCTATTATGTCCAGTGTTTCATGGATTATACTTTCATTTTTTTTAAAGATTTATCATTTATTTTATGTGAATACACTGTTGTTTTCTTCAGACACTCCCGTATGGGGAATCAGATTTCATTACAGATGGTTGTGGTTACCATGTGGTTACCATGTGGTTGCTGGGAATTGAACTCTTGTCTTTCTTTCTTTTTTCCTCCTTTCCTTCTCCTGCTCGCTCCGGCCCTAAGTAAGTTCACTGTAACTGTCTTCAGACACCCATATGAGGGCATCAGATCTCATTATGGATGGTTGTGAGCCACCATGTGGTTGCTGGGATTTGAACTCAGGACCTCCTGAAGAGCAGTTGGCACTCTTAACCACTGAGCCATCTCACCAGCCCTATAATTCCATTTTTAATTGACATTTTTATATTGTTAACAGAACCAGATCTAGTTATATGCTGTTATGGCAGATGCTTGATTCTCTTAACACCACTTTATGAGAGCCATCATTTCCTAGTGTGTATCTTCAGGATCATTATCCAAACATGATTGGCATACATGGATAGTTTTTTTGAAAACCAATTTCTGTATATTTTTTCTGTTCTTTTGTTTCTTTACCATATTGGCATGAAAGGTGTTTATGTTTTTATTCCTATTGCTTTGTAGTACATGTATTTTGAAATCAACTGTTCTAAAAGCTGTAGCTTTATGCTTAGTCTCAAGATTTCATCAGCAATTTCATTTCCTTCCTTTCGTCCTTCCTTCCTTCCTTCCTTCCTTTCATTCTTTCTATTTTTTTATTTTTCTCATTTCATGATTTTCAGGAAATGAAACGTAGGTGTATTTTTTTTTCCCATGAGACGCAGGAGGAGACGCGTGGAAGCAAGCAGAATTCGAACCAGCGGGTCAGAGAGAGAGTGCAGAGGGACCCGTGCCCTCTGCAGGCAGACTCCTTATGGGCTGTGCCACCGCCGGTTCGCTGGTAGGTGTATTTTCAAAATATTAGTTTTTCCAATTCAGAAACATGAGAAGGTCGTATGCTTAAATTTAATTTTTAGTTGCTTGCCCAATGTGGGTAAATCATTAAAAACTGTTTTTCTGCAGGGTCTGTAAAGTTCCAAGATCTTTGAACAAACAAAATATTTATTACAGTTTCTGCAAAGGCTTGGACTTCTCCTGAACAGAAAATTGTGATTGAAGAGAGAAGGAGTTATACATGTCAATAACCAAAATCATCTTAGTATCTTAATCACTTTAATAAATATTTAATTTTAATCATCTGTGAACTGAAGTTTTTAACAAGGGAAGCCAAATCTCTGCATTGCTTATAAAGTGCTAAACGTTTTATATTTAAAGACACATTATTCTTTTACTATGTTAGCCATTACTATCTGTCCTCTACCATTTTGTGTCTTTTGCAATTTAGAAACAGAAGGTAAGATCATAGATGATGCTTCTTAGGACAGGAAGAACCACTCCTTATAGCATATCCCGTTATAAACATAATGTACCATATTGCATGTAGCAGCCTCAGGGTAGGATGGGACAATAAAATTAGTTTTCAGAGTTATTGCCTTGTGCTCTGTCTAGTAACTTCACTAATTTGCTAAATTCAGTTATTCTTCCATTCTGTTCAAAGACCTTTTATCTTTAAAGTCTATAAAAGTTAAGAAATCCCCCTTGTTCTCCATTTGCCTTGGAATCTCCTAATCCCAAATTCTGCTTGGAGCAACCAGCATTACTAAATATATTGCTTCAGAAATCAGACTCAGTGTATATCTGTGTGAATCTAGAAAAAATTATCAAATATGGTCTGAGGCTTTTAACAGATAACTCCCTTTTTGTATACCTTTCTAGTATTTCCACAAAATACACTAAAAGTATCTTTATTCATAACTATCTTTATTTCAAAATTGTTATGAAACTTTATGAAAATGGGACAAGCAAAATGGATATGTTCCTATGATACAGGCCTTTATATTTGGCTTCAGAATAAACTATTTCTTGCTCACATTTAGGTGAGAGTTGTAACTTCTGCACATGCACTACCATTCAATATCTGACACTGAATCTGACATCATATTCAATATCTGACCTATTGTCCAGGTAACGATTACTGGATAATACTCAGAATTCATAATTAAGCATAGGTATCTGACATCCAAAAACAAAAATTAAGTTAAAATATAATAAGAGAACATTTTAAAGCATTGAAAATGCTACTATATCTCACCTACCAAACAAACTTTCAGTGCATTTTGTAAAATATACCAGTTTATAGCATTATGTGTTGTGTTGTTATCAAAGTCTGTGAAAACTTCCATGATAGAAGATGTCATTCTGAGTAACGTGGGTTTATACTCCTGGACAACTGTCACTCATATTTAGCTCACAATAAACTTTCTTCTTTTTCTTCTTACTCCTCTTGTTCAGTTCAGAAAGAACTAGAAAGGATAAGCTTATTTTTACTCTGACTTACTGAATAGCAGTAAACCTCCAAGACAACATTAAAAATAATAATAAATAATAATAAAGTGTTAATTTAACAAAAAAGATATATGTGTTGTTTGACAATAAAGTACTATTTTGTTTGTTGTTGTTTTTATAAGTTCACTTAGTTGTTTGATTAAATTTTATTCCAATTTAAATTATATTGTTAGCATTATAAATATGAATCCTTTCATGATTCATTTTCTTACTATTCTGTGTAAAAATACTAATAATTCATTATTTTGATTTTGTTCAACTTTGTTTAATTCATCTAAAATTTCCAAATTTTTTTTAGTATGATATTTAGGTTTTTCTGCTCGTAGAATTCAACCAATGGTAAATAAGAATCTTTTATTATAATAAATACCTTGTCATCTCAAACAGGCTTAATTCAGAGACAAAAGGGCCATATGTTTGCCCTTACAAAAATTACCCCTGAATCAGTGTTTTGGGTCCTTTTTCTCATGAACTTTAAGAATAAATTTCATAGAGAATGAAAAATGATTTTTTTGGAATCAGGTGTTTTATTATAGATTGAAAGAAAGCTTAGTGCTTTTATATCAGAAAAATTGCCAAAAGATGTTTTCCAGAAAGATTATGACAATCAGGTAAATAAGAAGTATTTAGTAGAGGGGGTAATAAAACACAGGAGGTAGAAGTAATTTCAGACAGGAATCTAAATATTAGACAAGAACAAAGAAGTAATTTCAAACAGGAATCTAAATTTTAGGCTAGAACAAGGAAGTAGGCTTCAGATGTGAAAATTACTCTGGCTAGGACAGGGAAGTTGGCACAGATATTTTGGTCATCCTGATAAGCCCTTAGAAATGGTGATCAGGGGAGTGTTCACTTAATTTTGTTCATTGCCTTACTTGTTCTTTGACTATTTGTGTTTATTGTCTTGCTTGTTCCTTGACTATTTGCATCCATTGTGTTGCTAGTCCCTCAATCTAGAACTGACCTTAATACTTGCTTGTAATTAAAATGGTATAAAAGCATAAAGGAGGGGGAGGGATGGGATAGGGGGTTCTAGGGAGGAGAAATGGGGAAAGGGGATGATGTCTGAAATGTAGATAACATATCCAATAAAAACAGAAAGAAAAAGAGAGAGAGAAAGAGAGAGAGAGAGAGAGAGAGAGAGAGAGAGAGAGAGAGAGAGAGAGAAGAAAGGGGGGGAATCACCTGGGATTGAAGGTTTAAGTGAAGAAAGGAGGCTTGGAGGGGAGTGGAGATGAGGTGTGAATTAACCAAAATGTATTATACATAAAAAATTAAGGAAATTCATTAGTTTGTACATAATCCATCTATCTATTTCTTTGCATACTTTTCAAGGTAGTTTTAACCAAAATTACCATTGATGGGATGATAATATTGCTACCAAAATTAAAGGATAGTTAAAAATATTAGTGGTAGGTACATGTCTCCTCATACCTCTCAACAAGGGACTATCTGAGGCTTTCAAAACCACAGAGGTTATTTCCTTGTTCCTGACTGTCTACTATGACTATATAAAAAATAAAAATTAAAAAAAAAAACCTATTGCTGTAGATAACAATTATTTAGATTATTTAGATGGGATATAGAGAAATCAATCCTGAACTGGCCAAAAACCTTTTATTCATCTGAATAGCTATTATAGTACCAGACATTGCATGCTGGTTGTTGGGGTCAATGGTCTTAATGAGCACTGCATTCTATGTACTAAAACATGACCTGCCTTCTTAGATATGCCCACTGGTGCAATGGGAGCATAGTAATTCTGGGGATACACAAGCCCATTTTGATTTGGTGCAAAGCTGGTAATTCCATGCTTACTAATGTAACCTGTTCAATAAACCATGACTGAAGTTTTCATATGACCTAAGTGGAGACCACTATTGCTATTTTGCTAAATAGTAATGATGTCAAAGTGAATGAAACAAAGAAGAAATACTGTTATTCCTGAAATATATACTTAGAAATAAACAAAGAAATGAACACCAAACACATGAAGGTGCAGGAGAGATAGTTCAGTAGTAATGAACACTTCTGCTCATATAGAAGTCCAGTGTCCAGTTCCCATCACTCACATGACAGCACACAACCATTTCTAATTCTAGTTCAACAGGATAACACATACATTCATAGAAAATTATACATATACATATATATTAAATATAAGCATTAAATAAATTTAATAAATCTTTTAAAATAAGAAAAACTACTTCTTTGTTTCTAGCTATATGGATTATGAGGACATATGAAGAAACAAACTAATGCTATTGAAAATGTTAGAATTCATATATTTTACCTTATTTCATATAATAAGTGGAATTTCCATAGGTTGAGGGTCATGGTATATCATGTCAATAAAGATAAACAAAATAAAAAAATTAGGCATTCAAACTGAAACCTTCCTGCTAGAGTGTTTTTCTTTTGAGTCACAGTAATGAGGATACAAATTTCTGTTTCAAATTTTCTTCTGTAAGTGGACATTGAATTTGATCTTCCCCAGCATCCTTATGCAACCTCTGTGTCATCTAAACATAATCAGTTATTGGATGTCTGGAATCTATAAAATTTTTGTAATAATAATAAAAGTCTCAATGAAACACTTTATTTTAAAGCATGGCAAAACCAGCAAGGAAATGTTCCTTTTTGTAGTTAAACTTGATTTGTTTACCCATTAGTTTAGAGCATTGTTCAACCAAAAAGTTGACAACTATTGAGTTTCTCTTCTTTCTGTAGTGCTTATAAAGAAAACTTAAAATGACTACTAGCCTGAAACAACTCTTTACTGTTAACAACAAATTTTTAACATAATAAACTATAAATATTGCAATCTCCAATTTTCAGAATAAGCAAAAGTGATTGAATACACAAAGGAACTTGAATAGAAAAATACAATGAACTGATAATTGGAGAAAACATAGTGCCTAAATTGTACTTATTGTAGAATGTGAATAACATTTTAGATGGACTGTTTCCGTTTCAAAGGGATTGATTTTAGCGGAGTATCTTATATCATAAAATAAGCTTTGGGATGACTTCTCAAATCATTTTTCAGAGCCTAAAGTATATTGCCTTCCAAATCAACCTCTAGACACTGCCATTCGGTATTTACCCAGAAAAAGTTTCCCTTTACTTTGGAAATAACATGCTTTTATTAGCACATATTTTCAAGTCAACTAATGTGTTTAGCAGTGAGTCCGAGGTGTGATGTATGCAAACATAAGACACCTACACCAGAGAGAAAAACTTTGTGCTGTTGTCATACTAAGACAAACAAGAAGCAATTCTGAAACACAGTGATTGAGCTGAGATCAACAAGCATCAGAATGGTCATGAATTTATTTCTCACCAACTATATTCTTTGTTTTGGTGATTTTTATTTGTTAATTATCATCTCTTAATTTTCAAGTAAATTTAGACTTTCCAGGATGTGATAATGAGGATACTGATGTTGAGTTGATTTTATCAGGCAAGGTTAGAAACAAAAATAATAGGCTTATCTATTATTTCGATGGCTCAGACTGTAATGTTCTTGACAGGCAAGCATAAAGACCTCATTTGAGATCTTCAAATAAATAAACAATAAATCCCATGTACCAGTAACTGTAACATTATGGAAATTAGAAAAAAATACTCTGGGGGCTTGCTGGGCAGCAGCCCTGACTAATAGGAAAGTTCAAGGTGACATGTGATACCTGCCACAAAAAGTAAAAGATGCTAGGCTCCTGTCTGTAGCACATCATAGCATCAATAACAGTGTCAGGGTTAAGTGGGACAGGTCAATTGGTTGCCTTTTCTTCAGTCTCTTCACCATTTCTGTCCTTTAAGTCCTTTTAGACAGGAACAATAAAGGGTCAGAAATTTTGACTGTGTTTGGAAATCCTGTCCCTCCACTTGAGGCCCTGTCTATCTACTGGAGGTGGACTCTTTGAGTTTCCCTGTCTCCACTGTTGGACACTTTGTCACCCCCATTGAGTCCTGAGAGTCATCTCCTAAGTCTCTGGTACTTTCTAGAGGTCTACTCCATGTCCCACCCTGAGAGTACTCTCTAGAGGTTTCCTCCACATCCCACCCTGAGAGGCTGCACATTTCCATTCATTTTCCTGACTCTCTTGGCTGCTCTCCTATTTACCTTGTTCATTACTGATCCCGTTCTGTTTATCCCGTCCCACTACCTTCTCCCACCCAAAGTCCTTTCTCCCTTTGCTCCCATGAATATTTTCTTCCCTCTTCTAAGAGGCATTGAAACATCCTCACTTGGGCCTTATGGTTTGTTAAACTCCTTATAGTCTGTGGGTTGTAGTCTAGGTATACTGTACTTTTTGGCTAATTATCCACTTCTCAGTGAGCACATACCATGCATGTTTTTTTTGTTTGTTTGGTTTGGTTTGGTTTGGTTTTTTGCGTCTGAGTTACCTTACTCAGGATGATATTCCCTAGTTCCACGCATTTACCTGTGAATTTTATGATGTCCTCACTTTTTTTAATAGCTGAATAGAATTCCACTGTATAAATGATGCTATGGTGTGCTTACAGAAAGCAGCTTAGCATGGCTGTCCACTGAGGGGCCCTGCCAGCTGCTGACTGAGACAGACACATGAAGAGGCACACATGTATGCCACACAACGACACATATATATTCACACATATAATCATACATAGACACACACAGAGACATACACACAGACACACACACACACTTAATGTGACATAAATTCTCATAATAAGTTCTGCAAATGAACGCCTTGCTAACAATTTGTGTGTAGATTTTAATCCTGAATATCCTACTCTATCTCCATGGTACCATCCCACATATTTGGCTACTGACCAATCTTATTGCACCCAGAGAAAATTGTCTCCATCATAAAACTCTAAAAAAAGAAAAAAAAAACTCTTTCTTTTCATTTTGATGTAAATTATATATCTAAAAAAATTCTACTATGTAATTGCTACACAAGGAAAACTTCCTACATTATAAAATCCTTAAAATAAAATTAATTTCTTATATTAATTTCTACAATAATCTGTTTTGTTCAAATTTGCATTTATGAAGAACAGAGCATACAGTTTTAAAAACTTTTAGCAAGTATGTATAATTAATTTAAGTCTTGCAAATTACAATCTTATTATTCATATAAAGTATTTTTTTAGTAATTCAGATCAGTGATCTAAAGCAATTTTCTCAATATCTTGTAGTTTAATAGGACAAAATTAAGACAGAAAAATGTGAAAAATTTAAAAGTGAGATTTTTTTTTCACATAGATTTCATTTGATTCTGAGTTCTTTACCCAATTATTCTAGTCTTGGAAGTAGAACTTTTAAACTTTTGAATTTATAGTTTCCCTCCTTTAGGGTTTATAATGCCTTTTAATCCAGTGTCCTAAAACAACAGGACTCTTCCATGAGAAAATGTATCTGAGATCTAAACAATAAATATGGGGGGAGGTGCAAGAGGGGGTGAACAGATATTGATTGGACAGCTCCAGTGTATTTGACACCTTCTAAACTCATCACACATATGAATCACATAAGCTCACAAAGGCTCATACATATAAATAATAATGTAGAAAATCATAATGTGTCATCAAGAGTGCATCGAGAAGAGGAGTGTTTCACAGAAAGCCATTCGTAGCATGCAAGGTGCCACTTGCTTTGATATGTTGCTATCCCAGGAACATTGCAGAAATCAGATCTTAAAGATAAGAAGCATGCATTTGGAGAGTTAAAAAAAAAAACTCATCTTTATTTTGCTGGCATGGCCAATCAACAAACTCTTCTGAGTTATTGCTCTAAGTAGCTGGCCTCCAATCCACAGGTTTTGTTGTTTTGTTTTTTGTTTTCTCTTTTCTTTTCTTTGATTTTATGTTTTTGTTTTTTTTTACATTTATGGTATATACAGTAAAATTTTGAACCTTATGTCTTATAGAATTAGTCAATATTACTAAATACCAAGAACAACTGTTTATAGACTCAGAAACATGAACTTTGAGCATTTGTTTCTGTTTGTTTCTGACAAGGCATGTGGAGGTGGGAAATGGGACGTGTAGTTGGTTAATTAAAAAAGCAACATTATAGAAGAAAACACAACACAGAGCTAAAAGTGCTGTTTTTTTTTCTCTTGTTTCTTTTTTTATATTGGAATTTTTAAAATTTCAAATGTTATCCTGTTTCCCAGATCCCCCCCGCACCAGTCCCCTATTCCATCCCCCTCCCTCTGCTTCTAAGAGGGTACACCCCTACCCACATATCAACACTTGCCTCCCCACTCTTGCAGTCCTCTACAATGGGGCATGGGCATTCACAGGACCAAGGGTCTCTACTCCAGTTTATGCCCAAGAGGGCCATCCTCTGCTACATGTGCAGCTGGAGCCATGGGTCCCTCCATATATACTTCTTGACTGGTGGTTTAGTCCCTAGAAGCTCTGGGGGGTGGGTTTTATGGTTGATATTGCTGTTCTTCCTATGGGGCTGCAACCCCTTCAGTTGCTTCAGTTTTCCAACTCCTCCATTGGGGACCTCATGCTCAGTTGTTTGTTAGCACACATCTCTGTATTTGTGAGGCTCTGGAAGAGCCTCTCAGGATACATGTATATCAGGCACCTGTCAACAAGAACTTCTTGGCATCCACAATGGTGTCTGTGTTTGGTGACTGTATATGGGGTGGATCCCAGGTGGAGCAATCTTTGGATGGCCTTTCCTTAAGTGTCTGCTCCACACTTGGTTGGTCTCCATATTTGCTCCAGTGAGTATTTTATTCTATTTCTAAGAAGGACCAAAGCACCCATATTTTGGTCTTCCTTCTTCTTGAGCTTCATGTGGTCTGTGAATTGTATCTTAGTTATTCCAAGTTTTTGGGCTAGTATGCATTTATCATTGAGTAAATACCGTGTGTGTGTGTGTGTGTGTGTGTGTGTGTGTGTGTGTGTGTGTGTGTTTGTGACTGGAGTACCTTACTCAGAAGGATATTTTCTATTTCCATCCCTTTGCCTAAGAATTTCATTATTTTTAGTAATTGAAAAGTATTCCATTGTATGAATGTACCACATTTTCTGTATCTATTCCTCTGTTGAAAGACATCTGGGTTCCTTCCAGATTCTGAATATTATAAATAAGGCTGCTATGAGCATAGTGAAGCATGTGTCCTTGTTATATGATGGAGCATCTTGTGCGTACATGCCCAGGAGTGACATAACTGGGTCCTCAGGTAATACTATGTCCAATTTTTGAGGAACTGCCCGACTGATTTTCAGAGTAGTTGTACCAGTTTGCAATCCCACCAACAATGAAGAAGTATTCCTGTCTCCACATCCTTTCAAGCATTTACTGTCACCTGAGCTTTTTATATTAGCCATTCTGGCTGGTGTGAGGTGAAATCGTGGAGTTGTTTTGCTTTGCATTTCCCTGGTGAGTAAGGACGTTGAATATTTCTTTCCTTCTTACTTTTTTTTTTTTGTTTTTTTGTTTTTTTGTTTTTTCCAGACAGGGTTTCTCTAAGTATTCCTGGCTGTCCTGGAACTCACTCTGTAGACCAGGCTGGCCTCAGAAATCCACCTGTCTCTGCCTCCCAAGTGTTGGGATTAAAGACATGCACCACCACTGCCTGACTGTATATTTCTTTAGGTGTTTCTCATCCATTAATTATTCTTCAGTTGAAAATTCTTTGTTTAGATCTGTATCTCATTTTAATAGGGTTTATTTGATTTTCTGAAGTCTAATTTTTTGATTTTTTTTTTGTATATATTGGAGATTAGCCTTCTATCAGAGGTAGGATTGGCAATGATACTTTCCCAATCAGTTGGTTGCCTTTTTGTCCTATTGACAGTATCCCTTGCCTTACAGAAGCTTTGAAATTTTGTGATGTACCATTTGTAGATTCTTGATATTAGAGCATAAGACATTGATTTTTTCCCTGTGCCCATGTGTTCAAGACTCTTCCCCACTTCCTTTTCCATTCAATTCAGTGTGTCTGGTTTTACATGAAGGTCCTTGATTCACTTGGACTTAAGCTTTGTACAATGATATAAGAATGGGTTGATTTGCATTCTTCTGCAGGCTGACCTCCAGTTGAACCAGCAACATTTGTTGAAAATGCTATCTGTTTTACACTAGATGGTTTTAGCTACCTTGTCAAAGATCAAGTGACCATAGGTGTGTGGGATCATTTCTGGGTCTTAAGTTTTATTCCATTGATCTTCCTGCCTGTCTCTATACCAATACCATACAGTTTCTTATCACTATTGCTCTGTAATACAGCTTGGGGTCAGAGAAGGTGATTCCTCCAGAAGATTTTTTATTGTTGAGAGTAGTTTTTGCTATCATGGATTTTTGTTATTTCAAATGAGTTTGCAAATTGCTATTTCTAGCTCTATGAAGAATTGAGTTGGAATTTTGATAGGGATTGCATTGAATCTGTAGATTGCTTTTGGCAAGGTGGCCATTTTTATTATAATTCTGCCAATCCATGAACATGGGAGATCTTTCCATCTTCTGAAATCTTCTTTGATTTCTTTCTTCAAAGACTTGAAGTTCTTGTTATACAGACTTTTCACTTGGTTAGAGTCAACCAAGTATTTCATATTATTTTTTACTATTGTGAAGGGTGGCATTTCTCTAATTTCTTTCTGAGCCTGTTTATCTTTTGAGTAGAGGAAGGCTACTGATTTGTTTGAGGTAATTTTATATCCAGCAACTTTGCTGAACTTGTTTATCAGGTTTAAGAGTTCTCTGGTGGAAGATTTGGGGTCACTTAATTTTACAATCATATCATCTACAAATAGTGATATTTTAACTTCTTCCTTACCAATTTGCATTCATGTGACCTCCTTTCTGTTTTAATTTACTTCTCAGTATCATGGTAAACTGCTTATATAGTAAACACATCAGATAAATTATGATGGTATTATAAATAAACTTTTACTAGAGACTTAGAATTTAAATTTATTTTTCTGAAGCCTGCAAAAATATTATCTTTGTTGTAGTTTTTAAAGACGACAATCAAAAGATTTCTAAAAAAATAAGAATATTTAAGAAATATAAAAATCCTTACTCATAACAATTATAATCTATTCTATTTCTAAATATCTTTTGATAACAACTTGCAATATGTTTTAATATGAAAGAAATTGATCTCTATACATAGTTAATAAGGCTACAACATTATATTCAGAGCAACATATATCCTAGAAAATATTACATAAGAAACTGAGCAGAGGTGATCAATAAGTATAAATAATATACTTGATGTGTTGTATGTGTAATTTCCCTCTTGTGGAGTGTGTATTAAGTTCAATTAGAGAACAGTTTGTCACCTCTGAGGTACATGTATGACTGCAGACTTAGGGTCATTATGCGATTCTGATTGTTGTTGTGGTTTAGAGGTGTCATAACTGCACAGAACTATTGGCTACTTTCTCCTTGGCAGCATACATGTTGATTCTGGTACTGTGGAAGGTAGTCTTCAGGGAGGAAGTATTGAGATAGGTTCATGCTCATAGGTCTCTTGGCCCTTTGTGTGATGAGCATGATATCTAAAGCGATAGAGACTTACCTTCCATTTGGAGGGCAATCAAATTCAATAGCAGTAACATGAAACATTTTGAGTGTCTTTTGGACATTTCTGCCTAATAACTCAAAAGAGTAATTCTCATGCCTACTGTTAAGATTATTGGTCTATGGCTTTTTGATGGCAGATTATAATTCCAGTTTAAACTGCTTCATTTAATTTCTACATGTATATTTATATATATAATTATGTGTGTTAAAGGTATTTTTATGTAGATAATTAACAGTAAGATTTCACTATTTTTACCAGACATCATTAATGCTAATTTCTCCTCTTCCTTTTCTTCTGTATTTATCTACCTCCATACTCCTTAATTAAAGCCTCTACTCATTTTTTAATCCCAAAATCAAGATCAAATTTACCCTGATCTTTGTCTCCCCATTTTCTTTCACTGTCACAATGGACTCCTTTTTTCCCCTAGATTATGCAGTCACTCCAGGTTATGTACTCTCACCCTAAAATTTGGAACTAAGCCCCTCATATTGAAAAGAATATTCAACATTGGTCTTTTTGAGGCTGAGTTACCTCAATCAATATGACATTTTGTAGTTCTTTCCTTTTACTTGTAAGTCATATTTATTAGCACCTCATAGTATTCCATAATTACATTTTCATTATTCACTCACCAATTGAAAGGCATATAGATTGTCTGTATTTCCTAGCTATTATAATTTATACCTGTAAGTTATTTGAAACACTAGAGTTTAAAAGTTCACTTCAAAATTTTTCAAAATATTTGAAATTTGTAGTAAATGCATAATGTCAATATAGCCATTAATGAAATAAATAGTTCTTATTTTTTAAAGAATGATTTACAAAGAATAAAATATTTTGTTCTATTACACATATTCATTCAAATGTGTGCACAATATATTTGTTGCAGTGATTTTACACTAATTTTGCATTTTATTCAAAAGTATTTTTTCTTAAACATACTGTGGTTTAAATTTTTAAATAGTTTCTGGTCTTGAGATTCCTTTATATTTTCTGTGTGTTCAACCAATCTTTGAAAAACATGCTGATAGACATTTAATCTTTTGCTATCTTTAATCAGTAGTAAATTGTGGTTGATTGTGCTAGAGATATAATTTTTATTTAAATTTTCCATAAATTAGCTGCATTCTACTAATGAATATGCCCCTTCGTGAAAAACATCCAAGCCTTAGGATGATTTCACTTCTTCCCCTGTGTCCTGTTTGTAAGAGATACATTAGGAATTGAACATGGAGAATTTTCTAGATTCTGTCTGTAATTATGATTCATAAGGATTCATTACATGGTTCAGCCATAAAAATGATTTTGTTTGTCCATTGTAGACTTTTTAAAGATACAATTACAGATTATTACTATGAATTTATAATCAATTGTATATTAGCAACTGAGTTGACTTCAAACAAAAAACACATTTTTCTATGAGTAATAATATCAGTACCTTAATGCCAGCAAGTCCATCCTACTTAGATTCTGATTCTAAAACTTAATCTGAATTCATTTTGCAAAAGTTTTAGAAGATCTTTCTCTATCATTTATAAATATCTTAAGTTATAGATTATAAAAGTAAAGTGCTAATATAAATTCTTATGAATGAATGAGATTTCAATTATAAATATTGAAAAATTACTTTATAACTTCTGGATATATTTTAAAAGACTGTAGCCTAAAGAGATATCCAATTCCACTTAAAGATTTTATTAAAGAGGTTACATTTTGATGCAGGATAAGCTAAATTGAATCATGTGGCTCAAGTTAAATGTATCTGCAATAAAATTAAAATATTGAAGATATCATAGAAATCCTGGATTATTTCAAGTAGTACAGAAAATAATTTTGAATCTGTATTTGTTTCAAGCCAGGGAATATAAATATTAGCTACTCAATAGTTAATACCAGGTGGCATCTTCAACTGCTATTTTACAAAGTAAGCATTCAAAAATTGTATTAACAGACATTTTCATACTTTGCAAGAGAAGATAATATATGACAGAGATTTTGCTATGATCTTGGTAATTGAAGACATCCTTAAAACTTGTGCATGTAATGAAAAACTGTAGATTAATATTAAGAGGATGAAGTTCCTCTCAGTTAATGAATTTCCATGTCATGTGCACATTATGAAAGTTTTGGAGTGTCTTTGATAGTCTTAGAGAGTACATTTTTACATTTGCAATTAATAGAAATGGATCAGTGACTCAAAATTAGTTCAAAGAGGCATGAAATGTCTATGCAAATAGCAAAGCAAGCAGTACAATTTGTAAATGCTCGGACAAATAAATTTGAATGCGATTATCCAGCACAAGTATCTTTTCCAGCTAAAGCAAAACTAGGCATTCTGGGTCATAAGAACAAACCCCATTACTTTCAAGATAGAAACAGAAGGATTGCTGAAAGTTCAATACTAGCCATCAATATAAAACAAATCCTAGGCCAGCTTGAGTTACGGGATGTTATCCCATCAATAGACCGAGCAAGTTAATGACAAAAACAACAAATATAAGTCAAATTATAATCTAAACATATAATTTTAAAATGCTATTTATTTCAAATTAACCTCTACTTTTTAATATTTTATGTATCAGGAATTATGTCATATGTGACTATGAAAGAATTTACAACTTTCTGCTGCATTGAAATCAGTAGTGAAATTGAGTTTATCATTTGAAACAAGTCTGAATCTTTTTCAAAGTAAATTTAAAGAAGTATTCTCTTTACAATAGATAGGAGAAAGAAATGACTTAAGTATTCATCTACTGATTGATGGATTTTAAATAGTTATAGATATGCAGAGAGGAAATATAACCAGCTATAAAAATAAGTAAGTAACTAAATAAATAAAATAAAAATAGTCAATTCCTGTGCCTACAACCTCAAAGGTGGAAATGACAATCATGTCTTTGCAAAAAAAGAAAAACTAAGCTCAATGTCTTTGATCTTACTCATATGCCAAATCTAAGAATGATGATCTCCTAGAAATCAAAATTATTTGATATTGATGGGAGGAGAAGGAGGCTTGATGCTTTAG
This sequence comes from Arvicanthis niloticus, assembly GCF_011762505.2. Classification (NCBI taxonomy): domain Eukaryota; kingdom Metazoa; phylum Chordata; class Mammalia; order Rodentia; family Muridae; genus Arvicanthis; species Arvicanthis niloticus. Next base: position 27,594,943 of record NC_047660.1, on the reverse strand, counting down.
CATAAAGGGATGTTAGAGGGGTGAGTGAATAGATGGAGGAGCACCCTCACAGAGGCAAAGTGGAGGGGAGAGAAGGGGGATGAGCAGGGGGGTGTAGAGTGGAAGGCAGATATCATTTGAAATGTAAATCAATAAAATGATTTAAAAAATAATAACAGGTCAGATATAAAAAAATAAGAGTACTTGATATAATGAGTCTGAAGGTAGGAGGTTTAGTGTGTGGCTCAGTTAGAATTAGAAACCCACAGAAATTTCTCCTGTGGTAAGGCAGAGTAGCTTGCCTGTGACATAATAATCCAGTATACTTTTCATTAGACAAAATGATTATTAAAGATATGGATATGTATAATCTTTTAAATATTATACAATGAATACATGTTTTGAAATTATTAAATAGTCCCTCTGAATTGGATGCAGATTTTGTGTCTTGTATATGAATTAAAAGTCAATGTCATAAGACATTATTATATAATTAAATTATTTGATTTCTTAATGTGAGAACCAGATTAACATTGCATTAATCCATACTAGGACTCAACTTTAATGAATATAATATTGGCAATACTCACAGAAATAGAGTATAACACAGCATCATTGAATGACAAACATGTAGTTCAGAAAGCACAAATATACTACTAGAACAACTTGCTACATGTGTTTTGGTTATGCTTTACAAGATCACATTTGTTCATAAGATGAGCCATGTTTTATGTATGTATATGCTATTTCATTCATATATATATATATGTATACATCTATGCATAAATAAGTATATATACAATATGTAATCTATCCATATGCACACAATTCACATATATATGATTGCACTATTTCTCATCATATAAATTATTTGAGCATTTCAATGGTTTCTGATTATTTTGTTCGTTGCATTAAAGCTGATTAAAGATGTCATACAAAGATGGTTAAAAAGTGTTTTAATGTTTCTTACATTATTGGATACTTATTCGTTTCAGAAACAGCTACATTCCATATCCTTGCTGATAACAATTGAGTAGAAGATGTCACTGAGCACTGTAGTTCCATTAAATTTACTTCAGTTCTGTGATAGCATCTCGTAGCTGGATGAGAACTGAAAGTCAATTGGTTGAAAGACCTTCATTTTTCAATCATGGATAACACTCTTCTGTGTAAATGATGGGTATCTATTCTGTTAGAAAACTTGTAGTGATGATTTCACATGTTAAAATGTTAGCACTGTCCATTATCTAGACATTTCTAATTGTTTTAAGCCTGCTTTTTACAAATTGGGGATATTTGTCTCATAGAACTTTCAACTCTCTTTCTTGACCCTGAACAGTACATGTGTAATTTACACACACACACACACACACACAATTGGAATCCTCTAAAGAGTACTTATATTCTTAGATCTGGCATTTCTCAGATGATGTGACTTATGAAATATGTGAGTTGTACTCATCAACATTTAGTAAAACAAATGTCACTCCTCTAGAAATAAATAAAATTTCAGTTTTGATTTTTAATAGTGTGTATTATATATAATGAATTTCAATTCATATTTTTTTGAAGTTTCTTAGTTACATTTCCATTGTTTGTGGCTATTTAGTACATTCACAGGGATCAAAGTGTGTCCCTATGTCACCACATAGATGCATTATTAGTATATTAGAGAGGGATGTTACTGGTCAGTGAAAGAACCCACATTTATGAAAATGATATTGAAATAAAATACACATCTCATACTACGAGAAAAGGGTAATGGTACAAATGCTTACATTATTATTCTGAGACACTTGACTTACAGTCAGAAAACCTTAGTAATGAAAAAACTATGAACAATTTTATTCTGAAGTCATTGTGAGGAAGGGATGAAGTTGTTCTAGGATGTCTGGTACTGCCAAGATTCCTATTTAAGAGCTCCTAGAAATGATTCAATGTACTAAAATCATAACACAAATGATTCATTCATTTTGATCTTTTTGGTAGTGTTATGTAAGGCAACTGAGGTTGGAATTCTCCACATAGTGTCAGAGCTCTCTGCATGCTGAGCTATGTCTATCTATCTGCACTGTACATTTCTGTGTTCACAGCCAAGAATAATGCCCATATCCATTTTCTTTTCCCTCCTTCTTATTTGGAACCTAGAATGAAAATTATTCTCTCAATATTGTTGCTCTTTGCATAGCTGAAGAGATGGTGACAGGAAGGTGACATCATTGTGTGGAGTTTTGCCTTAATGTATTCAGTAGTGCTGGCCCCTGTATCTGTGGTACAGTGAGAAGATCAGAGGCCTATGATTCTCCTGTTTTTGATCTGTTGTTTACCTTACCTCAGTTTTTTATAAATTCATGAGATACATTAATAGTTCTAAAGATGATGAATATTACCTACCTCTCTCATTTATAGCTTATATCGGAATGTACATTTCTATGTGCATAGATTCTCATTTGGATTCTTCGAGACATAGTACTCTTGTACTCTATGTTGGTCTTGAACTCAGTTATAGTCCAGCTTTGTATCAAACTTATATTTCCTACATCAGCCTTCTGACTATGGGGATTGTGGGATTAAACCGCAATTTTAGCTTATTATTATTAAGTAATATGAGAACAAAATAATCATACAGTAAAAAACACAAAACTCTAGGAGAGAAGCTATTTATTTAAAATAGCTTTTACTGGTGCATTGCTTAATGTTACCTTTTATAACATTCCCTAGAAGCAAAAGAGTCTCAAATAATTGTAGTTAGTTTTTCCTGAGTGGTTACTAGGTAGCAGTCACTATTTCATGCACTTTATGTGTATTATCAAATCCCTAGGTGAAACATTGAAATAAATTATTTCTCTTGTTCCATACTTTTACTTGCATGTTAAGAATGAAAATTTACCTTATAAACCAAACATATACAATTATTTTGCTGTGAGGCAAAGGTAGAAAGAGATGAAATGAGGAAGGATAGTGATTACTTACAATGAAGCATATTGTCATGAAGGACTCAAGATTTCATATGCACTATAGATAATTCAAATATTTATATATGTGCATGTGTATATATCATATATTCCATTTCATTCAGAATATGAAGAGTGAATTGCATGGATAGATTTTTACGAGCAAGAGAGGACAAGTCTTCATGTTTAAATGTGGTAAGCCATACAGACAGAATGAAGGCTAATGACAGAGTGAAAAAGGTGAAGACAACAGATAATTGTCATGCTCTGTATGTGATAATCCCACAGTCCAATGTGTTTCTATAGTTGGTTCCAAGCTGGTGATGCTGTGTGCTTAGGTTAATGATGTATGGCCTTTCTGGAAAGTATGTCTCTGGGGTGGGATTGGAGACTATAAAATCTCCCCAGATTTGGTACTTTCTTTAGGCTTTGTGTTTGTAGATCAAGATATGAGCTGTCAATGTGCTTCTCCAGATGTCATATTTTCACTTACCCCATCATAAACTCTAACCTTCTTAAATTGTAAGCAAACACTTTCTTCTTTATGTTGCTGTTGTCACCATATTTTATAACTGAAAAAGAAAGATAAATGATAGAGGGTTTTTTTTTATTTGAATACTGTGGTCAATAAAGAACTTGATAAGATAGCATTTGAATGGACAATTTAATACAACAGGTGTATGCGCTTAGAACTGAAAGTTACTGTAAAATCTGTTGTGACACAATTATAAGTAGAGATCAGGCAAGATGCACCTGTGGTTAGAAAAAAGCTAGTACACTTTATTGAGGACAAGCACATGTAGTTTTTACTCTAATAACTCTGAGAACTGCTCCCTGACCCCAATGATAGCTACCAGTGACTTTTTCTACTCCAGTACGTAGTTACATAACAAAATCTTCACTAAGTAACATAAGAAAAACATCTTTGAGCATAAATAGAACAATGATAAATACATAATATAATTACACTTAAATATGTTTATAAGCACACAGGGGTGTGGACTGGAGAATTCCTATGGAGAATTATATAGATTGTGGGTCTGATATATGAAGAATGTAATTAAAATCATGAAATTTAGGTGAGATCAAATCAGTGAACAAATATAAGAGGTCAAAGGAGTGAGAATAAATTTCTTGAAGATACAATTCTAAGACATTAAAAAGAAGTAGAAAGGTTAATAGTCAACATAATGGCAGAAATGTCAGAAGTATATATAGTAGAAGAATATTTTTTAAAAAATACCCGGTAAAATATAAGAAGTACTGATAACTAATACAATGCCAAATTCAATACAATTTAAATATTGTTTGCAAAGGTTTGGAATGGAGTGAGGTAAGGTAATTTAGGAGTGGATGATACTAGCAATACCCATACTTTAACACCAGCAAAAATCAGAATTTACCATCTCCTTAGATTATTCTTTGCACATTTGAACATAATGAGAAAACTCAGGAAATCGGTTCCCAAAACAAATTCTTAGATTTGATATAAGATTATAGTCATTAAATAGCACAAACTAAGACATATGTTAAGAAATAAATTTGTTTAAAGACTGAAATGATCTAGCAAGAATTTCTGTTGTTTCCAGGCTTCAAATTTTGTGTGAAAAAAAAATATGTTTTTACGAATACCATAGGATGTATTTAAAATATCATTTGGGGATTTTGGAATAACGATGCTATTTTCTGGAGTGAATTCATAAGTGTGGCAGTAGAGAGGTAACAACATGCAAAGGGTAAAGTTTTGGACTTCTGTGCCTCTGAGTTACGTAAAGTATAAGTAAGATTTATTCCACAGATTTCTGTATCAGCCTTCCAAATAACACTACATCATACCTGGTCCTCTGCCACAGACTTCATATACTATGATACATCTGATCATTTTTATAACCAAACAAAAGTTTTATTCTATGTATGTAAAGCAGGAAAAAAAACATTTTGTACAAGGAGGCTGTTTAGACTGCATTCTTATTTGAAGAGACAAAATACTTTTAAGAGGCATATGTTCCACTATGTTCATAGTAGTCTTGTTTGTGATAACCAGAAGCTGGAAATAACCCAGATGTCCCACAACAGAAGAATGGATACAGAAAATGTGGTTAATTTACACAGTGGAGTCCTGAGTTTTGCAGGCAAATGGATGGAAGTAGAAAATATCATCCTGAGTGAGGTAATTCAGACCCAAAGGGATATGCATGGTATACACTCATTAATAAGTGGATATTATCGAAAAATATACAGAATTCTCAGGATAAAATCCACAGAACTCAAGAAGTTCAAGAAGCTGAAGAGGCTAAGTGAAGATGCCTCAATCCCTCATGGGAGGGAGAAGAAAGCAATCAGGAGGGGTAAAGGAAGGAGGGACGTGGGTGGTGATAGGGGATAAGGAGGGGTAGAGGGGATCATGAGAAGGTATTGGGTGGGGGAGGAGAACAGGATTGAAGCCCTGAAGGCCAGCAGAAAGAATCAAAACTGACAACCTAGGGAGGTAGAAGGTGGAGGACCCTCTATAATGTACCGAAGACCTGGATGGTAAGAGAGACTTTCAGAACTCAAACCTTAGATGAAATGCCTTACAGTGGGGAGAGGGAACTTGTAGAGTCCACCTCTAGGAGAAAGACAGGCTATCAAGTAGAGCAAGTAGAGGGATGGGATTCCCATCCCATAGTCAAAAATTCCAAATCGGAATTGTTCCAGTCTGAAAGAACTGCAGGAACAAAAATGGAGAAAAGCCTGAGGAAAAAGAGGTCCAGCTACAAGCCCCAAGTGGAATACAGCTCAAGGGGAGGACCCAAGGACTGACATTATTACTGATGCTATGGTGTGCTTACAAATAAAAGCCTATCATGACTGTCCTCCTAAAGGTCCTCTGAAGAGTCAGATGCAGATATTTGCACCCAAACAAAAGACAGAAGCAGGTGACCCGTGGGCTTGGATTAGGGAAAAGCTGGAAGAAACTGAGGGGGAGGGCAGCTCCATAGGAAGACCAGCAGAATTAACTAATCTGGACCCCCGGGATCTTTCAGACAGGAGGCCACCAACCAGGCAGCATATACCAGCTGATATGAAGCCTCAACATATATACAGCAGACGATTGCTGGATCTGAACTCAGTCAGAGAAGAAACACTTAACCCTTGACACTTGGGGCCCCAGGGTGTGGGGTGGCCTGGTTGGGTAGCAGTGGTACTGGAGGTGGGAGCATTCTCTTGGAGATGAGGGGAGAAGGTGCCAGGTTTGGAACAGTGGAGGTGTGAACCAGAAGGGAAATAAAGTCTGGACTGTAAAATGATTAAAGATATTTTTTAAAGGAGTTTTTTTTCTCTCCACATGTCAACACATTAAGGAACTTATGTGCCAAGTAAAGAACAGACATTTTCCTACAGAGTTGATGTAGGAAACAAAATTGGAATTTCACACCAAGTTCCTACTACTTGGTAGCCTCCTCTTGTTAGCAGTGTTGAGCACATCATCCAGATACATATACTTACAATGTGATAGAGAAACCATCATAAAACATAAATGCTGTGGTTACAGTATCTGTGATATAAAAATGAGCACCAAAACAATAGGAATTTTGCTAAAAGATGGGACATCATCTGATGGCAATCCTACCTGCTAACCTGAATTAATGATGCCATTAACTATGGTGAACACAGACTCTGATCAGCCAGGAGTTTCATCTCAGGCCTTCGAAAATGCATCTATTCATAGACATAATAGTTTGTTCTCTTTGTTTATCATCCTCTTACATTGTGAGATTTGGACGACTTAAAAATTTTAGACCAACACCTCCTCTACTGGCATGGAGCTCATCGAGTTTCTTTGTTCTCTCTCTCTCTCTCTCTCTCTCTCTCTCTCTCTCTCTCTCTCTCCCTTTTTTCCTCTCTCTCTTTGTGTATATATATGTGTATGTGTATGTTTCTCTTCCTCTTTTTCTTGGATGCATGTTTGTTTTCTTGTTTTCTTCTTTCAGTCTTGCTTGCTTGCTTCCTTCCTTCTTTCATTCCTTCTTTTCTGACCTTTCTTCTTTTCCTTCCTTCTCTCTTTCTTTATTTACTTCTATTCTTTCTTTTTTTCCTTTCACTTGTCTTTTCTTTTCCAAGGAATGACTCTCTTCAGGGATCTCCAAAACTAGTGTTCCCTTACTAATTTTCTTACTATATGAATAAAAACTATATTATAACTTCCTTTTTTAAGAATGTTGTTTCATTTCAGAGCATAGTAAACTGTATTTTGGAAAAAAATTGTACCCTTTGTACATCAGTATTAAGTACAATGTTATTTGAAAAGATTGATTATATATACATTCTCATTTTGTTATGTTACATTTCTTCTTTACCCCCAGTCATCCTTTTCTCCATTCAGCTGCAATAACATCACAGAACTATTTTTCTGAATTAATTTTTTCTCAATATATTTTCATGCTTCTTTGTGTTTTGCCTACATAGTGAATCTTTCATGTATTCGACCCTGAAGAGGTCAGAATAGAGCCAGAGAATCATTGTAACTGGGGTGACAGGTGGTGATGAGCTACAATGTAGGCACTGAGAATCAAATCCAGTTCTAGAGCACCTACAGTGCTCATTGCTGCTCAGCCATCTCTCCAGGGCTCATGTTTCCATATAAATGTCTTAGTTAAGTTTTTGTTTTGTTTTTAATAATTTACGTACTCTAATCATTGGAAATATCTACCTGTTTTTAAAAAAACATTATTCCCTACTATTTTTCTTTATTTTCTTTATTTTCTAACTGTAAATTCTCCACTTATTGAATATAGCCTTCTTATTTAGATTCTCTCTTTTTAGCAGGCTCTCTCTGTTGATATTCAAATATTATGATTATTATTTGGGGCTTCTTGTTTATTAGTTTTAAATATGTTAACATTGTATATCTATATCTATATTATCTATGCATGTATGTATATGCATACACACACAGATCATATATATATATATATATATATATATATATATATATATATATATATGGAGGGAGAGAGGGAGAGAGGGAGAGAGAGAGAGAGAGAGAGAGAGAGAGAGAGAGAGAGAGAGATTTGAGTGATGCTTATTTTAATACATATGGGCAAGTGCCCTGTAGAAGTCTCCGAGAACAAGTTTCTAAAGTAAATTTATCCTTCTACTATGAATTCTGTATTTAAGTTCAGTTGTCAGTCATTGTACCAGCAAGTAGCTTTACCTGGGAACTATTTCTCTGTTATCCATTTTTAAAGATGTATTTATTTTTTCTGTGTATATGAGTATGCTGTCTTCGTGCATATCAGAAGAGGGCATCTGATACCAGTAAAGATGGTTGGAAGCCACCATGTGGTTTCTGGAAATTGAACTCAGGACCTCTGGAAGAGCAGCCAGTGCTCTGAAATACTAAGACAACTCTTCAGCTCCTCTGGTTTCCACTTTAAATTATAATATGCATTTGTGATTGTCTCATCTCTTTCCATATCATCTAGTACTTCTATACAGATTTATCTGTAATTCATAACTATATACATATATGTATATATATTTAAGTTATATATACATATATATAGCAAAATAATTGTGTGAGTTTTCTATTATGATATAGTGAAAAACAATTTTTTTATTTCTCCCCTATTTATTAAATTGCTCATTCATTTGTCATGGTTACCTTCACCCCACTGCATCAGTAAATCTTGTGACTGTAACACCCTCCCCCCAAACAAAAAACAAACACAAATCTCAGATTCTGTTGAAATTTCTCTATTCCTATTAGTTTATTCTGAGTCTACAGAACAATCAATTCTGGTTTTAGAAATTCCAAGAATATCTAATATTTCTCTGAGTCTACTTTTGGATCCTGGAACATAAAGGTCCTCCTAAACTGCTACTTCTCCACTAAGCAGCCAGTGTAAATTGTTTCAAATGAAATCAGACCACTTCACTTACTTACTTTAAATAATTCAGTGACCTTCCATTTTAATTGAAATAAAATTCAGTCTGCTATTCTGATTTACAAATCGCTACATGAGTTGACTTTAATCTCGCTGACTAAACGCTTCTAGTATCTCTCTCCCTCTTGTCCTTTAATGCCGCACAACAGACCTACTTTCTGTCTCTTGAATCTGCCAAGATTGTTTTAGCTTTAAAGCCTTTGTTCTAGCTGATGTCTGCCTGCAATGAGCACCAGCATACTGAAATTTCTGTACTTTCATCTCCTATCTTGGCCAGATCTCTCAGAGACTCAACCTACTATGACTAGCCAGTCATTTATCCTCAACATCAAGCCTGAATTATCAGTTTATTCTTAATTTGTGCCTGATTTTCTGGTAGACTGAAATTTCTATTTTCCACAAAGATATGAACTTGTTAACTATAAACACTTCTCTTGTTTACAATTAGCAATTTAGAATCTGGAAATGATCCTAGAATTCCATTTGGAAAACAAAAAAATTAAAGAACGTGATGAATGAAAGAAATATTTAATTGAAAATTTAATTGTGTCTCTAATGTAACTGTAAATTTATTTTCATTTTTTTAAATTTAGACAAGCATCAAAAATCTCATTTTTTTGATTTGCCAAATAGTAATATATGTATATGTGTATATATATATGTATTTGTATATATATATATATATATATATATATATTCTGTGCCCCATATAATTTTTTGTCACTATCTAAAATATAGTAAGACAAAAGCTACCATAGAAAATATGTGAGTAGCTGAGCATCCACATGTCATGGGGACACTGTATTTACAAATAAACTAGCTAGATTTCAGCTATGAGCTCTGGTGTGGCAACTCCTGATTTATGTGTGAAATAACATGAGATGAAGTCATTTAAAGAAGCAGCTCAAGAAATTCTCTGGCCTTACTTTACATGTTCCAAATATCCTTTTACCCTAAAATGTTCCTAAGGTTAATAACTACTAACCCAGTCTCTTTTTCCCATCAATTCTTTTGTCTTTAAATTTTGGTATCTGTTATTCTGTGATTTCTTCAAATCACGATGTGTTTGTCACCTCATCTTTAAAAGTTCTTTCTTTTGGGCTAAGGCAATGCTTTCATTCATTTTTAAATAAAGCAACATGGCTTCTAGACAAAGGTCTAAACATACACAAAGGACACCAAAGACTTCATCAGTACTTAACCTATGAAGCATAGAAAGTTGTGATAAGTACACTTTGATTCCTAAGTATTTGTGTCCACATTAGAGTAAACTATTATTCATATTAATGGGGTTTCCTTTATTTGAAATTAATTTTACTGTTTTCATTTGTTAATTGTTTCCATCACCCTGCTAACATACCAATTTGTTTACAAACTTCTTATGCTTTTCATGCACATTATTCCCATCAGAAAACTCAGTCTTAGAATAGACAAACATGACATTTTTGACTGACCTCTTACTAACTTCCTTAACAAAAACATTAGAATTTTATTTATTATTGTCAGTGGTGGTGTGATGGTTAATCTTGGTTGTCATCTTGATAAAATCTTGATTCTTCCTGGAGACAGGTATTTGGGTTTATCAGTTTGGGATTATTTGGTTAGGTTAATTGAGGTGGGCATGTTTAACATGATGGGTGGCATGAGTCCCTGGGATGGGATCCTGGACCTTATAATCAAAGTTGAGGTGATGTGATGAACACTAGCACGCATTGCTCTTTTCTTAGTGATGATAATGTCACCAGCTACTCAGATTCCTGCTTTGGTTATTTCCCAGAAATATTAAACTAGACCTATGAGTCAAAATTAAGTCATTCTTAAATTGCTTTAACCAGAGTATTTGGTCACCATAAGTTGAAAAAGAAATAAGACAACGAGCATCATTTTGTCTAAAAACAATTTCCAAATGAGCTACTTCACAGTCTGGTTGCTTTATCTCTCTCTGATTCTCTTCTTTGTTTTCGGTCTCCTGTGACTTTCCCACTCTACTGCATTCTTTCATTTTCACACATTGTACTTTACCACAAAAATCTCTCAGTCAATTAATGTGCAATCTATAAACATTCCCAACTTTTCAATGAAACAATACCACTTTTCCCTACATTTTTATTTGGAGTTCACTTGGTAAAAACAACTTCCCATTCTCCTAAGACCATATTTTATGTTACTGCCTCCAAACATACACCAGTCACACCCTGTCTATTAATGACAACAAATCCACCTAATATTGAAAATCTTGATTCACAAATACAAGCTAATGTAGAATTTTCAGAATTTACCTGAGTCTTCTTTTGCTCTTTACGGTTTCTCAAGACCTATTTACTATAAACTGAAATTTCTACTCTTCTTAAAGCTGAATTGAAGACACTAGGCAAAATATACCTTCACATCCATGATCTTCTTTGGATGTTTTTGTTCAAATCCACTGCTAATATTCCTGGAAAACTGCATACATAATGCTGAAAGTTGGGTAGTTTCTTTGGCCATAATAATTGATACTTTTACTTAACATGGGTCTCCTGCAAAAGCCATATAAATCCCCTTTTCTGTTTAATCTCTTTGAAGCCTTTCTTCAGAGACTCTTCCCTGCTGTGTCTTAGTTACTAAAGATAAAACATTGCTCTTTCAATGGCCCAATTTATTTCCACATATCCTTATTTCTTTATTTTTAATTTTTAATATTTTTCTTTTTGTCAGTTCAGATGTTAGACACTTTCTGTGAAATATTTTCTTTGAAAGAACTGATAAAAACTATTTTTTGGCTTCTTACATTTATTCTCTTGGACTTAAGTTTCAGTTGATGTGCTTTCATCTGATGTGTTTAGTTTGTTTAGTTTCTGTGACTCTGTCTTTAAGATGGCTTTTCTTATTTTCTTAACTGTATGACAAGGTACTATTTGCTTGTGTGTATGGTGGGAATGAGTACATGGATTTGGTACATGCTACCCACTTACTCTGCCCTTGAGCTTTATTCCCTGCTGTAAAGTTAAGATTTCTAGGTTGGCATAGTGATTTTTATAATTTCAGTTTTATTTCCAGATAAATATAAGAAAATAAATCCTGAGTATTTCTCGCTTAGTCTTTTAATCATACTATGTTGTTTTACTTGGCAAGCCATAAAACCTCAGCATGTCCAAAACTGACCTCACATTTTTCCATTAAAGCTACATACATAGCAGCGGATTGCCTTATCAGGCATCAATTGGAGGCGTGTCCCTTGGTCCTGTGGAGGGTTGATGCACCATCATAAGGGGATGCTAGAGCAGTAAGGTGGGAGTGGGTGAGTGGGTGGAGGAGCACCCTCATAAGGGGGAGGTGTGGTAGATTGGAATCATTTGAAATATAAATGATTAAAATGGTTAATAAAAATACATCTTTAATAGATCTATTCTTTTTATTTACAATCATCATTCATTATCATCATCATCATCATCATTGTCATCATCATCTTCATCTTCATCATCGTCATTGTCTTTGTCATCATATTGCTGGGTGACCTAACTAATAGCAAATGTAATCTTTTCCTCTATTTAGCTCTGAGATTTTCACTTTGGAAAGTCCTTGCTTTTTTTCTATTCTGTATCTTCTGCAGTGAGCTCTATAGCTCACTGTGGAATAGTTTCATTTCCCCTAGTTTCCTTTCAGCTTTTCTCTGTCTTGTCATGATAATACTTTTAGCATAGAAGAAACTATCTTAGACTTCTAACTGGGTCATGTCACATCCTCTGAAATGTCCACAATATTTACATGTCTGCATTATTTATGCTGAATTTCTCCCTTTCAGGGCAGGACAAAGACCATAAACACACTCATGAGTATAAAAAGAAATCACTTTTAATATCCAGGAACAAATGACTGAATGGATTTATGTGTCCTTGACAGTTTACAGGAACTGACCATCAGCATACTAAAAAAGATTTAGAATTAGTGATCCATCAGCTGAATCCTAGAATGTCAAACATTATTTGAGAAGGATAGTTTTACTAGAATTTAAAGAAGAAGAAAATTAGAGCAAGAAAACTTTACATCTTGGCAGCTGCCTGGAGGAGTATAATGGAGGAGAGAAGGAAAATAATCCATGCCATTCATCAGACACATACTTAACAAAGCCACAATGTAGCAGGGTGCTTGCCTTTAGAAATATAATGAGAAAATCCAAATACAAGAAAATGTCCATTAGACCCTAGACAACATAGGGGGAAAAAAGACAAAAGAAGTAGTTATTTACTATTAGGACACAAAGAGACAAATACACACATATAAGCTTCATGGAGACCTGGCACAGCCACATCTAAGTGGAATGGCCAAAATCACAAAACAGGTACAGCTGCTTGACAAGGATCAAGCAAACCAAGCAGCTCAATACAGTTGTCATCATGCCATCTTTGACTTTTGGATTTGATCTCCACAGGTTGCATGCTTAGAGGGCTTTAATAATTGTACAGCTTGGGAATTTTGGATAGATGGGAAATTTTTTTATGAGTCATTTATGCCATTCCCCAGAGGTACTGCTTCTAAGGTTCCCTAAGAAAGTCCTGAGCTTTTAGGGTAATATTCTTATCTGATCCTACTTGAAGGTCTTCCTTGTACCCTAGAGGTTTTGGTTCAAATAAAGATGACAGATCTTATGAGGCTCTAGCTCCAAGGTACTCTTGGAAAATTGGTCCTTGCACTTACATAGGAACAAGATAATCAGAACAAAGAAAACTTAAAAAAGTAAAGAAGATGCAATTGGCTAGAAAAATTGCTGCTCTGTCAGATTAAAACTCTCTTCCTATTATATGCTCAGGTGATTCCTGGCATATGAGACTGGGGGAAGCATATGGTATGCTCCTCAAGAACAAGAGAGAGCAACAAAGTTTAATTGGCTGCAGTTATCTCTGCCCTACACAGGGGTTAATGCTAATGCACAAAGAATGGTGTGGAAAATGATATAAGAATGAAGTATAAAGATGCCCCTTTCATGGAAAAGTTAGCTCATATAGGACCACTGTAGTGTAGTATGACCAAAGAATATAAAAATACCAATGGTAGACATTGAAACAAATTCTGCAAACATGTAAGATAGAAACTTTGTATTATGGAAGAAGTTGAATAACTACAGATGCTTTGGCCTGAAGACTTTTCCTGGATCTGCCTACAGAGTTCTGAATAAAGAAGCATTCTTCCTGTCAGTTAGGATGCAAGACTCCCCCAACCATTATGCTTCATTCATTCCTGCTTTGCTGATTTTTTTTTCTCTTCCCTGGAACCGGGCTCTTTCCAGGACTGGCACCTACAGCAAGACATAGGGATTGCTATGGTGCAAGGATTCCAATAAGGAAAAGTGTATTTTCTCATTAAAGAGATAATTCTTCAACCAATGTCTTTGACCTGGCTTAAGGTGAGCCCCATATGATCCATCCTCCTTGGGTGGTGTTTCCTTCATCAAGTTATTGGTCAACCAGAATTGATTGTTTATATTTGGGGTAGCTCAGAATGTTACGTCTACCTAGGCTACAGATTTCATCATCATCTTCACCAGAAAGAAATGTTTTTCTTAATGCTCCTTAACTGTTTCCTTAACTGTTGCTCTGTCATCCATATATCTGAGGAACTAACCATTCAATAGCTCAGAGGATTATCTGAAATTAGGTAATATTTATAGCACAATTGTACCATGAGAAGCTATATATGCATTGTAAAAGCTATTCACTAGAAGGGTTCATTTAACTCTAGGCTGAAGGTTTAGCATACTTTCTCATACTCAGCCTACAGGTAAGGCTGTTAGTGAAAGAGAAGATAAAGAAGCCAGAGTTCCTTCTTAGCATTCCAGTCCAGGCAACCAAGGATAGTAATACTTTTGGGGTTCTGCTCCAAACTGGCTTTCCAGTTTCTATCATCTGTTTTCATTGTTCTCCACTTTGACTATAAGGAACTCTAATGTATAACCATATAGGAAAGAAATCTATAAGTAGAAAAATAATATATGGCATTTACAATTTTGCTTGTTTATGTGTGTCATAAATGTTTTGTGTTATGTGTAGATGTGTGAGTGATTCTATAAAATCATGTGCTAGTCTGTGCACCTTTGAAGGTCAAAGGTTGACACAAACTACATCCTTTACATCTCTTATTGGAGACAGGTGGTCATAGATTGTGGTGCTCCCCAAGTAACTTGATTGACTGGCCTCAAGACCCTCAAACTCTGTTGCTTAAGCCACACTGGCATTGGAGTTACTCACTTTGCTTAAGTTTTTATATGAATGATAGAATATGAGCTCAGTTTTCTTGCAAGGACAGCAAGTACTTTATCCTCTGAGCAAGTACCATGATCATAAAATTTTTAAACATTTTTCTAAAAATGATGTCATTCATTATCTATGTGACTAGGATATTAAAATACATTGCAAATCATGATAAGACTTAAATAGCCTTTTCATTTAGTATTAGTTGTGTTTATGGTAAAATTCTTAACATTTCCATGGTTTTTACTTCATTCACTTAAAGATCCGAGCACAAGATATAGTGAATCACACACTGATGCTATTAATGTCATGTTTAATCATTTCAAAGAGCATCGAGGGAAAATGCTGGGGCAAGCTTTCCTATGAGGCTGATTCAGGTACATTGTGGTTACAAGATCAATCCATTTGATTCTTGTTGATCTGGCCTTTCTTTCCTTTGGTAAAAGAAGGTATTATCAGACTCTTGGTGAGTGAGTAGTAGCAAAATATTTCCCTGAATTTAATGTAGATCCAAACACATTTGGTTTTTTTTTTTCCTTTTTTTCTATCAACATGTTTCTTCAGCAACTCCTGTTGTTGAAAAGCATGTGTATTTCTAACTAAAGATGAGTCTCAAAAGTCTCTCCATTCAGATCAGAGTGAATGAAACCTTATCATACCATGAGGGAGAGCATTTCCTTTTTCTGTGGATGACATTGTATGGCTCAGCTCTGTCTTCGCATTATCCATTAATGAATTCCCTCTTCTCTAAGTGAGATTATACATTATTTGAATACCGAGTTGTTCTCATGCATAAATCTCCGGTGAGAGGAGGAGGGTGAACAGTTTTACTGTGAATGCACTGAGACACATAAGTGGCTGTCAGGTGTCCCTCAGTTCAAGAAAATCTTTTCTCAGTGTCCCCTGGGAAGTCTTGAACATTCCTTTGGAAATGAAAATGTTTTTCTTCCCTCTCCTGCTGCTTTGCTTTGAAGCCCACATACAAGCTATTATTCAAAGAATGAATAATCCTGAAAACTCTCCTGAGAGATCATCCTGGTGTACACTGAATACAACTCATTCTGAAGACAGAATGAAGTGCCTTTTTGTAAATAGCTTATGTAGTTTCTTTCTTTCTTTCTTTTTTGTCTTTTTTATTTTCTAAGTTGAAATAAAAATAAAGTTGTTTCACATTGTGTACTATGTGTTTATTTCACTATTAGGTTGACAATTTAAAATTTTCCTTTGCTAGACTATTCTTTAGGTATATTTATAATCAACATAACCTATATCTCATATCGGGCTCATATTTTTATCATTCTGTGTCGTTAAGCTATTCTATGAGCTTCATATAAAATATATGAAATACTTAAAACAGAGAAGATAAGTGCTGACTGAAATTGTGTTGAAAAGAAAGAAAAGAACATTATTAAACCATATCAAAAGTATGTTACATTTAAAAAAATATTCTCCAACTTCCTATGAACTAGAACCTTTGGAGAGGAGTCATACATGCTCTTTATTCCTTTGTGTCACATAGATCTTGATTCACTGAAGAGAATACTTCTGAGAGACACTCAGAGAAAAACTAAATCACTAAAGTATTTGCAAGTTTGTAGTAACAGCTGACATTTAATTAACTAATTTAAAACAACAAAATCATCAGAAAGCTTTGTACAAACAGCACTTTGCTATCATTTATTAGAATTAACCGTATATTTCATTCCCAGGCAAAGCCTAGCCACTTTCTGACTACTTTTTTTGGTAAAATTACAATTGTTTCAATCACTTGCTTTTAGGCATTTGTTAGTCCTGTTGTCAGACACTCACACATGACACAGAAGAAGAAATGAGCAGAAGCTTTGCAAATTCAAATGCAAATTCATGGGGCTTCCACAGGACACTAAAGAGAAATAAAAATAAGGAGTTCAGTTATATTAAACCTTTGATTTCCTTTGTTTGTGGCAATTACTTGATTAAACTTTAAACATTTGTAGTGGCATCACAATACTGCACAGCTTTGGAAGAAGCCACAGCCACTGAAATTAGTCACAACTAGAAATCATAAAGTGCGTAGAAATATGTTACTGTCATTTTGTGGACACAAATTTTACTCCCCCATGTCTACCTAAGAAGTTTGGACTGGGCATGTTTGTAAATATACTTAAAGAATAAATACTTGATTCCTTCTGTTTATTCCCTAGAATATTGTTTTCCTTACACAGATATTTTGTAAAAATCATGTTAATTGTTAAGAACCTAAAAACAAAGTAGGGAGTGATCCAGAAAACAGTCGGACCTATATTCAACTGACAGAACAACTTAGAATGTCAATAAATACATAAGATGGTACCAATACAAGAAACTAATATAATGGGCTGAAATTTTAATGTTGTATGGTTGAAAAAAGACAAATATAAAAACATAATATTTGATAAGTCTGAGGAAAGGGAATGACAAGTCATGTGGTGATTCTAGGCAGATATGTATATATGTACATATAGATACATGTATATATTTATAAAATATATAAGCATGTATGCATATACATGTACATATACATATACATTTTTCATTAGTTTGAAGAAATAGTAAATTATAGTAACCCAAGAAAGGAATAAGATAAAGTTGTTTTAGAGCAGAAGGAAAATAGTTGGAGTGTAAGAACTATGAAATGCAGAGAATATGATACTATACTGGACTACTTTTTCTATAAATACTAACCCACTGTCAAAATTTCTGATTCAGAATTATTTTTGTCTAAGATAAATGCATAAACAGAGTTGTAGCAGAGACTGAAAGAAAGGCTAACCAGTGACCGGCCTAACTTATGATCCATTTCATGGAGGTTGTGGGGCACCAAACCCTGACAGTATTACTAATGCTATGATGCACTTACAGATAGAAGCCTAGCACTGCTGTCCTCTGAGAGGCCCTACCAGCATCTAACTGATACAGATGTAGATATTTACAGCCAACCAATGGACTGAGGTGGGAGACATCTATGAAAGAGTTAGGGGAAGGACTGAAGGAGCTGAAGAGGATGACAACCCCATAGGAAGACCAATAATATCAATTAACCTGGACCCCTGTGTGCTCCCAGAGACTAAGTACCAACCAAAGAGAATACTTACATGGGCTGGTACAAGGTCCTTGGCATGTCCTCACTGTCCCCATCCCCTTTAGGCCACTCCCTGGGGCCTCAAGTCTCTCCAGGATTTGCCACATCTTTGAGGCCAGATCAGGTAGTCCTCTGCTGTATTATGTGTCAGGGGGAGCTTTAGACCAGCTAGTGTATGCTGCCTGGTTGGTGTCACGAGATCTCAGGGGCCTGGGTTAATTGAGACTACTGTTATTATATTGTATAGACTTATTTGTTTCGTTTAATGGAAGGTATAATAGGAAGAGGAGATTCAAGAACTTAAAAAGGTATAAATTTAACTTTCTGAACAATTGTTTCATTTCTGAGATTAACAAAGAAGGTACTTAGATGAAAAAGTATGAATGCATGTATTCTGTCTATGTATAAGTGAGGGGATGTAGAGATGCCCCTACTTACTTCTCTTCTATGGGACATGAGTGTGGTTTAAAATAGTCGTATCAGACATTTATGATTTTTAAAAAATCTAATCTATTCTGATAATCCAATCATATGTTTGATCTTATAAGTAGTTGGGTGTGAAGTCTGAGGGCAAAAATATAATTTAATGGTAAAGAACTGTTTTAAAATACATTTTGTAATCAGAATATTATATAAATAAAGAAAAACAAAATTAAAATAAAACAAAATAAAGACATCTATTATATATGTACATGACTGCCTCTTTGAGATACAATATTAATCATATGTATCTTAAACTAAAATCTTCTTCAAAACCTAATATCACCAACCAAAAATGAGACTTATCTCCAAATGCTTTTGTATATACCTCTATGGGTGACTTTGATATGGGAGTTTTATGTAAATGTTTGGAAAGAATATTCTCAACATATTCACTGGTTCTAGATAAGATTCCTTCTTTTAAAATGAATATAATTGGGGTCAAGCCAAACTTCTTCTCTGAAGAACTAAATCTTATTATTAATCTATCAATGAATGAACCTATTGAATTCAGACCTTTCCATGATCCTATCAACTCTGCAAAGCCACAGTTCTGAAGAGTTCTACAGGGAGAAACAAGCTTTCAGTGTGTGATCTTTTGGCAGAGATTCTTCATATCCAACTTGCAACAGTCTCACATTTCAGCATTACAAACATAAACATTTCAGGGTAATGTCATGACTCCACAAACAGGCAATGGCTTTTCACTATTTTCTGGACTGGTCTCAAGGTTTAGCTTTGAGCACTTGTATATGAACAGCCAGCTGGATGGCATCCTCTAAACACTGGTGGTACTTCATGGAGAGGATTCTTGCTGTGCTTTTCTGAATATTACCACATCTTCAGTGCATTCATGCCATTTGGAATTCCACCCTCTTCTTCTTGGTTATACTCGTGAGAAAAATACCATTAATGACAATTATATTGGAATAAAAAAGCGACACGTTAGCCCTTCTCTGAATCCTCCCCAGTTTTGAGCTAAAAGGTACAAATGGGCTGTTGAATATTGTTATTGCATCTTTATTCACTAAAGCTATGGCATTCTGTGCTTCTCTCCTAGTAAGAAAATTGAGATATCAAGTAATCAGAGGACTTTAATGTCTGGGCTATGTTCCTTCAGATTTTACACAATCACTGATTTATCTTACCAATTAGACAGTGACTGCACATAGTGCTTTGCTGGTGTTGTGAAGCGATAACTTTTAAATGTCTTGGTTATTTATCCAGCTTGGATCAGAGTGCTTATTTATGAATGTTTTCTGAAGATCGGATAGAGGAGGCTGTGTGTTGTAGATGAATCAATAAAGCACACACACATACACATAGACAAATGAAGCATGTCTATAAAACCTGTTTATAATGACCTAGTTAAGGCTTTTGTTTTATCACCTTTAGAAGGTTTTGCAAAGCATTTATGATCATTACAATTTCATATCTGACATTTGCAAGTTTTTATGCTCATGGCTCATGGTCTGAGAAAGATCGTGTGTTGCTGTAAGCTGCAAAGATGCAGGCGCTGCAGAGAAGTGCTTTTTGAGTCTTTTCTTCTCTATTTTTATTAGTAACCTTGCAGCTCATACAAGAACTCCTCTGTGTGAATTGACACTGTGCCAACACTGTGGTGTGAAATTGCAGTATGTAACTTTGCCCCAAGGAATTTTGCAGTCTGGAGTTGAACTTTGATAAAAATGAATGTATTCTTTCTTCCCAATGGGAAAACGCCGAATGGCCTGGTGTGCAAGGGATTAGACCATGAGTCAGAAGTCATAGCCTTGTCACTTACTTGCTGTGTGACCTTGGGCAAACCAATTAACTTCTCTGTGCCTCAGGTTCTCCATCTGTATAATGAGGACCATGATTCCTACCTTAAAAGGAACACGGAAGGATTAATGAGGTAACATCGGCAAAACACATTAAGCTCCTTGGAAGAGAGGTGCTCTATAATTACAGGCCATTACCACCGGATTTAAAAGACAGGAAAATGGAAGCATTATTTTATCTCCTCTTGTAAGAGTTATTTCAGCCGAAGCTGCTGTGTTTGGGTTTTGGTGTAATCTTAAAGCTGAATGGCTTATTTAAAATGCTTTTAGTTTTGAAGGATTTCTCTTAATTATACAAAATACCAGATCTTCAATAGAAGAGATCTCTGAATTAAGCCAATTTTGTACACAGGAAGAATGAAAATCACTAAATATTGAGCTTAGCTGGCATCAAATTTATTCTGCTGCCGAGATAGCACCAAGCCTAATTTATCTTAGGAAGATAGTTATCTACTTGATCCTTCAGTCTTAAAGGAAAGTGTTTTTAAGACATTCACTGCTAATGTGCTCTGGTTTGGTTTTTACCAAAATAGACATTTACATTACATACATAGTTCTTGTTCTGTTTAAGTATATTTTTTTTTCAGTCTTAGGGAAAAAATTATATAGCCTTTTGTTTAAGAAAAATTACACGTTTACCTTTTTTGTTCCAATACTGAATGAATCTATTGTTTGTCATTATTTTTCACAGGTTCATGTTCTGCACGTTTTCTTTTCTCTAAATTTCATTCAGTTGTTCCCCCCCTCCCTGTTTTATTAGTGAAAGGTCTTACCTGTGAAGAGAATCTGACTATATTTTTTTTCCAAACAAGTTATCTAGACTCTTTGTAAATTACTAAGCCCTCCAGTTGTTTAGTTTATGGATAACCCGAAAAAGAAGAGGCAAGTGAACAGCTAAGTCTACCACACACTCTCAGACACTGCAGTGCTCTGAGGCCTTAATTAAATACAAAACGTCCACCACAGGTTCTCATGCTTGACAGTTGTTTCCTAGCTTGTATCAATGTGAGAAGGCTGGAGAACAATTACAAGTTAGAGCCTGTTGCAGGATGTTTGACCATATTGTGAACCCCAAGACTGTTAACTTGGAAAGACCTGATTGTTGTCTTGCTCAGCTCTAGCAGACAGCTTTAGGCCAAGAGCTTTCTGATTACTGTAAAAAAGTAGTTGTGGTGTAGCTCAGTCCTAGCACACACCTTTAAGCCGAGAGATTTCTGCAAACAAGAACTACATAAAATCCATGATAGGGCAGAGAAAGCAATCAGTTGACAGGAAGTGAACATTAAGAAAACCCAGGAAAGAGAAAGGAAGCTTTGCAAGTTGAAGAGTACCTAAGACAGCATGCAGAAGGAGAAGGGACTTTTTCCTTCTGGGATGATGGTTGAGGAGGATGGTCACCTGGGTGCTTTCTCTGCCTCGGAGCTAGCAGGCTTTTCCCACAAACTCTGGCTCCTGAATCTTCATTTGGTAAATTGAATGTTAAGGATTTTGTTTTGTATTAACATGACAATGGCACCAATACGCCATCCTGGGTATATGATTCTTGAGGATAATCAAGTTTTATTCAGAATACTTGTTGAAATATTTGTGTCAATACTTCCAAAGCCAACAGGGTGTCTGACAAAATCAAAGAAAAATGTTTCATCTGGTGAAGGAAGTCACCAGAATCCCTGAAGGACTCTGAGGACTTCCTTCTCTGAGGGAAGACATCCAAGCCTTTGAACCAGACCCACAGGAAATCAAAGTTTTTTCTTGTTCCTGTGCCATGCCATGCTTACCTGATGCAATGCTACAGATTATTCTGCATTGTATATTCCTTAAGCCTTCAGCTAGAAGAAACAATTTACCTCTTAAGTTGCTCTTCTCTGCATATTTTATCACAGCAATGTCAAAATGGCTAGCATATTCCTATTTTTTGTTTTTTTGTTGTTTTTGGTTTATTTCAGTTTTATTTATACTAGTTGATCTAATGGCAGCTACATATGTTGGATTGTTTACTCTATATGACACATTCAGTCATCTCTATAGTTCTGTTAAATATAAAGATCTGGGTATTTGATTAGTGAATGGTATGAAGTCAAACACAGAGCATCATTTGGCCTATAGTTAAAGATCTCATTGTAGCCAATATATACATGCATATATACACACACAATTATATATAGATGTATGTATATGTATATGCTTGATTATATATATATATATATATATATATATATATATATATATATATATATCAAAGCAAAGCGTATGTTATTTATGTTTGGTCCATTTAATGCAGGCTATATTTATTTGGAATGAAGCACTCACAATTGAGAATATGCCTCCGTCAGACTGGCCTGAGGACAAGTCTGTGAGACAATTTCAATTAGAAATGTGTTACTCAAAATAATAATTTCAGTAGAAAGAAGTACAATTTTGATGGACATTGTTCAATCCCCAACCTGTACATATTATGCAAAAAGTCTCCAGTTAGTTTTAAGATATCAACAAACAGATGCATATTGTTGTGAACAAATAGAAAAAAATTCATTTTTTTTATATTGGTTTTACGTAGGTTAAAATAGACTGTAAATCTATACTGTACTATAATTTTATCATTGAAAATTTGCCTCCTTAATTATGTATACATATGTTTATAAATGAGTGATTAATTTAAATGCATTTATCTTTATAATTTGAAAGTTAATTTTAAAGGATTGAATTTACGAGTCAGTAATTTGGAGGTAAGGCACATTAAAATAATAAAAATCCAAACAATTCATGTACGCACTTTTCGCATCCTCACAATTAAAGCTGATGGGCTATACACTTTATAAAACTATGACTTTCTTCAGCAGATGAAACATTTTATAAATAGATTTTTCTTTGATTTTGTCAGACTGCAATTTGGCTTAAGAAGTAATGACACTTAAACATGTCAACAACTATTCTGAATAAAACTTGATTATCCTCAAGGACCATATACCCAAGATCGAGTATTGGTCCCATTCTTATGTTAATACAAAATAAAAATAACATAAATAACCACTAGTATATAGAGAAAAGGCTTTCATATTTCAGCAAGACTTCTTCATATATAGAAGAAACTTCAGAAGCCATAACTTAAGTGTGTTAATGTGATTCAGAAATGCAATAGAGGGCATGACAAGAGCGGAATATTTTTGTCTTGATGAACACTGCACCATTCACAAATTTCAATATTGTTCCACATCTATATATCTATCATTTGAAGAAAGAAAATGATATTCAGAGACTATAAGAAAGTAATTTGAAAATGAAATTGTCAACAATCAGGTTGACTTTACAATACTGAACAACTGGTGATTGTTTTGTCTTAATTATGTTTCTATTGCTGTTATAAAATTCCATGATCAAGTCGACTAAAACATTTAATTGTGCCTATGGTTTGAGAAGGTTGAGATCCTTGAGGGCAGAGCACAGGCGTGATGGTAAGCACTCACATCTCATACAAGCCAGGAGATGAATAGGGGAATACATATGGAGTGGTTTGACAGAAAAGTCATTTGAAATCTTAAACTCTGATTCTTGTGACATATCTCCTTCCATGTAGCCACACCTTGTCTTTCCTACATAATTCAAAAACATGACTCAGTGGAGGTCATCTTCAGTCAAGACATCACAGCTTGAAAGTTGTAAGGTTCAGAAAGTAATTGAGTTTGCTCAACAAATTCCTCTCTGATCTTTGATCTTTACTCGTTCCATAAAGGGCCAGGCAGAAACCAGAGTTTCCTCTCGGAAAACACAGCGCTTCATCCTTACTTTGCACCCTATATGTTGGAAGATGACCTTTGGTCTGTTTGTTGAGTCCTTGTTTTTGCTCCACAAACATTTGATCATGAGTCAGAAAGATCGTAACTTAGTAACTGATGATTATTAGAAATATCTGGCCTTGGCCATTAAGAAAACTGTATGAACATCAGTTTCCATATCTATAAGGTCTAATAGTGTTATATTATTATTATTATTATTATTATTATTATTATTATTATTTTACAAATACTAGAATCGAATCAAATGTGACAAAACTTCATGAACAATCTGGTTGGCTGGGATAATATATTTTTACTTAGGATAATTGGTAACATTAAAATAATTATATACACAATTTTATATAATATATATTCTTAAAACTACATATGGAATTAACATGTTTTAATTATCAAATCATATATCTGTTCCTCTATATGACTTTGTTTAATATCCTCTACACACTGCTGATCACATCATAGCTGCTTGGTAAACTCACATAACACACTGGTGAAAATTAATGTTTGAGTATGAAACTATTTTATTTAGCCACATAGTTTAATATAATAATCATATAAAATTCATTCATGGTTTCTACAAAGAGTCTACAGAAAACAAACAGACCTCATATTTCTACCACATAGCTGACTTGTAATTTGGGTGCAGTAAAATAAAATTATCATATCAAATGTGCTGATTTAATTGAGTTTTTTTACTTATCATTTGACAGTATTTAATTCTCTTGACAAAAGACTGCTAGATACAACATATTGCTGCAATTTAATTAAGAACCCATGTACTCTTGAGTGCTTTATTTTAAATTACAAATGGATTTTGACTCTTCTAAGTTATGTCCTTTTACTAAGAAACATTCCCTTTTCTGAAAGTGAAATTGCTAGATTAATGATTATGTAGATTTAAAAAATCTTTTGGTATTGGATATCAAACTGTTTTTCAGGAATAAAGTATTGCCTCTAGCTTACATTTCTCCCTTATCTGTACTACTTGGGAAAGTCTATGCTTTTGTCCCTGTGCTCTTTTCCTTTCCTGTATCTAGTCAATATATCCGTGCAAATGATGTAACTGAATGCTACACTCTGAAGATCATGTGTATACATTTCTGTGTATTACAGAGGCTTTATGTTTTTATAGCAGAAAAATGAATTATCTTCATTTATTTCACCTTAGACTTAATTTTTAATATATAAAAACATTAAAAGTAATAGGAATATCTTGGATGCTTGCAGCCACCATCGAACTGAACACAGGGGTCCCAGTGGAGGAGTTAGGGGAAGGACTGAAGGAGCTGAAGGGGTTTCCAACCCCATAGGTAAAACAACAATATCAACCAATAAGACCCCCAAAAGTTCCCAGGGACTAGACCACCAACCAAGAGTACACATGGAGGGACCCATAGCTTCAGCTGCTTATGTATAGAGGATGGCCTTATCTGGCATAAATGGAGGCCTGATGCCCCAGTGTAGGGGAATGCTAGGAAGGTGAGGTAGAAGTCTTTTGGTGAGAAGGTGAGTACCCTCATAGAAGCAGGGAAAAGGGGGGATAAGATAGTGGGTTTGCAGAAGGAAAATTGGGAAGGGGGATAACATTTGAAATGCAAATAAATAAAATAATCAATAAAAAATAAAAATAAATAAAATAGAATCAGGAGTTACATATTTGTCTTTTCTGTATATACATCCAAAGATACTGATTTAAAATATTAAATTTTATAAGCTATATATTTGTATATAACTGCTTTCATTAAGATTAGATTGAAAATATAACCATGTCAATATCAAAAGTCTAGAGGAAAAGTGATTTGGGAATTGAAATACATGAGAACTTTGGTTGTATACTCCAGGATCCACATAAAAATAAAGCCACACATAGTGATGCATGCTTTTAATATTTTCTTGGAAAAGTAGAAATACGTGGTTGCTGCAGACCTATCTAGTCAGCACAGGTAACTGGAAAATATTGTCTCAAAGGCATAGCATGCAGTGTTGGAAAATTTGTACTCACGACTGATCTTTTGCCTTCACACATATGTATGCTATACATAATGACCCCCCTACACACACACACACACACACACACACACACACACACACACAGGGATAGACACAGATTGCAGAGAGGGTGTCACTCTGTGTAGTCTGAGCTATTAAATGATGCGAACCTTATTTCAGTATCAATTTTGAATACTCAGAGGGTTGAAGTACGACAATATAAACGCAGGGAAGCTTGTAAGGTTACAATTTATTTAAAAGCAATCATAATTTCTGCTTGGACCACATGCAATTGACAACCACCTGTGCTTCCAGCAGCAGTTCCGCACTCATGCTCACCGCTCTGTCTTTTGTATGATGAGTTGCTGTGCCTCATATCATGCTCTTGATTCTCTCTTCAGGCCTCAGACTTTCCAGATAATATATTATTAAGTGAGGCTTTTGAGGCATAAGCCAGAATAAATTTTTATCATCTATCTTTCTTTCTTTCTTTCTTTCTTTCTTTCTTTCTTTCTTTCTTTCTTTCTTTCTTTCTTTCTTTCTTCCTTTCTTTTATCTAGTTATCTGTCTATCTGTCTATTTGCTTACTTTTTTTGTTTGAGGATTGTGGTGGTTTTTGTGTGTGTGTGTGTGTGTGTGTGTGTGTGTGTGTGTGTGAGTGTGTGTGTGTGTGTGTGAGTGTGCGCACGCACGCACACGCGCGCATGCGTGCACACATTTTTAGAGACAGGGTCAAAGGTCAGGCTTTTTGAAAACTTTATATTTCTGATATTTTGTTTTAGCCTCCCAAGTTCTAGAGTTATAGATATAAACTACTAGACACAGCTAAGGCTTTTCTCTGTTTTACACTTCTATTTGCTTGCTTGCTTTGTTTGTTTTAAGTCAAGTTTATACTATGTGGCCTCAGTTAAGTTATGATTCATCATGAAAATAAGACTTGTCTCAAATTCATTGAACTCTGCCTATATCTTCTTCCAAACTTCTAGAATTAAAAAAACACTCTTTTATGTTTATTTTATTTCCATGAGTTTTCTGTTTCCATGTTTGGTTGTGCAATAATACTTGTATGACCATGTATGTCTTCAGAGTTCAAATGACAATATCAGAAACTCTTAAATTAGTGTAAAGGTTCACTTTCAGTGACCACATTGGTGTTCAAAACATAACCTGGGTCCTCAACAAGGCCAGCAAAGTTGTCAAAACATTATAAATATGCCTCAAAGGTAATCTGGTACCTGTGAATTATTTTAATAATCACTTATCTCAGATGTATTCATTTATACCTCATGTATAAAAAAATTACTTCAGCCAAACATAAGGTTTTCAGCTGATTTTTTAAAAATTGTTGATGTTGTTTTTGCTGCTTCTATTATTTTAATTAATCTCAAAACATGTCTTCTAATTTCTACTGTTTCAGATAAGAAATTTGCTGTTGCTAATCATATCTGGCCTCAACATATGCACTTCTGCTCACAACCTGATGCAGGTTATCTCTTGGCAATGTCGCTTTTAAAGGTGGACTATGCTATAGCTTATGGAGATTATGAAGAAATGTTTAACCTTTGCATTTTATTCAGATTCTTGAATTTCCAGTACTGTGGGTCATTAGCTCTATTGCTTTAGCTGCTTCTTACTCTCTATGTATACTATTTGACCTAGCTAATTTTTTATTACAATGATTTGAAGCATAATTACACTTTTTGGGGGGCAACTTCTTGCCAACTTGTTGCTCTTGTTGAGGATACATATTTGGTTCCTAACTGTCAAAGTTTGACATTCTAAGCCCACCCTTTCGCTGAATATTGACATCAAGACGTATGTTTATTTGTTATGAGCTTCATGTATTTTAACTGGGTAGATTCTAAGCTATTTTGACCTGACAATGCTAGCCTTGGCCTGGCCTCTTTTTTTATGGAGAAATATTGAAGGATTAATGTACCTTGTATTGGCAAAGCATGACAATTGATTTCCTTCATGTCCTGCTTGTCCACTATTAGGACAGTAACTGTCAGCAGTTAAGGCAAAAACAGCTTTTTGCAAGTGGCGGCTTGCAATGTTTGAGAAAACCTCCATATGAATGTTCTATGCTCATTGTCTTTGAAGTAGAACAAGGTGCTCTGGGAATAGACATGTCTCAATATCAAAAAAGCCTTTTATTAATACAACCTTTTACATACCGTATTGGCTGTGGACGCTACAGTATTTCACAGTGTGTCTCACAGTATTCCATTTTGTCCACAATTCTTTGCTTGCAAATGTTCATTGTAATAACTCCTCGGTCTGGTATGAGACCTCTGGCTTCTGCCACTCTATCAATACTGGAAACCCACTGGGACTCTTATAGGATATCCTGTTGTTGCCCGATGTCATGGAGATCCTGTAGTTTGAGATCTGTAGGTCAGAATACTTCATGCTCTCCAGCATTTGATCAATGTGGTAGATGTTAGAAGAGGCCAATTCAAAGCCCTAGATCTGAGCCTGAGAGGTACCTGACCTGGTCTGAGCCAACCAACCCTCCTGCTCTCAATTCATTCAGCAAAAACCCTTCCCACAACAGGGCCACCTCTACTGTGTTACTCATGTGTAGAGCAGGGCCAGTGCTCACAAATGTTGTAGCAGATGAGGCCCAGGGCCTGATTTCCTGCTCTCATGGTCCCTTAAGGGCCAACTCTCCACCATCATCAGTGGTGAGGGAAAAGGGGAGGGGCTGGATTTCTCCCTCACTGATAAAACTACATAGTAAACAAGAGAAAAAGCTGGTTTTCCCACAGGTATGCCCTTGTGGGGTTCACCTCAACCCCCAGGTCCAGAGTTAGCTCTGCTGTGCTGTTCTAATGAGGTACATGGGCCTGCTTTCTTGCTCTCATGACCCAAGGTTCAGATCTCCCACCTGCCAGAGATAGTGAGGGGTTGAAGAAAAGAAGGGGATCTCTTTCTCTTCCATGCTACCACACGAGATACAAGTGGTATGGCCAGCTCACCACTCTCTTGTCCTCTATCCTGGCTTACGTGTATCTCCTGCTGTGTGTTTGTTCTCCCACACTACATCTGGCTAGGGACAGGTACAATTTTCCTGCTCTCATGCCCCAGGACCGAGTAAGAGGTTGGGCCAGTTCTGCACAGCCCTTATGTATCAACAGGTCCCCTGGAGGCAGTCCAGATCAAGGGATGCCTGCCCGGCCTTTGGTGGTAACAGACACCTGCTGCTGCAGGGCCATGAATCCAGATGTAGCCATAGTGGAAGCACAGCCCAGGACCCCACCATGGTCTAAGGCGGCATCACCTCACTTTCTATTCATATCACTATTCTCAGGTCTCCAGTTCAGCCTCTCTTTATTGTGCCCATATTCTTCTGTTTCTCCTTCTCGTCTATGTCTCCAGCATTTACTTGCTCCTGTTAGTGGCAACAGGGGTATCAGAGTCTCTGGAGTTATCTCAAAAGTGGTTTCAGGAGTACTATGTCCCTCCCACTCATCCACTTTGGCACCAGCCAGTGGTCATCTCAGGCGTAGTCAGCTCCTACACAGTGCTGGTTTTATATCTCAGTTTAGCTCCCTCTCAGAGTCCCCATGGCCCAAATCTGGTGGCTGCTTTGGGCTTGCTCCTCACCTGGCCTGCCCAAGTGGTCTCATGAGAGCATCATCTGTCGGAAGCTCAATTCCTGCTTGGTGCCTGTGGTCCCAGGCAGAATTCTTCTAGTCTCTGACTTGCTTCCTCTCCTAGGAGAGTGTCCTTGCATGTGTGGAGTCAGATTTGTGGTGGTTTTAGGATTTTTCTTTTCAGGGAATTTTAGGCTACAAATAATTCAAATGTTCATAGGTCAGAACCCTGAGCATAGACATAGACTCTCTAGTCTCTTCTGCCTACTGGAGCACATATGACACAGTAACCACACATGCAAAGCCTCTAGGGGCAGACCAAGGCAATTAGAAAAAAGTTTAATCAAAGGCTTATAGTCCCAAAGGTTAGATTCTGTTACCATCATGGCTGGGAGCAAAAGAACAAACATGGTACTAAGCAGTAGCTGAGAGATCACATGCTGATCCACAAACACAGCCACAAGAGCTAACTGAGAAAGGCATGAGTTATGAAAACCTCGAAGCCCACCAGCTTCAACAACATCATACCTCCAAGTCACGCCAACTGAGGACTAAGTATTCAAACATATGAGCCAACGGAGGCATTTTTATTCAAATAATAACACTATTTATAAAATCTGTCTCTTTTATTATTTGTCTGTGTTAGAACTCAAAAGACTAGGACAACTTACACAAGTGGGCACAAAGCCTATCCCTTAACCAATAAGCTTTTTCCAATGGACAGGAGAGCTCAGGAGCATTTTGCCAACACATAATGAACCCTCGTGTGTGTGTGTGTGTGTGTGTGTGTGTGTGTGTGTGTGTGTGTGTGCTTGTGTGTGCTTGTGTGTGTTTGTCTGTGTGTGTGTGTCTGTATTTTTTTGTGTGTAAGTGTGTGTGTGTATGCGGCATGTTTATTTTTTGGTTTACTTTTTATTTATTTTGAGAGAGAGAGAGAGAGAGAGAGAACATAAAATATGGGAAGAGTCATTGGAGAGATACTATGATCAAATATACAAACATTTAGAGATAAATAAATTTCATTTCATATAAAAATACTTAGCATCTATCCAGACTTGACTTGTAAATGTTTCTTGGTTGGTAAAGAAAATCCCAATCGTGGCAAATGACAGATAGTCTTTAAATAATGTCTTCTTCAAATCAGCACATTGACTAGTTGTCCAGGTTCTTTAGATGAACAACTGAAAATGATTCTTAGTGACAGGCCACCATGTGCATAAGTGACTAATGTCATTTCTTCCTGCTCATGCTAGTGCTGTCCATGGGGAAAAGAAATCTTAGGTATATGAGAAGTTCCTCTTTCCCTGCAATTGTTATACAAAGCAGTTTCAAGTTTGGGTGACTGGTCTGCACTGATTATTTGTACACATGTCCTTGTCTAGGCCAAACTCGGTCACTGAAGGATGAGGAATCTTAGATCTACACTGATCCAAGGAATAATCTTGTTCAATTTTAAGTGGACATGTCTTAGCACTATTCACTAGGGAATCTCAGCTTCTCAAAGCCTAAGAAGAGTGACCTTACAAACATACCTGTTTGGTGGGTATGGTTCTCATTTGTTCTGGAAAGAATTGACTTACTTGGTTTAACCTCTATACCTAGGTTCTTCTGGAGAAACAGAAACAAGGTGGCATTATGCTTTGGGCTATGAGGATTTAAAATATGTTTGGTTGTCAGTCAGACTCCCACTTGGAATCCCAAAGTTGCTAAATTTTATCATACTAATTCTTGATAATTCTTTTGAATGCTTATGTTGTTATTTTAAGAATTGATAATTATAATTAGGGTAGAAATAGAGGACTGTGACTATATTCAACTATTTGAATTTATAGTCTCAGGAGCAATACTGCATATTTCTTACTTGTAATATGGATTATGTTTATAAAATTTTTCTCTCACTCTTTCTCCATGGAAAAAATATATATGGATGAGATATATATATATATATATATATATATATGAAAAATAAATCACTACTTCAAATTATCTGTAGTGATTTTCTAATCAATAGTAATCAAGTGAAAGAATGTAAACATACTTAACCTTATAATAATATAAATAAGAAAATCGGTGGTACTATGACCATGGTATTTTAAAATTTAATTGAAATTATGATTTAAAGCCACATGTGTACAGAAATTATTCAAATTCATACATGATTTAAAGGATAAGAGTGTATTTTTGGAGCTATTATGGTAAGTGTGTTTGTTAATTGTAGAAGGCTTTAAGCTTAAATATTGCTATTTTTATCTTTGTATTTGAGACAGAAAAAGGAATGAAAGAAATGACAACTTTTCTGTTCTTGAGCATATATATTTGAGAGAGGAGCAATAATCAGCCTCTGATTAAAATATTATCATTGATTTATACAATTATTTTAAACCAAAAGAATAATCTTATAAAACCTACCTTGAAAACTATATAACAAATTCTTTACATATGTTCCCTGTTTACTTGCTTCTATTTTAACTTTAAATTGTATGTACAAATAACAATTTCATTTAAAATAAACATTAATTACTTTAATTTACCTCCTGTTTTTCAAACAATGGCTTTTAAGTATACTTTCCTACTAAATCTGAAAGTAATGAACCATATTGTGTACTACATTTTATGCTGAAATGAATATTGAGAAGAAACCCTTATAAGATTATTTCCTTATAAGTATTCCAAATTCATCTGCATCTCACCCACAAATAAAAGTTTCTGATCCTCATTTACAATGCAGTATGTGTGAGTTGTCTTTACAAGTGACATAATTTATAGAGGTTGGAAAAGCAATTAATAGTATATGAGTAATCAGGACAAAGTTAATTTTGTGATAGGGCAGTAAAACTGATTAGCAAAGATGCAACTCTGACACTTTTAAATAAAAGATAATAATAAAAGTTTCAGAAACTGTGATTCTGTATTGACATGTTCACCTGCCACCTCCTGCCTATTCTAGGCTTTCACGACTGCCTCCGACACAATAATTTAACACTCAGAACTGACTCTTTCTTAATGACACCATCCTTTGCGCAATACACTAATAGATCATGGGCTGATGATGTTCATTAATGATGAATCACACTAATGCATCACTTTCTCTGTCACACAGGTGTTTTATCAGATTAATTTCTTCGGAGCAATGACCTGTGATGATGATGCATGGCTTAAGGATAATGCAATTCAGAAAGAAATGAAACTTAGAATTAAAACCATTTTCAAGAGCTTTGGAGCTCTATAAGAAAACTTTATAGAAACAACAAGTGGGAATGTGACAGGTATTAAATGTCACACATATATTCTATTATTAATAGAAAGGAGAGCAGAGCATCTCATCTGTGTACTTAAATTGTATTTTAAAAGCCCATACATAATAACGCTAAAATAATAAATCTCTGGTTCTTATATATGTATAAATATATTTTATATCCAGGGTGAAAAGTATTAAACTATATATTCATAATTCTAATTAAAATCTGCTAAATTAATTAATTGACTTCAGTTGTTACTTCTTAAATTAGACATTGAGTAAATTATATATCTTACTCTTTATATATTTTAAAAGAAATGTGATCTCCATATTTGATTTGTGCTGATTTAAAGTGATTTTTGCAATTTTACACACACACACACACACACACACACACACACACATATAGAGAGATATGTATATTGAAAGATAGAGATAGTACATATAAATGAGAGACTTTGTGAAAATGATATTTTATCTCAGCATATATTAATAAAAATTTAAAGCTACTATTCAAATTGAATTTTAATTAGACCATTTCATGGTGATAATGAAAAATGTTAACTATACCTTATTATTTTAATTATAATGTTGAATCTCAATTAGTATTCTATTAAATTTCTTTTATGTGATTATTATCTACATAATATTAAAGACATCATTAATAATATATTTAATCATGTATTTTGCAACTTCTTTTAAAAATTTCTTTCTTTTCTTAAATTATTACCACCTACTTACCATCAGTTTAAGCTATCCTTTACTGTGTCAATAGTGTTCAAATTTATACTATTCTTATCTTTAAAATAAGATCGATTGAGGATAATACTGACATGTTGCCACAAATTAAAGCAAATATTCTCTTTAGTTGGATGGAGTTGCATTGCTATGTGAAATGTATGTACTGGAAATAAAAATGAGACCCTCATGGCACAAAACTATGAAGGGAGATTGTTTTTTTTTCTCAGATGCAATGGGTATATTGGTGATACAACAGTGTCTCCTTCTGTTGTAGAACTAAAGGACTTTTGAAAAATATATTTTCCAGGATATTTACTTTTTGAAATGCATAGAGAAAGATAGAAAACTGCACAGATGTTTAGCAGTATATAGACTCTCAAGAATTAGCGACTATTTCAACATTTTACTCAGTGATTCAGAAAGAGATTATTAGAAAACTGAGTAAGAATAGTGAAATAGACATATTGATGGTATAAGGAGGATAAAGTTGGCTATTGTTTTTCCTCATTAATAACCTATGAGTAAAGAACAATTGCTCAAAATTCTCATTTTGAAGAATTCAATGATGCACTGAGCATGTGAGCCTATAAACAGAGTCATTAGTGTGACAGTAACGTTGGCCAAGCATCACTTAACAATCAGCAAATTCCCACTGAAAGAATGTTAAATATTCTAGAATATTCTGTCTCCAAAGACTAAATATGACAGTTTCTAAGTAGGAACATTTTGTGTCCAGTGGCACCTATTAGGGTTGTTATACTACTAAGGTTGTTGTTTCTGATTCTGAGAAAGTTTGTTAGTTGTGAAAACTCTCCACAGGAACTAACAACTAAGGGACTGCATGACTAGTGCAACCTCAGACCAAGCTCCAAATACTGGGCAGACCTACTCCAGGTTGAGAAAAAGAGTGAGTTGGAGTCAAGCAGAGTAATTCAGGAGAGGTAGAGAGAGGGAATCCAGATTGAATCGGTGCAAAGAAGACTTTCAACCTGAAGAGCTGAGCTGAACTTCCAGTTCAAATACAGAAAGAAAGAGGAAGGGTGAGCTTATTCCCCATTAAGCCTTGGTTAGCACACAGAGGCAGTAAGCTTCAATGACAACAATTATAACAGGGGAAAAGAAGTAACTATTACATGAATTACTTTAACTTCTTTTCAATATGATAAGCATCCCTAAGTCCTACAAGTAGCAACTTTGTAGCAGCAGTCATACTGATATCTGTATTTCCTCTGATTATTACATCCTACATAGTACTTTCAGTTCACCTATCTAAAATATATGTTCCCACATTACCTTTACTTTCAAATTTCTTACCAAACATTTTCACATTTTCTGTAAGTGACAGTTTGAAATTCATTTTGAGATTAAAGATACATCTCCAGGAATCTGAAGAAATGTTTAGTTGCTTCTACTCTTGATTCATACACCACAATGTCAATGTTTAGAGGCTTTTGCTCCAATGGTAAAATCATTTCTCTTATGAAAAGTATAAGTGATCACTAATATTGAATATATGATGTTGGCTTGTGCACCTAGAATTCCTTCTTTTACTTACTATAAGCTGTGTTGGGAGTGGAAAATGGTTTAAATGTGCTTGGAATTTTGGAGCGTGTTACTGAAATTTCTTCTAGTTCAATTTTACATAGTGATGTGAACACACTGGCAATTGTAACAGCTCTAGTAAGGTCATGCGAAGGGAAATAGTTTTTATAATACTTGGGATGGAAGGCTTAGTTTACTATACCATTTAAACACCCTTGAGTATAAATATATAGGCCAATAGTTAAGAAAACTCTGGTAAAATTGGTAGAAAAAAATAAAAAAAAAATTGATGATAAACAATCATGTCATAATGCTATTCATTGCTGCTAGAAAGAATATTGTTCATTGTTTGTCTTCTATTGATTTTCTTCCACCAATAAGAGTGTTGTCCCCTGAGAGGCTCTACCAGAGATGGACCAATACAGATGCAGATGTACACAGCCAAACATTGGACTGAGCTCAGGGATGTTTGGGCAAGTACGTAGGAACTGAACGGGCTTGCATCATCATAAAAAGAACAAGAATATCAACCAACCAGACAACCCAAAACTCCCAGAGACTAATCCACCAACCAAAGAGTACACAGGGGGTACTTATGGCTCCAGCTGGTTATGTAGCAGAGATTGCCTTTTCTGGCATCACCGGGAGGGGAGACCCTTTGTCCTGTGAAGGCTAGGTGACCATGATTGACCTACCAGGATACACTAGGCCACTGAGGAAGGAGTAAGTGGGTATGTAGGGGACCACCTTTACAGAGGCAGGGGAGGGAGGAGAGGATAGGGGGCTTGAGGAGAGGAAACTGGGAAGGGAGATAATATTTGAAATGTAAATAAATAAAATAACCAATAAAACGAGAGTGTTGCAGGAAGCTCTATGACCATCTTATCTTACTTTCACCACTCAGAATTACCAAATATTATCTTATAGCATTGTAAAATTTAAGGATCTTCAGTTAAATAATTTGCTGGAAGTCTATTAGAAAGCTTATAGAAAAAAATATTAATGGGTATATTGGTTTGCTGCGTTGAACTTTTAAAATTTATACTACTTAAATTATCATAGCTTATGGAAATCAACTTAAAAATAATGAATTTACAACTATGACTCAGTAGGATAAAATGGAGAGCCTAGTCACTAAATTCTAGGACATTTAATGTATAAGAAAAACAATTTTGTTTATATTTATATCTTACGTTTTTCCTAATTAGGTTAATAATGACATCTATTTTAAAGTTCTAGAGAGGGTCAAGCCTTCAACATTCATTGCAACAGTTGGTAATACAACTGTATTTGTTTCTCTCTGGTTTGAATTCTACAAAATTCTCAATATATCTCCCTGGAATTTTATAGTAAGTAGGTACATTTTTTCCTATTTATTGGCCTTTATGTGAGGATATTAGCAACCCTTTTTTAAAAATATTATTTTTATTATATGTGTGTGATATTGATATTTGGTCTAGTAATGCTACATTCTCTTTTTTTCCCTATTTTTATTAGATATTATGTTTACATTGCATACTTTATCCCCTCACCCCATCCCCCCACCACCTCCCAGGAACCCACTATCTGATCCCCCTCTCCTGCCTCCACAAAAGTGTGCTTCTACCTCCCCCCTCCCCGTCCCCACCCTCGAATTCTTCTCTGCTCGGTGTTCAGCCTTCATGGGACCAAGGATCTCCTCTCCCACCCATGCCTGACAATGCCATCCTCCCCTAAGTATACAGCTGATGTCATGGGTACCTCTATTTGTGCTCCCAGGCTGGTGATTTAGACCCTGGGGAGCTCTGGTTGGTTGACACTGTTGCTTTCCTCTTGGGGCCACCAACCCTTTCAGCTCCTTCAGTCCTCTAACTTCTCCATTGGGAACACTTGATCAGATCAATGGGTAGCTGCCAGCATCTGCCTCTGGATATGTCAGACTCTGGCAGATCTTCGAGGAGACAGCTACATCAGGCTCCTGTCAGCATGTACTTCCTAACATCCATATCGGCGTCTATCTTTGGTGACTGCAAATGGGATGGATACCAAGGTAGAGTGGTCTCCAGATGGCCCCTCCTTGACTTTCTGTCCCACACTTTGTTGCCATATTTGCTCTCTTGAGCATTCTGTCACTCCTTCCAAGTAGGACTGAGGCACCCACACTTGGTCTTCCTTCTTCACGAGCTTCATGTGATCAGTTAGTTGAATCTTGGCTATTTCAAGCTTTTTGGCTAATATCCACATATCAGTGAGTAAATACCGTGTGTATTCTTTTGTGATTGGGTCAACTCACTCAGGATGATATTTTCTAGTTCCATCCATTTACCTAAGAATTTTGTGAATTCATTATTTTTAATAAACTCAGTAGTACTCCATTGTGTAAATGTACCACATTTTTTTGTATCCATTCCTCTGTTGAAGGACATCTGGGTTCTTTCCAGCTTCTGGCTACTATAAATAAGGCTGCTATGAACATAGTGGAGCATATGTATGTAGGAGCATCTACTGGGTATATGCCAAGGAGTGGTATAGCTAGGTCCTCAGGTAGTGCTATGTCCAATTTCTGAGGAACTGCCAGACTGATTTCCAGAGTGGTTATACTAACTTGCATTCCCACCAACAATGGAGGAGTGTTCCTCCTTCTCCACATCCTTGCTGCTAAATTGTATTTCCCTGATTTTCAGAGTTTTATGAGACCTAGAAATTTGCATGACATATATATATATATATATATATATATATATATATATATATATCTTCTTGGTATTTCTTTATTACCCAGTTTTGTGGGGTCTGTAGATTTTACTATCCTGCGTTATATGGCTAATGTCAAATTTAAGTGAGTATATACCATATATGTATTTCTTGCTCTGGCTTATCTCACTTAGCATGATAGTGTCAGGTTCCACCCATTTGCCTGCAAATTTCATGGTGTGTTTGTTTTTAGAAGCTCAATAATATTTCATTGGGAAGATGTACCACACTTTTATTATCCATTCTTCAGATGAGGAACATAGAGGTTATTTCCCATTTCTGGCTATTATGAATAATGGTACTATGAACATAGTTAAGCAAGTGTATTTATGAGATGTTTGAGCATTTGAGTATTTGCCCAGGACTGGTATAGCTGGGTCTTGAGGTAAAACTACTCCTATTTTATTTTTGAGAACCGTTAATTGGTTTCCAAAGTAGTTGTACAGTTTGCATTCCTTCCAGCAATGGAGGAGTGTTCCCCTTGCTCCAAATCCTTGCTAGAATGTGCTGACACTTGAGTTTTTGAACTTAGCCATTCTGATGGATCTCAGGGTCATTTTTATTTTAATTTCTCTGGGGAATAACCTTGAACACATTGGTACAGAAGACAGCATCTTGAACTGAACCAATAGCTGAATCTCTAAGATCAACAAGTGACAAATGGGATTTTATGAAATTGCAAAGCTTCTGTAAAGCAAAGGATACTATCAATAGGACAAAATGACAGGTTACAAACTGGAAAAATTCTTCACCAAACTCTACATCTGACAGAAGACTAATATATAAAATATATAAGAACTCAAAAAGTTAGACACCAATAAAACAAATAAGCCAATTAAAAATGGGGAAGACAACTAAACAAACAATTGTCAACAGAGGACTCTTGAATTAAAGAATTTTTCAAAGTTCTTACTTATCAGGAAAATGCAAATTAATTACTGAATTTTTGGTGAAGTTGGAGCTCTGTATTCTACCTCATTATACACAGTACATGTAACATTATTCACTATAAATAAATGGTACTAGAATAAAAATACTTTGGAGCTATTGGAAATTAAACAGAATGAAACAGAAAATATAAAATGGCATTGAAATACACAAATAGCCATCTTCATCAATAACAAGAAAAAAAACTTAATACAAAGTACCATATCATAGTGTGTGTTTGATTACTATATATGCAGCCTCTAAATACCTTTGTGTTACATCATCTTTTAAAAAAATGATTTCTTGACTGACAAAAAATATTACTTAATCTAATGAGGAGAACATAGATGGGCCCCTAAATAATTTTAGATGAGAATTATACTTCCACGTGTTTGTCCACATAAGCAAATTTTGGAAATCCAATTGCCTGACTTTACATGTGTGACTTTACATGTTTCTACATGAAGTTAATGACAATCCATAGATGTAGTAGGTCATAAATGAGTTTCCACAATATATAAGGAAACACTAGTAAACAGATTGAAGACATTGCTCATTGTGAATTCAGGATTTGTGAACATACTGACATTCAAGGAGAGGATTATACCCTAATATCTTGTTAAAAGAGCTTGGAAGATTTGCATCATGAACTTGCCAGCCTTTAGCCTATAGGTGTTCTTTATATTAAAACTCTAATCCTAAGTATATTGCTTTTCTGGGTTCTGAGACGTGCTTTATTAATTCTTCCCTCCTTAATGGTAGTATGTGAATTCTGTGCATTAAAGGCACTCCAAAAAATCTCTGGGAGACTTGTGTTAGTATTATATCATTATGTCTCAGTATGTTTTGAAATCGGCTAACTTTAGAGTATAATAGCTTTATCACTGATTAATACACATACCCCTAGTTTGACAGTGGATATACAAATTCATAAACTTCTCTGTCAGTAAATGAAACATATAGTAGCTAGCTTATGTACATTTTAGTCAACAACTTCCTTTTAGCAACATAGACTATAGCCTTCTACAGTCTATCTTCCCAAGATTTGAAAACATCTCCTCACAACATCAGTATATAGTCAAGTAGCTTATCATAGGATACTTTAATACAGTTCATAAATTTGAAACAATTTCATCTTGAATTCATGTTAACAAGCACAAAACAAGAAATATAAAAGCACAACAAAATTTTATCATCTACATAAATATATGAAATAGTAATGACAGAGAAGTTCTTCAGTGAGGTTCATCTGGCACAACAGACCTAGAGAGAAACTGGACATTTTAGGTTATGTGTACTTACAAATTACTTTCCAAATTTTTAAGTAATATATCAAAAAGAAATGTTTATCAAGTAATATTATTCATAAACACATTATGAGAATTACATTGATTAAGTGACAAAAATAACATGTTATTATATAATCACTTGCATGCAGTGTGAGTGTCGTTTTGCACAACAAGAGGGTGATGGATAGCCACTAGAAAATGTATCATATCAACATGGAAATGAATATTCCTTTTTGTCAATTCAGGCACATTAACCAGTCATCTGAACTAGGCATTACACTGACAGTCTAGAACAATAAGCCTTGGTAAAGAATACATAAAAGTAGTGTTCACAAGTCATTGCTTCTTTCTATGTTGTAATTTCTTTCTTTTAAATACATAAATATTTGAACTGTAATTAATCAAAAATGATTTGAACAATGAAATATTTTAATACCTTCTTGTTAGCACCTATTTTGTGATGTATGTATGTTTTATGGTTAAAACTTCACTATATTATCATATTTATTTTTCATTTTTATTTTAGATTTACATTCGAATCCATATTTATACACATTTGTTCAGTTATTATCTTATATTTTGATACAAGGTCTCAAACTTCAGACCATACTGGCCTAGAACTCAAAACTATGTGGTTTGAATAATCTTTCTGCTTCAATTTTCTGAATCAACTAGACTTCCAGGTGTGAGCCAACAGCCTCAGCTTGCTTTTATGAATATTATATTTTGATTTTTATTAAACCAATTAAAAGGATATATATATATACATATATATGTATATATATATATGTACAAATATGATGAATTTAAAAGATCACACAATAAGCTAATGTCAACCATAAAGTACACTCTTTGTTATTCAGGTACTGTGCTTAAGAAATGGAAAACAATAAATTTTTGACTCCTTTGTCAGCATTGATTTAACTCACTAAAATAGAATGCTTCTATATTTTGGTTTTATTCTATGTCACAAAGCAAAGAAATTACCCATATTTTCACTTTTTCAGTGTCTATAACTTATATTTTAAGCTGCTGCACATATTTTCATAAAATTTATATAGCCTGAAAGAATTATACAGCAGGGAATAATTGTTAACTGTCAGATCACAGTGTATTTCCAATCATATTCTATCAGTAACACGTGTTTTACATTGTTAAGACATCCTGTCTGAAAAACTAAACTCTAAAACGGGATGGAAAAAGCCCATTCTTTCAGATAGTGTGAATTATTCATGAACACAGCACCTTGTCTGCACTTAGAATGTAATCAAAGTATAAATGATGCATGCTCGTGTCGCTTCTAAATGCCGCACCGGTTGTTTCTAAGTTATGCATAAGACTCACTATCACATAAAATGCAGAGAACATTCACAACTGTGTCAAATAGTTTTTTCTGTCTTTTTAACTAAAATATTTTTATTTCTAGTTTTAAATTTAAAATATTTAATAAGAAATCTTTCCTTAATCTCAAATAAAACTCATCATGTTATATAGTATAATTAATGGACTATTCTGTATTTTTTTCTTTTCACAGCCTTTAAAAATAAGTTCAAATATAAAACAATTTACTTAGTTTCCTTTAAAAAACTCACTGAAGAAAAGCAATCCATCCTTCAATTTCTGTATTGAGAAAATATAAATTTTGGTTTATTCATTTTAATTTGGGAGTTTTCATAAGGTCTCTTGAAATTCTCTTTAAATCAATGGTCACTCAAAAGAAATTTTTTTCTACTTTACTATATATACTGCCAATAATGAAACAGAGATACATTGCTTTCATTGCATTAATGAAGGTCTAACTTTTTATGAATTTATTTTGCAAATGGAAAGTAGAATATGTTATCTATGTAGGCCTATTACAAAGTAAAATTTAAAGTAGACTTTGTAAATACAGGAAGAAAATCAACTTTCTCAGGAATTGAGGAAACGGCATGTTCACATCCTGCAACCCAGTTTACATTATCTTTGTTTACATGCACATATGCATGCAAGTCCAAATGTATAAATGCGCATGTAAAAAGCTAGGTGAATTCTGAGTTCAGTATTAATTTAATAGAGAAGTGGGTAGCAAAATAAGTCTTCTCATAAGCTGTTGAGAATGAATTGGTTTCTTTCTTATTTCAGTAATGTTTATGTTTATTAGTGTTTCTTATAAATATATATTGATAAACATTAGATATATCATGAAAATATAAATACATACTATTCTTATAATGATGATCTAAGATTATATTACTTTAACAAATAAGTGGGTTGGTCATGATATACACACCTTGGTATGTATACCAAGGGCAATCAAAAATATAAGAATGGAAAGACAGTAAAAATTGATTAAGTTTATATCATTGTAACCTCATAATTTAATAATAGAGCAAGTAATCATAAAAAAATTAAGGAAATAAAATCTGTAAATGACATTTTCAATATTTTTTCAAGGAATGAACTTATTAAAGAAATAGAATTGTTCAAGATGCAAAAGTTAAAGATCATTAACCAATTCATATTAGCATACATTGAACAATAAGTTTGCATTCTACTGCTACAGACTACAAATATAAACGTACATTTTATAGTTCTCTGATGTCCCTTGTGCAGTCATAAACTGATTGCATTATCTCTTTCATGTCTCTACTTACTTTTGCTTTTGACCTGATAAAATTATGTCTCCCTTCTTTTACATGGATTGTGACCATGGTAAAATACAAAAATAAATGGTCATGTGTAGGGACAAACTCTGATGATATTATTTCTACATTATGCTGATACACTGAAATAATTATATATTATTTATACTGGGTATGAAAAAATATTTTTTTAGAATGGATGTTTAAAAGTTTTGGAATAAACAGATGGTTATTATTTACCTTTAAATTGAATTTATTATTCATGGTAGATAATTATCTTAACAGTTTTTGTCTATTTACTACTATTTGTAGACTAGAAATATTTATTTTAATGAAATGTTTTTAAAATTAATATTTATATTACCTTAATAATTTAAGTACATTTTAAATAAATAGTCTGAATTAATTAAATTCTACTTGTACCTGACCCTATTAAATATACTTTATAATAAAGGCTGTGTCTTTTATTCCTAGGCTTCAAGAAAATACTGAATTTTGTAAAGCGGCACATATATAGTCTCTTGATTTAAACTTTTGACAAGCTAATGTACTGAAGGTGGATATTAGAAGTCAAAATAGACTACAAATCAAGCATATCAAAAGATTTAAAACTATATGTAAATGGTGTAAGTTAATAACAATTTCACTATAGATCAAATAAATTAGTTATCTAGTCTGTATATAGTAAAAGTAGATGTAAATTTTAGTCTTAAATCCCAAGGCACTCAAAGAGTCTTTTATGGGAAGATCACTTACAATGAAAAATATTTCTTAAATTCTAATAAAACACATGAACTCATTCATTAGTTTCTCAAGAAGAGTTGACAGAAATATTTTTTTATTAATTCATGAATTGTGAACCTGAAAATAGTACTATAAAATATAAAGAAATAGAATAATTCAATGAAGGCTTTAAAATGAAATTACAGAATATTTTGGTGAGTGGCTAATTTTTTCCTATATTATGAACTTTCTAAATTTCAAAACTTACATGCAATGACTTTAGAAATATTAGAGGTATAGCCAGAAAATTAATGCACAAAATGTAAAACCTGAGACTGCTACTCACATGCTGTTAGAGGTGCTGTTTGCAACTCTAGGTTTATTGTTTACTAGTGTGTGCTTATATTTTATATATGTATGCA
The DNA here is from genome assembly GCF_011762505.2 of Arvicanthis niloticus. Taxonomy (NCBI): domain Eukaryota; kingdom Metazoa; phylum Chordata; class Mammalia; order Rodentia; family Muridae; genus Arvicanthis; species Arvicanthis niloticus. The sequence goes on along the minus strand of NC_047660.1, from coordinate 27,550,835 downwards.
AACATACATACATATATAGGTTATTATTACATATTTCATATACATAATTGTTTTACTCTTGTTGATGTAGTCCTGAGACCAAAATTATAAATTCCCAAACATTGAGTAGCGGAAATGCCCAAAGTGGGAACAGAAAACCTGAAGGGACCATCTCCAGTGGTCAGATAGTAGAACAAAATAGTATAGAGGTCACTTGGTTATACATGTGATAGCTCCCCTAAGAATGAGTTCTGTTGACTGTGAGTCATAGATAAAGATAAAGGTCTAAAGAGGAGGATTCTGAAGTAAATATTTCATGGATTAGGCTTAAGCCTGGCCCTATAGATAGAAAATGTCACCATGTATGAACAATGTCCACTGCTGACCCTCTTGGTGGAAAACAGGTATTGACCTATTTAGGGTTTCTATTATTTTGACTAAACACTATAACCAAAACACAAGTTGAGAAGAAAAAGTTTCTTTGGCTTATATTTTCATAATTCTGTTCATTTAAAAAAAATACCAGGACAGGAACTCAAACAGTGCAGGATCCCGGAGGCAGAAGCTGATACAGAGTCCACGGAATGGTGCTGCTTACTGGCTTGCTCCCCATGACTTGTTCTGAATGCTATCTTATATAAACCAGGACCATCAGCACATGGGTAGGACCATCCATAATTGGCTGGGCACGACTCCAGAAATAACTAATTAAGAAAATGCCTTATGGATCTTGTATAAGCATTTACTCAATTGAGGTTCCCATCTTTCATTTTAAGGCTAGTATGCATATCATGCTGACATAAGACTAGCTACTACAACTGACCTCATGTCAACTTGACAAAGAAACATATAACTATTAAACTACAATGTTTAATTTATTATTCATCCTCAAGACCTTACATAAAAAACATAAATGTTCCACAGGATTTACAAATTCAAACGCATTAAAATTTCAGTCTTTTTAAATATCCAATCTCTTTAAAAAAAAATAAATTTAGTCTTTTTGCTATAAGCTCCTAAAAAAAAACAAATTAAATTAAATACTTTCTTACTTAAAGAGGGAAGAACCAGTGAACCAGTGCACATTCATAATCAAATTAAAATAAAACCAAACTCTCTATGTTTCAGATCCAGTCACAATCTGGGCTTCTCTAAGGTGCTTGAGTCATTTTTGCTCTGCTCTCTGCAGCACACATGGTCTGTCTTCTGGGCTCTGGCTCTCTGCATTCTACATCTGCTGCTGTAATTGGTGGTAGTCTGAGGGAACTGGCATCTCCAAGACTGCTGGGATCCTCTGCTGCACCCGAGCTGCAGTTTTACCAGTAGCTTCTCATAGGCTTTCCTCGTGATGCTAAGCCTCAACTTCTCTGCATGACTACTTCAGTCCTGGGTCTTCCGTAGCTACATTAGTGCATTAGCTGCACATACACCCATGGCTTCTCCTGGATTCTCACAGTGCCAACCCTCAGCACATTTCCTTGATCCCTTCATGTCCTCAAAACCATTACTACATGGACAACTCTTATACATTATCAAGTCTGGCTAATAGCATGAGGAACAATTATGGCTGCCTCTGAAACATAGCTTTTCATCACTCTCAGGAAACACTTTCCTGAAGAAATCACCTTAGTGATGCTGGTCTCTTAATTGCTATTAATGTATCAGCTCCAGATAACGGATATCAATTGTTCGAGGAACTCAAATATTTCATTTCAGTGGTGATGGTTTCTTATTATTTGTTGTTGACTCTTCAACCCCATCTGCCAAGAATGACAGAATATAATTTAAAACAGTAAGTTGCTATATGAGAGTCTTTAAATTTCCCTCTGAAATTTCACAAGCCAGGCCCTACTCTTAACCTCACTTTCCACATTTTTATCTTTCAACCTCCTCAAGAGTATATCACTGAGCTCTCACAACTCAATGGCTTTCCAAGCCCAACATTCCAAAATTCTTTCACAATCCTCCTTAAAACATGGTTAGATCTGGCACAGGAGTATCTCACTTCTAGTACCGATTAGTCCTAGTTAAAGTTTATACACTTGTGACTAAACACCACCACCAAAAGTCAAGTTGTAGAAAAAAGAGTTTATTCGGCTTACAGTCTCTTTTTCTGTTCATCATCAAAGTATGTCAAGATAGGAGCTCAAACAAGGCAGGTAATTGGAGGCAAGAGCTGATTTAGAGACCATGGAGGGATGCTACTTAAGGGCGTGCTCACCATGGTTTGTTTAACCTTATAGAACCCAGGGCCATCAGCAATTCATAATGGGCTTGACTCTCCCCCTGCAACAACTAACTAACAAATGCCTTATAGCTGGATCTCATGGAGGAATTCTCTCAATTGATATTTCCTCTTTTCTGATAATGTTAGTTTGTTTGTCAAGTTAACATAAGATTAGCCAGAATACCATAAAATCCCTTCTATTAAAAATATAAGCCTTTGTGATTAACATTTCTAGGTTTCCTAGTGTCTATCTGTGAGTATCTTACAATTTACAGTGATACAATAAAATATGCTAAGACGTTTTTAAAAATATAGTAATACATCAGAATAAGACAAAACAAACAAAACAAAAGAAAAAGAGCACAAGAAACACATATAGGTTCAGAGAACTACTCTCTCCCACACTCAGGAATCCCATAGAAAGAAAACACTGAATACTATAAAATACATGCAAAGGACATGTAAGGTTAAAAACAGAGAAACAATAAACAATAAATTTTTAAATTAAAAAATTTAAAAGTGATGACAGGACAATATGAGACAAGGAAACTCCAAAGATTGCACCCAGTATCATTTGTGTTAGCCATCTACTACTGGGCATGTACGAACCCTAAGTGTAATTCATTTTCCGAGTGAGACTCACTTGGAGAAAACTAAATTTTCATTTGCAATTTGTTTTCACTTGTAGATAGTTTCTGTGTTAGGGATGTGGACTTGTGTCTACTTTTCCTTTCAGTACAGTGTCTCTATTTGATGTAGACCATTTCAGGCTCTGGGCTTGTTGCCTTGGTCTCCATGAGTTCATATGAGCTTTGCTTATGTTGATTTAGAGATCTTTTTTCCTTGTTTCCCTCCATTCCCTTTTGTTCTTTAACTCTTTCTACCTCCTCTTGGGCAGAGTTCTCTGATTTCCATGTAGAGCTGTGTGATGGAGACATCCTATTTAGGGATTTGGATTCCAAAGTCTCTCCCTTTCTGCATAATATCTGGCTGTGTTATTATTATTTTTTTGTATGCTATACGAGAAAGCTTCCCAGATGAAGGATTAGTAAGATACTTACCTATGAATGTAGTACAATGTGATTAAGGGTCATTTTATTAATACATTTTTTAAAATGTAGAGCAATATTATTTGATTTTAACAAAGGTTTCTGGTTATTAATCTCAGGTTCTTAGGCATCCAGGCAGAATTGGATATGGGTTTCATTTTGAAGTGGGCCTTGAGATGATCAGATATTGGTTGATTCCCACTTGCTTAGAGTCACCACTACACTGGCATATATTGCTGGACACTATTATGGATTTATAGATTTGTTGCTGGGTTGGCTGTTTTTCCTCAGATATCATGCAGAGTACCTTTTTTTTGGCAGAGTACCTTCTTACCTAAACTATACTACATTGAAGGGGTGAAGGCTTAAGGTAGAAGCCAGATCAACTTATGGGGCATTGCCATCAATTTGTAAAGAGCAACTTTTAGTCTTGACAATAGCCAGGATTTTTTTAAAGGGGATAAAAATTGCAAAGCTATATAATAAATATCTCTTTTTAAGTATTTTGAGAGCAAAAATAAATAATAATACCAAGAGGAGGAGAAGAAGAAGAATGAGGAGGAGGAGGAGGAAGAAAAGAAGAGGAGAGGAGGAGGAGGAGGAGGAGGAGGAGGAGGAAGAAAAGAAGGAGGAGAAGGAGAAGGAGAAGGAGAAGGAGAAGGAGAAGGAGAAGGAGAAGGAGAAGGAGAAGGAGAAGGAGAAGGAAAAGGAGAAGGAGAAGGAGAAGGAGAAGGAGAAAGGAGAAAAGAGTTGTTTCTCCTTTGCTTCAGTATTGTTTCTCTTTTGCTTCAGTAGTAGAGTACTGCCATGGAGATATTTTCATTTCTGAAGCACCTAGGGTCCATGGCTTTCAGGCTGAAATTGAAAGGCCAGTCTTCATGTAGCTGTCTTTCTAACTTCATATGTATCTATGTTAGTTTAATCCTAGAGACAAAGCTAAGTGTAGCTTATTCTTTATTTGTAACTCAGGGCTTATCAATTGAGAGAACCAGAGAAGATAGTATGCATTGATATTGAAGTTTCTAACTTTACAAAAAACTTGATAGATATCTATAGCAAAATGAATTGGATTTTGTAATTTTCCATGGATGAAACCCAATATAAACAAAATACCCCCCAAAATTTAAATGGATAACCAGTCATCCTAAAAATTTCCATCACAGAACATCTTAACTGGTCTTCGTATCTGAAAGTAAAACACTGAGTATTAAATGAAAATGACTTTGTGTATTCTGTTGTGATAATATAAGGAATTATGTTTCTGTATATGTATCATATACTCCAGAACCAGGGAGTACCACAGATCTCGGGTGTTGGGTTGTAGTGTGTGCAGGTTCTATTGTGTTGATGTGTAGGTTCCACCTCTGTCTCTTCTGTCTCGACATGTGACTTTTATGAAGACAGAGGCGCGGGAATTTGACTGTGTTAATTCTAAGCTGACACAAGGCAGCCATCAGGCTATGCAAAGCTGTGGGACTCTGCTATGGGTGGAGAGCACAGCCTAAGGTCCCGTGGGAAGCCAGAGCTCTTGGCTTTGGGGTCCCTGGGCCAAAAGGCAGCCAGGAACCGGCTGGTTCTCAGGCTGGAAGGCCAAAACGAAGTGGGGACATACAGGCTAGATTGGCCTCAGCCCGAAGAGAAGACGAGGGTGGATGAACTACAGCTGTTGGTGACCTCTTTGGCTGGAAATGTAGAGTTCTGCAGGAGATTAGACTCAATAGATGAAGGCCTGCTGGATTTCAAAGAAGAGAAGTAGTCCATGACCTTAAGATATTTATTGTCATGGCAGAAAATAGATGAAAACTATACCCTGGTATTTTCAGGGCGGGCCTGAGGTTAAATACCTTTTGCAAGGAAGAGGGACTAGAAAGGAATGTTTCATTGGCTAAGCCCCTCTGGCCTTTAGGTGTCTTATTATATGTAGATCTGTCTTGAGGCTCTGTGACCTGTAATCATGTCCTCTACCTGTGAAGAAGCTAGTAGGGACCTTGTCCTATGTGACTGAAGGACCCTACTCTATGGAGGTCTTTGGACTCGTGTCAGGATCCTGGAGTCTGGGAGCGTGGGGAAATGCACGCTGTCCCTTAGGGTCTCCCTACACTCAGGTTCACCAGGAAAAGATCAAAATGTTATAGTTCTCAGATGAGAATCCTGTGCAGGGCAGGTTATTGAGGTCACAGGTCTCTATCACTACCATAGCAATGAGAATGCCAGTGGCAAGGGTGGCAGCAGCTGGCAATGACAGGCAGCTATGATGGGCAATGGGGAAGAGGCAGGTGTAGGGGGCAAGGAAGAGGCACCAGGTTTGGCAGCAGTGGAGCAGCTGGGGCATGAGAATAGCCTATCAGGTGGGTCTAAGGTCCAGTGATGAATCGTTTGGGAAAGAATACTCTTCTCCAAAGTGGTACAGCTCAGTAAAACAGCCACCCTATGAGGATTCTCAGTGAAAGAACACATGTCCTTTATTCCATGTGGATAGGGACTTTATAAGGATTGAGTATTAGGGCAGAATCCAGGGGTAGATGCTTCCTATTGACTCACTTTGAGGTGGTAGTTTGAGGTGGTAGTGATGCTTTATTAGCCTGAGAAAGGGCTTCAGGTGTTTTCCCTACTGACTGATTGCCACGGCCCTTTCAGTAGAATGTCATGATTTACTGTTTCAGAAAATTTTTTGTAGGAAGCTAGCCCCACAATTACCTTTCTCAATTATGAATAAGGGTTTAGACTCACTCAACCATACCAGTTCCTCTGTCTGGTGGCATGGTCCACTTGCCCCACAAACATGCTCATGTCATCTACGATTGTTTACGAAAAATAGAATCAATTTCCTCACACCATACAAATTTTGAACAAGATTTTACAGCTTACTCTTATGAACTTAATGTAAACTCTTGCTGAGAGACCCATATATTTACAACATTTTGCCAAGGCCCCTCATAAAATATGATTATTTTAATATATTTAGTACTATTGAATGTCTATGATTTTCCATAAAAATTCTTGCACGGGGTACACAGAAAATTTTCTATAATTATTTCCCTGTATCATAATTGTATTAACTGCAATTTTGTTTTTGTATTTTTTTTTCTTTTGTCATAAGCTTGAATGCTGCTTGTAGCAGCAAATGGCTTTCAACTTATTCACCTCAGTCAGTTTATGGGACTATAGGTATCAAAGGCAAGGCTTCAGGTATGCTAGCCCATCACTACGCCAACTGAGCTGTATCCTAAGCCCAACCTGTATACTGTCAGATTACTTTTTATTTTAGTAAATTAAAATACATATACATCAACCTTTCTGAATTTTCTGAGCCTATACTCATTTTGAAAGACGAAATTATCAACGACTCTCACTCTTATATAAAATTATGGAAGTTATCAGGTTCTTTGCGATTTAATAAAATAAGATCCTATTTCTTATAGTCTCTCAATTGGGTTTCTTTTTAAAATATGATTACAGTTTCCAGGGAATTTTTATTCCACCCAATCTCTTTCTTCAGTTTAGAAATTAAGAATAGCAAGAGTATTAGTGTTACAAAACATTACCATATGTACTCAACCCTATATTAAATAATATATCTGTCCTCATTCTCAGTATGTGTACTCATGGGTTCATATGGACACATATATGCTCCATCTCAAAGGAGTCAGAAACAAAACCAAAATGCTCCATTTTAACACAGATATTTCTTAGCATTCTCATTGATTGTGAGGGATTGTACAGGTTTACATAGAAGAGACTCTATAAGCTCATAGATTTGAATGTTTGGTCACCAGCACTTTTTTTTATTTTAATTGGATATTTTCTTTATTTACATTTCAAATGTTATCCCCTTTCCTGGTCCCTCCCAACACCCATTGAAACCCCCTATCCCAACCCCCTCCCCTGCTTCTATGAGGGTGTTCCCACACTCACCCATCCATCCATTCTCACCTCCCTGTCCTCGAATTCCCCTAAACCAGGGCATCAAGCCTTCACAGGTCCAAGGAACAAGGGCGTCTCCTCCCACTGATGCCTAACCAGGCCATCCTATGCTATGTATGCAGCTGGAGCCATGGGTCCCTCTATGTGTACTCCCTTGGCTTCTGGTTTAGTCCCGGGGAATTCTGGGGTATCTGGTTGGTTGATATTATTGTACTTCCTATGGGATTGCAAACCTGTAGCACTCTTAAGAGGTATGGATTTGTTAGAATAGGTGTGGCATTGTTGGAGGTAGTGTGACATTGTGGGTGAGCTTTGAGATTTCAAAAGGCAGGTCCAGTGTCACTTTCTTTTCTTTCTGCCTTCAGATTGAGGTGCAGACCTTCCAGTTCCTCTCCAGCATAATGTCTGTAGGACTGTATGCATGCTGCCATGCTTTTTGCTATGCTAATAATGGACCAAAACTCTGAAACTGTTTGCAAGTCTCAATAAGCGCTTCCCTTTGTAAAAGCTGCCTAGTCATATTGACTCTTTATAGCAATAGAACAATTATTGAGGAAGGTTGGTAGGTCTACCTGTTAATCATTATTTTGTCTAATCATCAAATTTCTCTGAGAGAGGCTCAACTGCTCTAACAATGTGTATTCAAGGGTCTTCACAATTTTAATGAATCTCAGCCACAGAGGTTGTAGATGCTAGTAGAGAATGCATGTGATCTGACTTACTACATTTTCTTGCAGGAAAAACTTCATTGGAAAGGAGCTAGAATTGACTAGAATGTTCAAGCAAGAGAGCCCTATGCCAGCAACTGAACAGTATTTGTGAATTCATCAGTCCACATGAAATTTACATGAGGCCACTCTTATTTGAGGAAAAGAAAAACAATTTCCAATTATTCATTTCCCCCTAACTTGTAGGAAACTTTTTTTGTTTGTTTGTTTTTGTTTTGAATATGTGCAATAGTAAAGGAGAAGAAGCAATTTTTACAACCAAATGAGATGCAAAATCCGGCCAAATATCTGTAGCATCTACATGAATCCTTATTAAAATTTATACTCACCATAGAAACTATACACCTGACAACTTAAAAATAAATTGAATTCAAATGTAGACTGTTTCTTTCAAGTAAGATTGAATGCAATTTTATAAAGTTTCTCCCTCCCTGACCCTGTATCAAAGATCAGCCCAAATCATTTTTGAACTATCCCAGAAGTGTAAATGGAGCCAGATTCTCAGTGTTTCCCTCAGAACAGAGACCAACATCTATAATTAAATTATGGATTATGATAACTTTATTACCCGTCAACTTGGCATTAAGCAGTGCGAATCACAGCATGGGGTCTCTGTCAGCTTGCACTCCTGGGATGAGTATTCAGATGAGACCATTAGAGCTGAAAATGAAAGCTGGCTTCCAGATCTCTGCCAAGGAGATAATGTCCTTCTGCTTTGTTTAAATGAGACAAGAAAACCCAGCACAGGAAATTATGTTCTTATAGGGCATATGTTTATTTAAAAAAATAAACAACTATTTCTAACTTTCTTAAAGAATACTAAGAAAATAGGAAATGACTTAATAGCTAAATGACAAACGCCTTAGATTACTACACATAGCTAAGGTAAAGGTTTTCCCCCAAAGAAGGGGCTATTACACAAGGTATATGATGATAGTGTTTCTCTGGTTTTGCCACTAAAAGATGTTTAAAATACCTAAGAATTATAATTTCAACAAACATTTATCCCATAGTCAAACACATGCTTATTTAACTTTATTAAATATGTTCCTATATAAAGTTGTATTATAGTTTAGAGTAGATTTTAAGTCCCCTCTCCCGAAACCCCCATGTGTTAAATGCATAGCATTTTCTCTGTTTCTGGCAGGATGTAGTGGAGCCTTTAAGAGTTAAGGCATGGTAGAAGTTCTTTAACTCATTATAGGAAAGACCTCAGCCCTCTTAGAGTATAATGGGATGCTAGCAATTTCATATCTTATTTCTTTACTTTCTAGTCAAGAACTGAGCAGTATCTGTTCGTAGTTACTCAGCCTGATACACTGCCTTGCTCAAGCTCAAATGTAGTAAGCTTAACCAACTATTAGCTGAAATCTATAGGAGGAGCTTAGGTGGGAGGATTAAAGAGAGGAAAAAGAAAAGGAAGAGGAGGAGCTAGAGAGGGCAGAGATGTAGGAGGATGAATAGCCACGCAGATATGGAGAGCAGTCGTGGGTAACAACTTATATTTAGGTTAGCTAATTAGGAAACAACTCTAATTGTATGGGCATATTGTTATTGAGCATTACCAAACATATAAAGCCTTTAACTAATCTTTAAGCATTAGAGTCTCATTTTCTTACTGGGCCCTCGTGGATGGTGGGATGGTTTAAGCAATGCCCAGCCTTGCAGAGACAGCATGGAAGATTGGCAGAGCCATCTCTCACGCTGGTGTCTCATGGGTGGCAGGGCTGGTGTATCTGACTGCCTGAGTGGGCGACCCGAGCTGAGCAGCAGTGGTATGGCCACCACCAGTCGTGGCTGCAGGCCTAGGCTAGTAGGGAACATCGAGGCTGATTAAGAAAAGCCAGATTGAATGCCAGTGAATTAAATATCTCCTGCAACAGAAATATCCAAAACTGAGATGCAAAACAAATCCTTTATTTATTTATAGGAAGATTCTTGATGGAATATTTTACATTGATGAAATGCTGACCAATATTAGTTTGGTAGCAAATTATATTTATAATTATATATTTGTATAGTTGCATATATAGTTATAGTTATGTTGACAGTTATAGTTGTATGTTAATGTAACTATAAGGCTTCTAATTCACTTCATTTTTTTTCTATTGAATTTAGTGATTGCTGCAATGTTAATTATAAAACATAAAAGAGGGGATATTTAGACTAGAAATACAGTATTAAATAGATGTTGAAGTCTACTGACAGTTACCTATATGGTATTGACTTTGTAATGTTTCTTTGCTAATTTTTAAAATTTTTGATCAATTTGGGACACTCAGATGTAAAACAATATTGGAGAGATTTGCAAATTAGATCCTATTTTTAATGTTAATCTTTTGTTATTATTTGTTGCCAAATACATTTTGTTTATAAATCTGTAAAAGTGAATGAGGTAATTTTTTTTTAAAAAAGAGAAGATTTAATCACAGTATTTATGTGACTTTTCACAAGAAAAGCAACAATAGCTTTCATTTATCTGAGGTGAGAGCAAAAGACGATAATCAGGATAGGGCACTGCATAGCAACATATGTGCATGCATGGCAAACAGGCACAGGGAAATGATTACCATAAAGAATTGATGGACATTAATGAATATAATAAAAATATTTTATAAGTAGATATCTGAAATAATAGTCCAACTGTCATTCACCTGAAACACTGGACAAGATATAGTGACAGAGATAACAATAGTCCCATTTCTCCATACCTTGACCTATTTCCTTCATCTGTTCAGGTTTCAGATCCTGCGTACCTATCCAAGATAATTAAGACATCGTAATATCATCAGTGTGACTGACCCCACAAAAGGAAGTTGAAGAAGGTCAAGTGCGAATTAGAACTTTCTAAGATTTATTATAACTAAGAGCCATCTGCATGCAAATTGCCTACTATCCAGCACTTCTACCGATATGCTTTACCACACAGCAAGAAACCAAAGAGCTCTAATAGCCAATTGATATTAATAATTAATTCAAACATTGCTCTATGCCTGGCCTTTATCCTGTGATTGGCAGGTGAGCCTGCAGTTTATTGAAATGTACCACTGACAATTAGGAAATGTCACTCTGGTGCACATTCCACTGCCCACACACCCCTTTAATAAAACTCTTTTAATACCTCTAGTACCTGAAGTCTATGTAAATTATGCAAAACTTCAAGTCTTATTTTTAAAGAAGAGAGGAACCATAATGTATCTAAAGCTATTCAGCTCCTTTTAACTGCAAACACCTAAACCATTAATGTGAGTTCGAAAGTGGAAGTAGGAAAGGAAAGCCTGTGTCCATTTCTAGAGTAAAATCATTAAAATTTAAAGAGCTTGGAACGGGAGTGATGCGCTCGCTATGCTTTCACTTTTGTCTTAGTGACTCAAGTTTTAAAATTACTTCAAGGAAAGTGATTTTGCTCTCATCAGACTTTCTCCATACCTGATGAGACTTGTATTCAAAGAAAAGAAGATCTCCAAAAAGTACAATGGTCATAATATAAATAAATAAAATATAGCTATTTCTCTATGTATAAAAATGTAATAATATATTTTAAAAACTAAGTTATGTCTGTTTTCATATATTTAGTGCATTTGTGTATATTTGCTTATATACGTACCATAGCATGCCTGTGGAAGTCAGAGGCTAGATATCAAGAGTTAGTTCTCTCCTTTTACTTATTGGGTTCCCAGGATTGAACTAAATGAAGTCATCAAGCACCTAAAAATAGCTGAGACATTTTTTCTACAGTATTTAATATTTACATTGAAAATAATGAACTGCTTTTTACTGTTAAGGAATGTGTTGTTTCATTTATTCAAACAGAGAACATTTTCTATATATATATATGTATATATAAAATAAGATATAATTTATATGTATATATAAAATAAGTAATAAGATATATATATCTTGTTACTGAGAAGAATACTTGTTTTAGATTAAAGAATTTAAGCAAGTGATAAAATAATCACCCATTCCATAGTGGTCAAAGGATTCTCTTCCATATCATTGCTTATTTGTATTCATTCACACTGTGGAGTTTGTCAGGATCCTTCACATAATACTACATTTAAAAAGAAATGTTACAGAAACATCAAATATGAACAATATGTCATCTGACAAAAATAGAATGATTTTTACATGATTTAAATTGCAACTGCACTCAGATATATTTTATTTGTTCTGTAATCTTATACAGCTGTGGCTAGTGTTTTGGGTTATATAACAGAAGTTAGATAATCATTTGTATTGTTATACACTAAAATTATAAAAAGAACAAACTACTTACAGATGTCAAAGAATACAAATTTGAGCAAAGCTGTAATCATATTTTGGACTCAATCTGACTGTAATTTACTTAATGCAGGGTGTTTCAGTTGTCCTTCAGGTGTCAAGAGTTCTAGGCCAGTTCATTTTGATGAAGGTGAATTACTCTATATCATCTGGACAGAAGCCTGTGCTATTCTTAGTTGCTAACCAGCTGCATTACTGAGAGAAGGCTCTGTCCTTACACATCATAGATGGATAGCTTCAGATAAGAAAAAGCTATCTTGTTGAATAGTGGCCAGAATTTTGATGTTTCTGTCTCACAGGTGATAGGGTTATCATTCACATCTCCAGGTGATTTGAGAAGATGGCTGTCTGGAGCGATAGATAAAGACTCATTGGACTGTTACAGAGCAAAAGAAATTCAAGGGAAGCTTGGGAATTCGTTACTAGGAGGCAAGAATCATGGCTCTCAGGCAAAGAGGATAAAAGGAAAGAAAATGTGAGAAAAGCCGACAGGCTTTTCTTTATGACAGCATATTCTCTTCTGTTGGCTTATTTAAAATAGCTCAGAAGATTAGCGCTGTACCAACCTACTTGGTATTTTTTTTTCTCTAATCAGGCAACAGGATGATATTTTTGGAGTAAGCCAGAACAATTCAAATGGCAACATAAGCTGTAATTACATAATATTGATAATCTGCTTTACAGTGGACTGGAGGATATCACAAATGTGGGGATTGGTTTCATGTTGAGATAATTCCTTCCGCTTTCAATTCATTTTTACTTGGCAGAATTATTTAAAATAAAATAATGACTTCTGTACATTTCACAGGTTACATAGGTAATTACGTATTTTATTTCTTTCCTAAATGCATTTTAAAATATTGAGAGTGGAGTTCAGTAAACTAAAGTGGAATGTTCAATTTATGTTATGATTTGTAGTGACAAGAAAATGTCTAGGAATGTAATTGAGTGAAAGTTTATAAAGTTCTAATCAGCACAGTTATGTATTTGCCTAGGGATATTTAATAAGTAAATACATTTAATGTTTTCTTTACTCAACCTATTCATTTTTTTTTTTTTACAGAGAATACAAATATAAGCCATGAGGAAGTACAGGCATGATTAACATAATGAACAGATTCTACTTAGCCTGCCTGAAGTGTCATCTCTTTTAGGCTATTAATTGTTTAATATTTTCAAAGAACTTTTAATAGTTTCATTCCTCAAATTCGTACTACAATATAACAGGAAGGTGGTTTTAGTGTTGATTTTGGAGGTAGATGGACTTTGGTTGCAATGAATTATTAATTCAGGAATCATAAACAACTACAGTTAATTTGTTTTTTTTTATTTAGATTTTTTAAAATTTTAAGTCTACTTAAATTCCACATCCCTCCCCCATGTTCCTGGTCATTATTTAAATGAACCTAAATATATGTAGCTACATATATGGTCACAACATATTAAAAATATATAAATGGGACCAGATTATTAAGAAACTTCATTTTAAGGGGAAATTTTGAAGAGTGGCCATTAACAGAAATTTTCCTGTCAATAATCCTATCTCTGAGAAATATTCTCTTAAAATTTAATATTGTTTTGAATTAATTCATGTGCTTGTGTTAATGTCTTTCACCCTATGTGTGGAGTATAGAAGTTCCATGTGTGGAGTGTATAGTTTCAGAAGTCTGCTTTACATCTTCCACTTTGTGGAAGCAGGATGGCTCAAGTTTCTTCTGCTCTTCATCATCCAGACTAAACTGTCCTCAGAGCTTCTATCATCCTATATCTGTCTCCCATCACCTCCTAGGAAGACTAGGACAGTAGTCTTAGTCTTAGTAGTAGTAGTACTAGAAGATAGTAGGTAGACACTAATGCACCCAGCTTTTTATGTTGAATCACAAGATCTTATCTACCCATCTATTTATCTATCTATTAATTAATTTCTTGTGGCATAAGGTATATAGAGGTAGCTTGACAAAATAATCATTAATAATACATTAATAATTACAAAATAATCATTAATAATACATTAATAATTACAAAATAATCATTAATAATACATTAATAATTACTTAGCTATTATTTAGTGTATCACAGTTTGAAATGCCTTAAGATTAGACTTAAGCCTAGTTCACTGACTCATGCTAATATTCCCAGAACTAATTTGACTGAAGCTAAGAGTTTCATAAATTCAATGTCAGCCTCGTATACACATTGATTTCATGGACAAAGAACACTGTTAGTTATTAAAAAGGTAAAACTAAAATAATACATCTACTATTGAAAGTTTTTATATTTTTGGAAAAAGTTGCTTAACTTGAAAAAGAAGATTAAAAGCTATTGTTTTCAATATAAAATATCTCAAGAATTGAAATTATTTGTCCCAAATTGGTGTTAATATTTTGGGATATTGTGAAACTTTTGAGGACTAGTTGGAAGAAGGTAAGTCCTAGGTAGTGGCCTTTAAAGGTTACACCCCAGTTCTGCTCTTGTCCAGATCTCTCCTTCCTTGTTCACTATGAGGTACATCCCTGCATCAAAGCCATTTTCCATTACAGAGAGAAGCCACTCCTACCACCAAGCCTTCCATGCCACAAAGGACTAGAGTCTCTGAAGTCATTAACAGAAATACAATGTACGTCTCTTAAATTGTTTAGTTAACTTTTTGACACAGTGATGAGAACAGATAGCTTATATATTTTACATATAATTTATAATTTGTATCTGAAAACTTTGAGCAACACATATAACGATACTTAGGGAATTTTTTTTTAAGTAAATCTATAGTTTTGTTTGTGTGTGGTTTTTGGTGAGAATTGATACACATTCCTTAGAGAAAATATGGAAACTGTTCATCCTTTCTATTAAAAAGTAGATTTAGCCTATGCATTATTTCTCATCACTTGGAGTTACTATTTTTAAAGATCATGTTATATCAAATATATCCTGAAGGCAAGAGATCATATTTATCACTGTTTTTAAAATGTAGACAATACTTAACATGATGGCATTATATTTGCTTGCCTGCTTAGATCTGATTACATTTGTTCAATTGGATTACTTTCAAATTATCCTCAGTTAAATTTTCCAATTAATTGAAAATTTATGTGGGCTCTTGAATAACACTTAAAAAATAAACATAATAGCATCTCTGTTATTCAAATACCACTCTTTGAGCATGTTTCCAAAAATGGCTATCATATATATTTGATTTTGAGCCTGGCCTTTACAGGCTGAGCCATTTTGTAATGCAGTGTTCTAACAAGATATCCTGAGGAGGTCTGCTCTTTTCTGAAAGGAATCAGGGGTTTGATGTAGAGGAGAGTGTTAGTGTGGATGCAGAAGACTGGGAAGTATGGAGGGAAGGGAGAAACAAAAAAATACCTTAATGAGAATGTTAACATTACATCAATATTCATTATCAATAAGACAAAATGAGTGAATGTTTTAAAGAAAATAAAAGAGCAGCTTCCCCCCCCCCCCAACACACACACTCCCACACACACACCTTCTCTGGAGAGATAATTCAGCAGTTAAGAGCATTGACTGCTCATCAGACATACTGAGTTCAATTCCCAGCAACCACATGGTGGCTCAGATCCATCTATAATGGGATCCAATGCCCTCTTCTGGTGTGTCTGAGGACAGCTACAGTGTACAAATATAAATAAAATCTTATAAAATCTTTGAGAGAGGAGAGAGAGGAGAGGAGAGGAGAGAGAGAGAGAGAGAGAGAGAGAGAGAGAGAGAGAGAGAGAGAGAGATCTGTGGGCTCTTGCTTTGAGGATTTATTGCATGCAGGTAAATGCAGTGAGTCAAAGCAGTGGCAAGAACAACATTGTAGCTCTGTGGGCTTTGTGAAGAATCCTAGGAAGCCAAGTGAGACAGGAGGGCCTCAGGTAAGAAACATCTTTCAAGAGCATGAAGCCCCAGTTCTTACTATCTCCACCACCTCATCACATCCTCTTGTAAGGCTTGTCCAAAAGATTTGAAAGAAAAAAAAAATGTGGAACATGATGTCATAGGTAATTCACTTGTCATTTGGTGTAAGGCATGGCAGTTGTTGCAGCAAGATTGGTACTGTTAAAATTGATACTGATGAAATATGATGAAGATGATTCCTTCAACTGTGGCATACCAAGAAGCACAGAAGAGAAAACCCCAATCTACGTGTATATAATCTTGGGTCCTCCATAAGTGGCTCACTTCCAACAGCCAGTCTTCCCGTAGTAAAACCTTCACAGCCTTCACAATAGCATGTATTTGAACTCAGGATTTAAAGCACAAGTGAGCAGATTACATTTGTGATTTAATTCTTGGAAAGGGCAACTTTCAGTGATTCATGCTGACATGATTTAGCATACCATAATAATAACAATATTACATAATGTTTATTTATTTATAGTTATTCCCTGTTGAAATTTCTAAGGGGAAACCACAGAGCAAAGTAAAATTATAGTGTAAGAGCTAGAGAAAGAGATCACTGTGAACCTAGTCTTTTTTTTGTTTGCACAGGATCTAAGTTCAGTATCTAACACTTATAGTTGGTGGTTCAAAAACCCCAGTATTTAGAGCAGCAGGGTTAACTGAGTTCAGGTCTCAGGTCTCCACAGAGATTTATATTTATCATGCACACACACACACACACACACACACACACACACACTAACATGATTAAATAGCAATAAAGTAAATCTATTATACTATTTTAATACTTACATTATACATTAATGGATACATTTTGATTTATTTTGCAATCATGATGCCCAGGTATTTTTCAATCTTTTACACTACATGTCCTGTAATCTATATATTTTATGATGATATAGTCCAACTAATAAACACAAAAGTTTCCACAAAAACTTAAACATAAGAAAATTCAAAGTGTACAGAAACTTCATTTTGTTTCTTAGATGTAAAGACCTCATTTTTCTTAGATACACAAAGCTCAGTAACACAAACTATAAATAAAGTAATAAAAATTTATATCAAATGCAGCATAATATAACATATGCAAACATACATATGTATGTGTGTACATTTTAAGCTCTATAATAGGAGAAGTAGCATTAGAGGTTATATTAGCTTAGGATTTATGACAGATATTAATAAAATGTATGTTACAATTTATTTGGAAATTTTGGAATACCTACAGTGTCAAAAAGCTTTGTACTAATTCTGTTTTCTAAGTAAATCTTTTTTAATATTTTAACTATATAATATTATATAAAGAACTAAATATGTGCATAAAACTATGTATCTGAAAGTGTTGGTTGTTAAAATTAAAATAAGAATCTAATTTAAATATTTTGATTTTAAACTAAATGATATCAACATTACTCAATGCATGTACACATTCCTGACTAACACTTTTCTAATATATCAAGAAAACATAGTTTTATTAGTTTGAATTTCCTACATCTTTTCTATCATTATATTATACATTTTATTTTTTCAAATGTATGATTCTACCCCACTGGCATTCACTTACTTTATACTGTAGTTTGGTTCTTTATATGAGGGAAGGAATTAATGGGGTTCTGACTGGATACATGGGATTCATAATAGCGCCATTCAGATCTGCTGAATGCTAATTATCCACTTCACAGATAATTAGTGATTGAAAAGAAAGAACACAAGAAAGAGCAGAAAATTTGATTTTATAAAAGATGAGACAGAATTATTAGGTTGGAACCAATAATTCAGGAAGTAAAGCATCAAATTTTATTTTTTAATCTCTATAATAACCTGTACATTATTAGAAAGGTATTTTAAAAATCAGTTAGAGTATGTTTTCCTTTATTGATCATTGCAGAATTGATAGAGATATCTCTAAAATATTTTTTTTACTAATTTTACTTTCAACTACATTTTATCACAAATGTGCTAAAGCATTGGCAATTTGAAACACAACAATCTTAATGTATTAACATCAAATATTTAAGTTTATGTAATTTGTTTAAATTTTTAACACAGTGACACTGTATGTTATACACTCTGCTAAAAATCAGAGCTTCGAAGGTATTTTATTAGGAATGAGAACATTTTGAGCATGTTTTGACAAAATCATACATCGTTTGAACATATTTGGAAAGTCTTGTAAGAAATATATACTTTTAATTCAGCAAAGGTTTGTTGGACAATACATGTCCTATTCTGTGTCATAAGTATTGGAGAAGCTGGTGAAGTGTGTTGGAAATTAAATAAACCTTAAAGAAGGATTTAGCTTTGAATAAAATCTACAGCCATAAAGCCTCACCATGATGACCATTCCAAGTGAGAACAATGCTGACACGGAAATACCAAAGTGGATGAGGAAAGGTCATGAGGCTTGAGACCTACACATAGAACTACAAGCAACTGAGTAAAGCTTGGGGGGAGAGGTTATCTTTTAGAAGAAAGAACACTGTTTCTCCAGTGCTGAATGGTAGACACCAAAAACATACATGCAACTAACAATGCACAGACTGAGCAGGTCATATTTGGAAATCCATATGCTTGTTTACGTTTTTACATATAAAAACAATTAGTTTAGAAAGAGTCAGTGAGTTTGAAGAAGAGTGGGAGAGGTTTATGGGAAGGTTTGCAGGACAAAAAAGGGAAGGTTGAAATGCTATAATAATATTATCTCAAAAATAAAATTGTTTTTTTTTTTACAGCATATCAAAAGAGGAAATTTCCAAAAGAAAAAAAGGGGGGCTGTTTTGCTGGGTACTATGCTTTGAATCTGAAGCACCGACTTTCAGATCCTGTTTTGAACAACGCCACCCAAACTTGTGTTATTTTGAGAGGAACAGAGTTTTTCTTAGGTGGAACAACTGGCAAAGTTATGTCAATGTTGAAGCCCTGGAAAATTACACTGTCTTGAGGTACTACTCTACCTGTTCCTTGTTCCATACCACACAAATAGCTGCTGCTTCAAGCCTTCCCCATTACAGACAGAAGTCTTTTCCTCTCTAAACCAGCCCTGTGACAGAGACATCATAGAAACCTATAAACTGTCTTGTGTCCCACATATCATTTGAAGCTCCAAGCAAATCCACCAATTTAGAATGTTTTATGTTTGTTCTAAATGTCCTATAACATAGGACAGAGACTGTTGCGGCATTACATCAACGTTTTTATAGTAAAAAGTCATGCATAAAAAATTTAACATTTATATCAAGCTCTCGGAACATTGATGCTATAGACATCATGTAAATCATCTATATTTAAGCAGTAACTTTGGGGTTTCTTATATATTAGTTTTGATATAATTCATGTAATTTCTACACTTTTTAATGTTTAAGTGTTTGAAAATGTGTATTCTTCCAATAATCAATATAGTAGAATTGCTACGATTTATTTTTCAGATTTACTATCTACGTATAACAGATTGCTATTATTCTTAGTGTGTAAAAAATCTTTAGTATGTTAAATATGAATCTTTCTTCTTTAAAAGGGACCAACATGGGTACTTATGTCACTAAAATACTCAAGGTTTCTTGGAAGGTTTCTGGGAAGTGAAATCATACTTCATATACAAGCCAGATGTAAGGAACAATATTAAAATATTTATAAAGTAGCAGTATCCTGTCCTATCCCTATGTATATGCCTCATCCAGCATAAACACCAATGAGAAATTGGTTTCCTTTTTGAAAAGCATGTGCATTTGTGAAGTGACCCCAAACAAAACTGATGGATCTCTAATCAATAGGCGACGAGAGTGAACTATCAGATTTGAGCTTTATAAACCTTACTTCATTCTGGAGGTAGAGTGAGAGAAATGGATGGCTAGCTCCTAATTCATGAAGTGACAGTGATGAATTAAATGGGTGCTACCTACAGCTGTAGCTGTGGGTTAGCCTTTCGGTCTGTTTTTCTCTAAGAAACTCTGGCAAAATTTTCTATTTGTAAAAAAGAAATGAATTTTCCACAATGTTGTCTACATGGTGTCCCTTAAGAACGTTGTCCATTTTTAAGGTAGAAATCCTCCTTTTATTAGTCAGCTACAAAAGAATCCAAATCTCCTTTAGACCTGTGCTGGGTATTCTGGAAACATTGTGATTTGTCATTTGAGGTCTAAATTTGAGCATTGTACTGGCAGATACAACAGTATCCAGGCAAGTAGTGTTCATATCTGCATGTAATCTTTAGAAGGGAAGCAATTACAACACAGAACTAAACTTAAACTAGAGATAGTTACTTAATGCCTTATTAATGTTCTTTCACAACTTTTACTATAATTTGATTTTAAAAAGTTCCTTTAAAAAGTAAAATGTTAAAATATTTCTGAGAGGATTTTTTTTTTTTTTTTGTACAGCTCCTCTTTTTTTTTCTTCTACTTATGGCAGATATTCAGCCTAATTCTCATAACCAGAAATCAATGTGTTCCCAGGATCTTCTCCAGAGGGCCACACTTGTTTTGGGGCCCTGCATTTATGTGGAGGAATTTCAGAATAGCATAATAACATATAGCTATAATAATATTTTGTCATTTTTCTCTAAATTGAGGGAAACATTCCTATTATGGAAACATGTTATGAATATTAAAACTGTGACTTAAACTTATTTCTCTAACAGAAACTTATTAGGCTAATAATTAGTAACCTTTTCTCTCACCAACTTTTTCTTCCCTTGAAAGCAATCCCTGTTGAGTGTTCATTAAAATACAGATAATTCAAAGTAAAATGGTATATATTTCAATGTTCATTTTGTGTGAAGGTGTTGGGTAAGATCTGTTAACTAAGGTACCTACTAACCACCATAATGATGCCCACCCTTGCGCAAAGAACACTCATATAAAAGAACTCACATTATATCCACAAACACAAAAAACAAAAATCAAGGACAAAGATGGTGGGAGTGAGAAGACCCATTCAGTAGCTAGTCTCCCAGCAGCAGATGCTAGTTAAGGTAGACAGCCTGCAGGACAAGCATTGTTCAAGTTTGTAAGCACCTGAAGTGGACAGAAAACACTTGGGTCAGCACAATGGTTTCAAAACCTTCTCTTTAGCATCATTGGAGATGAAGACACCAAACAAGTCACATATAATTTCAGATGATCCATACTAGTGCAGGAAATCTGGGAAAACACCTGCCTCCTGAGAACCAGAATGTATCCTAATTTACTGAGCCATCACTGGACACAGGCAATACCATCACCTGTCATCTATATTAAACGTTAGAAGTAGAATCACTTGGGTACCTTGTTCAATAAGTACAGAGAAAAGTTTCAGAATGTATAAATCATGCCTGTTTACTTTTAAAAATTATGAAAATATAATTTCATACTGGTGAAGAAGCAAAAGCCTGAATCTTTTATACACATATTTCAATTTGCTTATTCTCTTCTGTTGCAGTGAATTTGTTAAACTGCTTTGGCTCCCAGCTAATTGCAAGCATGCTGTACCTGCCCAAGACCTCTCTGGATTTGTAAAACACACACACACACATACAAATCTAATTTGAGTAACTCAATGGCTGGATATTTCTAATCCTCCCCACAGCTAGCATACAGTCTTCCTCCAATGTTCCTGAGTCAACTTGCTAAATCAACATTTTGTCTCTGCCAGTCAGGGGTGTGGTAGGTATTGTCACTTTCCTCATGGAATTCTTACATGGCTGGTTGCTTTCTTTCCTGTAGCTCTTAGCTACAGGAACAATCCCTCTGCTTCCCTGTCAAGGCTATTCTCCCTCCCTCCCTCCCTCCCTCCCTCCCTCCCTCCCTCTCTCCCTCCTTTTTTCCCTCCCTCCTTTCTTCCCTCCCTCCTTTCTTCCCTCCCTCCTTTCTTCCCTCCCTCCCTCCACACCTCTCTCTCTCTCTCTCTCTCTCTCTCTCTCTCTCTCTCTCTCTCTCTCTCTCTCTCTCTCTTCCACACAATGTAAAAGTCCTGCCCCATCTCCCTGCCCAGCCATTGGTGGTATGGATAATCTTTATTATCCATTGAAGACCACTGGGTGACAGGAAGCCTCATGTCTGAAAGCACAGGGTTTTTTGTTGTTGTTGTTGTTTTGTTTTTTTGTTTTTTTTTTTTGTTTTGTTTTGTTTTTAGCCAAAATAAGACAAAGCATTAAAACCAATTGCTGACACTCTTCCCCAAATTTGACCTCAAAGGACATTGTCATTTGCCTCAGTTATTTGTAATTTCTTATTAACTTAGAATTCCATCCCTAGTATTTATTCATAATGTCATCTATAATACTGTATTACTTGTGTCAGCCCTGTAGTACACATCTTAACAGAGGCTTGGTTCCCACTTGCTGTTCATTCTTTGATTCCCCATGTTAGGATGAAATGTATTCCGTCACACAATTGTTCCTCCGGTCATGCCTTCCCTCACTGTTGTCCTGTCCTTGTCGCTATTATGGACTCTATCTTTCTAGATGTATCAACCAAAATAAACTTCTCCCCTGAGTGGTTTTTTTTTTGCTAGAATACTTTATCACAGAAAGAGCAAATGAACTAGAAAAACTGTAAAACACAAATATAACATATCAAAGAAAGTGATTGGTCTAGTCCTTCCCTATTATTGTGAAAATTGTAGACATAAATAACACTCAGTGTAATTTTATATTGCCAATTTAAATTATAAATTGCATGCATGCAGTCACATTTACAGATACAAAAGACATCAGGACAAATTAAAGTACCCATGTACCATTTACCTTGTGAAGAAAATGAGAAGTTTGTCAGAATAAATGATAGTCTTCCTCAACAAAATAACATCCTATGCATTATGTCTGCATTTTTAGAACTCTGAGCAAGAACAGGTACTGTGTCAATGTTCTTATTTTCAGTAAAATAAAAGCAGAATTGTACAATTTATTTTTATTTCTTAACAAGCAGATTCAAGTAAATAATGGGAAATACAGTTATTTTTCAGTGTGTTGAGCAGTGATTAATATGTTCTTTACATATCTTCCAATTATCTTTGAAAAGCCACTGTCCCTTCTCCAACCTTACGTGAAACATGTTTAAAATTAACAACAAATACTAACTTAATCACCTGTGTGATGTTCATTACTTGCAAGTACTGATTTGTGTGTTAGCAGGAAAACAGAAAAAGCTCTACTCAGTTGACTAATTCTATAAATAAAAATATTACTCCTCATTTTTTACTGTGATCTGTTTTTCTGTGCATTGATCATAAAATACAAGCTAGGGCTGAGTAGTGAAACGTGATCATTCTTGTTAGCTTTTTGTATGAGAACATATTTTCTCATTGTTAAAAGAAGTTTGAGATAAAATGGTGTTTACATTATTCAGTGTGGAGCCTACTTTTAAGCCTCTGGCTCTTAAATATATTTTGTGACTTTTCTTGCCTTGTGACAGTTGTAGCAGATATTTCGTTCATCATGCAGTGTAACTGGCATTCTGCCACAATTACCAAAAACAGCAGCAATTGCTAGCTCTAGGGAACTGCCAGGATGAAGTAAAAGCTTTTGCAAACCCCGTGTAATTAACAGAAATGTTTACAGAAGGAAAAAGTGGTATATCAAACTTTCCTTTTTAAGCATCAGTGGTTATATATTTTTAAGTCATTCTGAATTTTAATATTTTAACAGTGGTCTAAGGAGTCTATTGCAAATGTGTCCTCAGATCCTGTAGAATTGTCAGCAGTGTTCATTAAATAAGATAACAAACTCCAGAGACACACAGTAGAATAACAGAAAGACAATGGCTTATACAAAGTGCATGGGCAGATAAGTGATGGATAAAGATGAGTGAACTACATTAAAATTAATTTAAAGACTGAAGCCATTTGTGGAAGATTTTCTTAGTAACAAGATTGATGTTTTTAAATGTAAGTTTATATTAGTACCTAAGAAATGATCATCGTAAGTGTTCAATCAGGTAGAGAATTCAAGACAAGTTGCTTGCTTAGATCTCTACTTCATGAACAATTCCTTTGTTTTCTGGAAAGACAAATTTCTTGGTAGTTCTGATTGTTCTCTGAGGTGGATCAAGTATAATTAGACTCATTAAAGAAACAGTGTTTAAAATTTAAGTGATGCAAACTGCTAAGTGCAAATCAAAGTTTTATTTTTGAATATCTTCAA
Organism: Arvicanthis niloticus; assembly: GCF_011762505.2. Classification (NCBI taxonomy): domain Eukaryota; kingdom Metazoa; phylum Chordata; class Mammalia; order Rodentia; family Muridae; genus Arvicanthis; species Arvicanthis niloticus. The sequence continues at coordinate 27,526,619 of NC_047660.1, read as the reverse complement.
TTTTGTACAACTTTAAAATTTACAAAAGCTTGAAAGTATTCATGGAAATTTCAAAGTATTTGAAAGTTTGTGTTTTAACTAAATATGAGTTCTCTCTTTTAAGAAGCTTATATCTTTGAACATTTGGACATATTTTATACAGCCTACAAGAAAAGTAAAGATTTTATAAGTTCACATAAAATCAATATGACAATTTAATTTTTTATTTGCTTAAAATATGTCTATGTAACAGGCATTCATAACTTATTTGACTAGTTGATCAGTAGGTATAAATAGATATGCTATTAAATTAGAGAATCACTATGTATATAAACATTAAACTAATCGGCTATAAAGATCTACATTTGCTTAATATTTCTGTGTGAAATCTAAAATTGATTGCCTCATCCCACTTTTTTGTTAATTATATGCTATTTTGAAATCAGAATATTTTAAGGAACAGAGTCATAGAGAAAATGAAACACAAAATTATCAATCAACTATGAAGATTATATGAACACTACCCATTGTTCTTTATGGAAAAACATCATCATAAAGAGAACATAAGTTTTCCATAAATTAAACTGTCAAATGAACTTAATACTTATCTCTCAAGTCATCTACAGAACTTGCTTAGCTCTTACAAGAGCTATTGAGTGAATATTTGACATTACTTTCCTTGTGTACATGTTTTGTTTTATAATTTTAAGTCACCTATAAATTGACTAAGTCCAGGTGGGAGTGATGGCACACATTTTTTGATCCCACCACTCAGGAGACAGAGGCAGAAAAATCTTTGCAAATTGGAGGCTAGGCAAATCTGTATAGTGAGAGCTCGGACACTCAGTACTACATAGTGAGACCACATCAACAAAAACATTGCCAAGGCACATCCTATATGGAAACTTCATCATGGAGTACTTTCATTAAAAACCAATCCAAATTTGAATTTTCCTCCTTTTCTCATAGCTTCTGTTTGTTTGTAGTTTTGTGTGGTCTGTCTGTATTGCCTATTTGTTTTATGTGCCTGACCTGATTGACTCTCTGTTGTGCCTGTTTCTAACAAAAGATTTTGCTTAGTATTTTGTGAATAGCAATGAAAATGTAACATCAGAAATGAAGAAAGAAGTTTCTACAATGATCAAATGGCTACCACAACAAATAGACATAGACACAGATACACACACACACACACAGAGAGAGATACACACACACGGACATGGACATGGACACACACAGGCAGAGAGGCAAGTAGCCACATTATTTGGGTCCAACGGCATGAAAAAAAAACACAGAACTTAAAATTAAAGTTATACATTTGGCTTAAGATGTAGAAGCAGATTATATGGGGGAATTAAAGGCAAATAAGTTTGGTGACAACATTTTCTTAGGGGCATTTTAAGCTTGAACAGGCTGTGTACATAATAAAAGGGAGGATAAGTATGTAGCCTTAATTGATCTCATGGCATGTTACTAATTTGTATGCAAGGCTTGGTAAAATCTGTCTCTTCAAAGGCAAGAGACATTTTCTCAAAATATATCACCACAACCTCTCTCCCTCCATCCCTCTTCTGCTCTCTGTGTCTGTTCCTATGTGGGGAATTTACATTTAGATACAGTAAGGTTAATATATCAGCACATGTAAGATGTGTAGTTTTAGGGGTGTATGTACATATGTGCTCATTGGTGTGGAGAGCAGAGGGATACCCCAGGTGTGATCTGCCTTGTTATTTGACAGGGCATCTCTAAATTGCCTAAAGCTTGAACACTCAGCTGGATTAGGTGGCCAGTGAGTTCCCAGGAACTGTTGACTCTGCATGCCCAATTCTGTGATTACAAGTGTTTCAAACATGTTCACCCTTTTAAATAAAAATTATCAATTGCATCTTACTTTTATTTGTGAGATTACAATAGAGTTGCATTATTTCTCCCTTATCTTTCCTCCCTCCAAACTCTCCAATATATCCATCCTTTCTCTCTTTCGAATTCATGGCCATCTTTTACATCGAGTGCATTTCCGTGTATTAGCATATGCTCCTAAATAGTAGTGGCTCAATTATATAATGTTACCTGTGTATTTTAGGGGATGACCTTTTTGTAATTAATAAACAATTATCAGGCTCTGCCCTAGGGAAAAGTGTTTTTCCCACTCCGACTTTTATAGTCTGCCTGACCCATCCTCTACAATGTTCCCCAAGCCTTACATTGCTGGAATTGTCTAACAGATGTATCCATTGTGACTAAGCTCCTTAAATTTACATTTTGATTGGCTGTGGTTTTCTTTAATGCTCACCATCTGTTGCAAAGAGACCTTTCCTGAAAGGAGCATGGGGCCAATGCTTTCCTGTGAGTATGAGGACAAATATTTAGAGTGTAAATAGGGATTATGATGGCTTAATAAAATGGTGGTTTAAGTTTCTTCAAGATTCACAATTCATTAGCTCTGAATAGTTGTGTTGAATTCCAGTACTAGGCATGATCTCTCTTTTGTTGAATTGATCCTGAATTCAATAAAAATTCTTTGGTTTTGGCCAAGGTAAATGTGCTACTCCGTATATTTACAGTGGTCATGACATGCTGTTTCTTGTGGTTCCCAAGTGCCATAGCAGGGTAGGACTTGGGGTTGCTTCATTCTTTTGGAAGCTTAAATGATTCCTTTTGGTGCTATGAAAGCTAGTTCTTGGAGAGAAGACAGTCAGGTCAGTTCCAACTCAAGCGTTGCTAAACTGGATTGTGTGATGTTCCTGTGCATTCACTGGGTTTTAAAGTATTAAATTTGTAGTGTTTAATACACAATTATCAGCATGAAAATTTGGCAATAAGAAGTTTAAGTATAAATTCCAGAAAATATAAAAATTGAAAAGCAGAACTTTCTTTCAATATTCATGTAAATATACATCCTTAGAAATTTCAGAATAAACAAATGACATTTGAGTAAACATTTTAAATGTTCTTGTTATGATTAAAGTATAATTATGTCTTTCAAAAAATTAAAAAATGTAAGAAAGAAATAGAACAGACAGAAAGCAGATATACATTTTCATATTTATGAAATAACTATGGTTAAGTTGAAAACTACATATTTACAAAACATTTCACTGCAGTTTTATAGAGAATCTGTCTCAGGAATAGCACTGACACTATTTGGAAAAGGTTTCTGCTGCTTAGCTGAAATAACTTGCACATTTTTTTGTGCAGATACTGCTGTAGGGAATATGGTAATCAAGTCTATGAGTTCTATCATAGGCTCTTAAAAGTTATATTGTATTGAAGGTAAGCTACATCCTGAATATCATAAATATGTTAGGAACAATGCAATGGTCTTGATTTACATTTGCATAGAACATCTCAGATGCATTTAAATGTGTTTTCACTGGATTTAGTGTCGGTTTGGGAATGACTGGGAAGACATGGATGCATATATACTGAACTACAAATTTGTATTGGAATTTTCATTGACTATAAACTGTTCTAGAAAGAGAACTTTAGGGGTACCTTAGGGGTAGCCAGTGGTTTCTGTTTTACTTAGACTAGACTAAAATAACTTGATAGAAATATAAGTATAAAATCATAGGCAGAGTCAACTTTTTCTTTTTAGGTCACTCCGTGTTAATAAAATAATATTGAATATAAGAGTTTGATCCTTTAAATATAATGCCCACTTTGTCTACTTATACATATATATTCAACATTTCATGCTCTACACCGTATCCATATCCTTTTAATAATTATTGACATTTATTTATTGGTAGGTAAAAAACATCACTGTTAATACTCAAGGCTTCATTTAAAGTAACTTATTATACGATTGGAGGCCATTTGACTTGGCTCCTTAATATGCATAATGGCATCTAAAAATCAAAGAAAAAGCCTTCACAGTCGGGCATGTGCAGAAACACACACAGACACATGCACACATGCACAAGCAAGCATACACATATACACATAGGAATAAGTGCACATTCCAAACAATCGAGTATGTTTTGTGTTGGCCAATTGCTTCTGGGCATGGCACCTCTCCTGGAGTGTGGTTGAGAAACTCACTGACTCTCCACTTTGTATTCTCCACTGAGTGTCACCTTGAATTATTGCAAATAACTCATTGCTTATGATAAAGAGGGAAGAAAGATTGTAAGATCAAGAGAAAATGGATAATTCCAAGAATATACTGACTTCCAGACATAACAGGACTGGTACACATATGAACTCATACAGACTGAGAAAGCAGGCACAAGACCTTCATAAATTCTAAAAGAAAATCCCAGCACTCAGAAAAGAAAGAAGACAGAAAAGTTCACCCCTGACCCAGAAATGATTTTTTGCAATTTATACACAATGGCAAAGGAAAACTCATTTTTTTCCACTGTAATTTTTTAAAGACCTTTTTTGGTTGTGTTTGTTTTTAGCTACACCTAAGAGACTTAAGAATAAGTATTTTTATTTTATTTGTATTGTCTTTTCCTTTTTCCTTGTTATAGTTATGGGCTATAATATCATTTTTGGCCTATGTTTAATAATAATTCTCTCTTTACTCCAGCCATTCTGTACTTAGTTGACATGTCAAATATCTGTGGAATTTTCTCTATTTCTGAAGTCAGTCTTTGAGGAATTCATTTAGGGAGTAGTGTACAAACAGGAAAGTCAGGAAAGAAAGAGAGGAAGCACTAATCTTTATCAATTCCTAATAAATATTATAAAGGTTAAAAATATTTTAGACCCAGTTTGACATCTTCAAAGGCTGTCATAAAATTTTTGCTCTTAATGTTGTATTATAAAGAAGAGTTATAGGTCACTGAAACTATTGATTCCTTCTGCTATAGGTACAACATATCACCAATGATCCCTAGGACGTAGCTACCAAGTTGTTATTTTTAGCAATAATATTTACATGAATGGTAACTAGTACTGAATTTTAGTTTTGAAACAACATATAACATTAATATAGCTCTTAGCTTCAGATATAGCTTAGTACATAACATAGATGCTGTGATACTGGGGCTTAAAAATTGTTTGAGTTGTATTTTGGATAAATTTTATCAGAATAATGAAATAAATACTTTATAGTGCAATGATATTTTAGAAAAAAATGAAAGAACACATACTTTTTAAGATTTAAAAAAGGTAAAATAGAGTGATTCCTAAGAACCTTTCATTTGCTTATTAGTACTGACTCTCCACTTGATCCTAATTCTTTTTTGATTTATATTTTTAACTGGTTATTTTATTTATTTACATTTCAAATATTGTCCCTATTCCTCATCTCCCCTCTGCAACCCTCCCATTCCATCTCCCTTCCCTTTTGCCTCTAAGAGGGTACTGCCCCGCCTACCCACCCACTCCCACCAACCCATTCTAGCATCAATATTAACTACAGAAAGAAAAAATTCCTGCACTTCTTGCTTTCTATTTACATGCATTCCCCTTTGTCTTTAGATTGAGTCAGAGTCCTAATTCACACTGCATTAGCACCAGACCACCAATCACATATTTTTGATATGCAGCTTATGTCATCCTCTTCCAGGCTAAAGGCAAAAAGATAAGAGTAACTGAGTCGTGTTATAAGATCCCAGTAAAGAACCTCCAAAATATATGTCCAAGTTTCCAGTCATTGTTGCGACACTGCATTCTCCTTGAGTTACAGGTATATGGTGGCTTCAGGGAGACAAGTTCATGAAGAGAGTACATCTTTCCTCTACAAAGCAAAGACAATTTTTTTTCCTGGAGGAATGCGATTGTTCTATCAGACAATACGGACTTTCACAGTGTTCATGTGTAGAACTGGAATACTGATGAGCTAGACCTCTCTCATGGTGAAACCAACAATGTTTAATTATGTATACCTTGCTTTTCTTATCAATCCTTTCTCTAAATGTAAAGAGATGTTTAATTATGTATACCTTGCCTTTCTTATCAATCCATCTAAATGTAAAGCTCATGTCAGTCCATCATAAGTGGGTTTAAATGTATACTTCCCTTGTTCTCAAAATGGTCTCTTGTTCATATTGCTCTCTTCTTTTTTTTCAAAGTTACTTCCTTTTGATTTCTTTATTGTAAGAAGCTCAATCAGACATGGTGGAATCCCTGGACATAAATCTCTTGCTCATGAGTCTAGTTACAAAAATAGTGCTTAAGTAACTAACACATTGAAACTATTTTTATTCCATATACATGAAAGAAAATATAAACAAGAGTATTCAGATTCTAGTATAATTATTATTTTTATTTTTGTAATGATTCACATGAAAGATTTAGCTGCTAATCTCACTGAAATTCACATGTGATATGATTTTAAAGTAAGTTCATTAAACCTAAAAAATTCTGAAGAAAAATATCATGTTTAATTGATTCTATTGTACCATACTTTGAGTGCATGATGTTGTTTTGACCTTCAACTCCAGGATTCTTGCTGTTGCCTATTATCAGTTTGAGGAACTAGATTAAAACATGACCTTTAACAATTACCAAAAGAGATCATCTATGTTTTCTCTATTTGAAGAGTTACGGGTTCTTTTAACCTTTTGAAGAAAACTTTTATTCTTCCAGAATTATTTAAAATCCCAAAAGTCTTTTTGAGATCCTTTTAATTCTAAAGACAGGTGATATTTAAAGAAGCATGAGGCAAGTATTAAAATTGAAACACTTGTAATCAATGCACAAACTTTGCCTGTGGTATATTCAAAAGCCGAAGAATCATCCCTGTTATATCAGTGGCTTTCAGTCCTCCTGAGATATTCCAAATCCCTTCAAATCTGATGATCTTCTGAGTCTTACTAAAGAAGCCTCTGGTGAAGTGCTACAATTTTATTTTTTCAGAAAATATACACTTGCACATTTCACAAAAGTTTACACTATACTCATATTCTGGTAATTAAATGTATTTGTTAATTCTATAATTCTAACAGACTAATTACAATGGCTTATTAATGCTTTGATTTTACCACCTTACTTACCAAATGCACAGAATTCTATCTGCGAGAAGGGGGGTCATTTATTTAACAGAATAAATTTCATTGTGAGTATAATTAGTGAAGATTTTGATTGGAAAAAGGTGAGCACATTTCATTAAATTAAGTAAAAGTACGATGAAATTCTTCTTGTGGGCTATAATTGAGTGCTTTCCAGCACTTGGTATAAATGTATAAATGGCTGTTTCATTTGGTCATAATTTTAAAGAGTCATTAATGTGTATCACCAAGACTAAATAATCATTACTAAATAATTAACTCATTAAAATGACCATAGAAGATTTACAATAATTCTTTTCAGTGCAAAGTTTCAAAAACCTGGAACTTATGAAAGAGAAGAAAAGAGACCTGGGAAAAGGGAGCACAGCATGCTATAAATTTTGTCTAGGAATGATATTCTGTGACCATTGAGAGTACAATTAAAAAATAACAAATATTTACTTTTATACAAGATGTCCACAAAATTTCACAAAGATATTGCAAACCTTTTTGTAAGGAAAAAAACAGATCTGATGTCTCTGTATGCTAACAACGTATTTCAACAGAGACTCCCGAACTTCCATCTAAATAATAAATTGCACACTACAGTACAAATATTCAAGCAAACTTTTTAAGACCATTTGATGAAAATAAATCATAAAAATGAATTTTCAATATCGGGATTGTAGAGATTACTCAGTGGCTAAGTAAAGGGAAGATTAGCTCGCACGTAGTCTCAGGTGCGGGTTCCTGTTGGGCGGTTGTGGTTTCCACGGTTCAGAAGAGACTAGAGCCCTGGAATTTGACTGAGTTCACTTCCCAAGGTGCCTGGAGGACATTGCAGGGCTCGCCCATGGGTGTGAGAGAATGTTATTCAGTCTGAAGTCCCATGGGGTCACAGGGCTCTAGAGTGGACCCGGAGGCTGGTGGTCTCTATTCTCGGGCTCCCAGGCACCACTGAGGGGCTGTGGACAAACTGTGGACTGGGGGCTGCAGGACGGCCTGCAGCCAAGAGGAAAGAGGGAGAGAGAAGTCCAACTACACCCCACAGGAAGAGACTTGGTTACTGGCACTCTCTTGGCAGGGTCGGCTAACTTGGTTGAGTCAGAGGTCCCTGTGGCTGGAACGCAGACAAGTCCTTCAGAGGAGACTAGGCTCGGTAGTTGAGACCTTCTCCATGGTTCCCCAGGGTGGACCCCAAAAGACACAAGAATGTCCATGGTTCTATAAGCTTTATTTTCATAGCAGATGGTAGTTGAATCTGGTTGCACCCCCACTTAGGTCAGGGTGTATCTGACTTAAATAGGGAGGAAGGAGGGAAGAAGGTCTGAAAAACAAATATGTAATTGGCTATGCCCTCCGGTCTTTAGGTAACTCATCAATATGAAAATCTCTGGAGGCCCTGAGGCCTGTTGTCACGACATCTACCAGTGGAAGGGCTGGTAAGGGCATTGCCATAGGTGACTGAATGGTGCAGATCAAATGGAGGTTTTAAACAGCATGTTAGGAACCTGGAGTCTGGGAGCGCAGTGAAATATATGCAGTCCCTCGCAGGCATGGACACCTGTTGGTTCTCCAGCTATCTCCAGCCAGTGCTCAACATAAAAAGAAAAGCCATCCTTTCATGGCCCCACAGCTAAGAACACTCAGTGCTAATGACAGTTTATATTCATGTACAACTTTAGTAGCATGGGAGGCCTTTTTAAACGTTACCATAAGCTCTCAGAATACAGGTGGTAGAGGATCATACAAGCAAAACAATTCCATACACATAATAAAAACAAATATAAAATTAAAAAATATTGTCTATGTGAAGTAAACACATATTATCTACACAAAAATATGTTCTTTATAGGTAATATGATGAATTAACCTTTATTAAAATTAAAAATTAAATCATCAGGGCATAAATTTTTTTGTAAACCTATGAAGCTGTTTAATTATCAGTTTGAAATACCGCTTTGCGAGGATGCATCCCATTTGGGGATTTTAACCTTGCTGTTACCAACTTTTGTAGAGGTGGGACTGACAAACTTCCAGTGCCTTCTGCTCAGAGAAAGTAAGTTGAGGGCAAGAGGTCCAGTCAGAAGTAGAAATATTCTGCCCAGTTGTTTCAGGCAAACCATCCTATTGCTCTCTTGTCAGGTAAGGATGATCAGTCCCAGAAGATGTGCTGGCACAAGGGCTCACTGACTGAAGGGCTTGTTTGCCGAGGTTCATCAGCATCCGAGGCACATCCTCAGTAGGATAACATCTCAGCATTTTTCAAAGCTTCACTACCTGGGTTTAGATCCATGAAAGGACAGCATGGCTTCTGGTGGAGCACTGGCTAGAAATTGCCAGAGACCCCAGGTGATCCTAAGAGACTACATGCATTTCCCCAAGCTCCAGGCTCCAGACTCCAGGCTCCTGACACGAGGCCGAAGACCTCCATAAAGTGGGACAGTCACTTAGGACAACGCCTGCCCACTGGCCCCTCCACAGGTAGAAGGCATGACTACAGGTCACAGAGTCTCAAGACAGATCTGCATATTAATGAGATACCTATTTACCAATAAGTAAATGTAACTAGAGAAAATCATTCTAGATGAAGTAACTCAGACCTAAAATAACAAGTATTGTTTGTGTTTGGTTTTATGTGGGTGTTAGATATTAAGGTTTTGATAAATAGACTATATAGTCAATAAAACTACAAAGGCTGTAAACAGAGCAAGGGTCAGGAATGGAGGATGGATCTCCTTAGCAAGGTGCCATGTAATAGATATTTATGAATGGATGTTAGTGTGGGACTAGAATAGATGAATTAAATGGGGAGTGAATGGTAAGTAGGTGGTATGAAAGGAACCGTGGGGAGGGAGGGGAAGATAAAATTAAACATAATTGGAAGAGCAATTTGGAAACTTAATATAGTGGCTTCCTAAAATATATACATATATAAAGGTTATTTAAATAGTATCAGTGAGTAACACGGGAGATTGTGAACCAACTGGATGTTTTTCATTACTGAAGGAAGCCTCCAGTTCTGGGAATCTGTAATACCAAATGTGTCCTTTGGCAATGGGCCTCCATAGGAACCACTAACAATCCAGCCTATTGCCAAAGCTAGTACTCTCCACAAACTAGTGGTAAGGCTCTGTTTTTGAAGACAACACTTAGATAACTTAATGAAAGTGGAAAAGTCTAGCAGGTTCCTACCTAGAGCCTTCATGTCTATTGACTTGTGTTCATGATACACACACATTACTAAAGAAGAAAGGTAAAAACCCACATACCCACAAACCCTGTGATCTATGGTGGTGGTGATCAGCCTTTAAGGTGTACTTGCACAATAGTGGCATAAGCTTATAGAACTAACAAACAATATGTGATTTGATTTAACCTATTCTCTGATATGGAACACAACCTGAAACTTCTTGGATGGGGCCTGAGAGTAGATGGGCAGGATGCTTATTGCTACACTGAATACTACTGTCTGGCTAAATGTATATAGTAATAATTGAATTCTGATGACAATCTGCTGTACTCACAAATCTGTGACTTGCTTACTCTTCATCAGAAAAGGTTCTTCCAGCAGAATGTGGGGCCAAGTACAGAGTCCCACAGCTACAGAATGTATATACTGAGTGAGAGACCATGAGATACTAGATGGGTCAGCTTCCTCAAACTCCTCCCTTCAGTGCTCATGAAACCCCAAGGATGAGGAAACAGAGATTTTAAGAGCCAGAGGGGGTGGACACATTAGGCCTTCCAAGCACAACAGGATCCATGAACACAAAACCTCACAGGTGCTGTGTCATCATGCACAGACTTATGCAGTCTGGTCTGGGAGAGGTTGACACAAGCCTCCATCCCTAACTAAGAATCTTGCAATATTTGGGTATACAAACTGCCTTCATTTACATGTAAATGTCACTTTTAGTTCTTTAGATGAAGTGATGAGATGAGATCTATAATTCAGCTTTATTAAGATATGACTTGGCCTGAGAATAGAGCATTTCTCTCTCTCTCTCTCTCTCTCTCTCTCTCTCTCTCTCTCTCTCTCTCTCTCTCTCTGTGTGTGTGTGTGTCTCCTTCTCTATTAATGACTCTATCTCTCTGTCTTTCTGTCTATCTCTGACTCTTTTTGTGTCTCTGTCCCTGTATCTCTCTGTCTATGTCTCACTGTCTCTGTGTCTCTGTGTCTCTTTTTCTCTCTGTTTCTCTTTCTCTCTCTGTCTCTCTGCCTCTGTCCCCATCTCTCTTTATCTGTCTCACTCTGTGTGTCTCTGCCCGTCCCTCCCTCTGCCACTGCCAAACCCACCTCTCTCTCACACAAAGACCAAGCTGCACATCTGCTACATCTGTGTAGGAGGCCTAGTTCTAGCCCCTACTGCTGGTTTTCTTGGTGAGCCCACATGGGCCTAGGTTAGTCTACTCTGTAGGTCTTCTTGTGGTGTCCTTGGTCCCTGTGGCTTCCTCAATCATTACAATTCAAAATGGACTCAATGCCAGTTTTGCAAATTGTTTTCTACATGTGAGAGCATATGTGTTTCTGTGTCTATTTATAATTTTTTGCTTTTCTTGAACTCTTTTTCTTCTGCTTATTTTGTCCACTCTGATTTGTTTGCTATAGTTTCTCTAAATTTATCTGTTTAATGTTATTTTTAGATGACTTTGTATTCTAATGAGAAAGATAAAAAGAGGGGGTGCATCTAGGTGAGTGGTGAAGTCAAGAGGATCTGGGAACAGTCTAGAAGGATAAACTGTAATAAAATATGTTGTATAAAAAATCTATTAAAATATTTTTAAAGGAAAATATGTGTCAATGGAAACATCTGTGGAGCTTTCAGATACAATTTCACGGTATGAAAAGTTGCCTGAGTCATCAAAACCTTTAGCGTCATCTGATGTTGCCTCAGAAAGGAAATTGCACTGACAAAATGTGGTGAAAGAAAGCGTTTGATGCTCAGGTTGTTTCAGAGAGCAGCCCTGAACTTTCTGCTGTGATCATTCAACCATCTTTTGAATGTTGGTTCAATAAAAAATGTCCATATTTTAGTTATACATTATGTATTACTGATGCCTGGGTAGTTATTGATTTCTAAGTTCAAGTTATATTCAGAAGGTATATATGGTTTTTGGAGTCTTGGAAAAATATCAAATGGTTATTTTCCATTGTTCCACAGAACTAGAGATAGAAAGTAATAAAAGTGATATATTTCATACAAAACCAATAACTATTATGGCTAAATATCTGTAAATATTTTTGTTTGAAAGACTTAATCAAATACTACATGTAATAAGATATTTTAAGATTATGGAAATACTTGCCAATAATCAAAGTAGTGAGATGTTACTATGGGTTTTGATAAGTGGGATGAAAATTCAAATAGGAATGACATACTATAATACATTTGTTTGATGTCATAATTTTAAAATTTTGGTAGTACTTTGACTTTTTCTGTGGAAATTTGTGTCCCCTTGATCTCTTTTGGTTGTCTTATTGCTCTAGCTAGAACATCAAGTAATATATTGAATAGCTGTGGAAAGAGTGGGCATCCTTGTCTTGTCCATGATTTTAGTATGATTGCTTCAAGTATGTATCCATTTAATTTGATATTAGCTGTTGGTTTGCTATACATTGATTTTATTATGTTTAGATATGAGCCTTGAATTCCTGATCTCTCTGGTACTTTTAACATGAAGGGGTGAATACCAGCAGTCTCAATTGACCTGGATGCCTGAGATCTCTCAGATACTGAGCCACCAACCAGGCAGCATACATCAGCTGATATGAGGCCCATGACACATATAAAGCAGAGGACTGCTGGTTTTGGACTCAGTCAAAGAAGATGCACCTAACCCTCAAAAGACTTGAAGTCCCAGGCAGTGGGAAGGTCTAATGGTCTAATGGGATGGGTGTGGAGAGTTGGGGACATCCTCTTGGAGATGGGGAGTGGAAAAGGGTACAGAATGGGGAGTGGTTGGGGGGCAGATCAAGAGGGGATGAAGGCTAGACTGTACAAAAGGATTAAAATTTTAAAAATATTGATATTAGTAGTTTCTTATATATAAAGGAACTACCTAAAAATTTGCTTTTATACTGCTCAGTATAGTTACTGATATATAGAAAAACAGAAACCTTTCTACATCGAAATTATTCTTTGCATTTAAGCTGACAATGTTCATTGGTCCTTGGAGTTTTCTGGGGAGGATCTTTTTGGGTAATTCAAATATATACTCAAATCTTCACCAAACAGGGATTCTTCAATGCTTCATTTTATTTTATATTTTAATTAATTAATTTATTTTCCAAGTTTTACTTCAAACTTTTTTACTATTTATAATAATTAAACTAGCTATTTTGTTCTTTCATCATCAAAAGACTGATTTTCTTTTTAACTCTACTGCTTTAGGAGAAAATTCATTGAACTCAAAGTAGGTTTTAAATTTGTTTATTGTGTGTGGGTGTGTGCATGTGTGTGTGCATGTGTGTGTGTGTACAGGTGTGCATGTGTGTGAATGTGTAAGTTGGTACATGTATGGAAGACACCATTAACTCATGAGAAACTCAGTTCTCTCCATTTATCATGCAGGTTCAGAGACTGCACTCACATTGTCAGGATAAGCAAATAGATGTATGCAAAAGTGAATTGTATCTGAACACTGATATGATGAAAGAGGACTTCATGGCAGTAAAACTTTCAAAAGATCAAATCAATTATTCCTTTTGGAAAGCCAATGTGATTTTTTTTTCTTTTTTTTTTCATCTTAATTAAAAGAAAGTGACTTTATCTTCTTAATTAAGGTAATGCATAGGGACATATCCACTCAGTAATTTTATCAAGGTTATACATACAACTGTTTAAAAATTATATGGTCCTTTTGCAAGCAGTCTTGTAAATAATTTGAAGAAGAAATGATATTTAGCAGTAAGGGAAATGGGGAAGAAAAATCTGTAGGAGAAAAGTTGTATTTTCTTTGCTGATATTTAACAGTATCATTTTTCTTCATTATTCTTGACATTTCACAGATTTCACCAACTCCTCGCTCTGTTCACCTAAGCAGAGTTTAAAAAAAAAAAGAGGGCAAGTTATGTTTCAGAACAAATTATTCATCACTGTTTTCCAATAAATCCAAATCTTTTCTTGATTGTACTCCTCATAAATAAACAGATAGCACCACCTGCCTCCTAAGCAGGTATACTTGTAGCAGATTGCTGTAAACATACCACTGAACTCAGGACTTGTTTATTGGGTTACAAAAGGCAAAGTCAGTCTCATATCTAGCATCTATGAAAAGAAATGTATTGAGTGAAAACTATCCTGTCTAAATGTTGACATGTTGAATTTCATGGTTAAATATCATTAAAAGCTCTTTTAAAACATAAAATGAAATAAATATTGTTCACACCTCAGCTTTATGTGTCTATCTTTATTATGCTGCAACTTTCTAAGCAAACCAGCTACATATAATACTATGTCCTTGTATATTCCCCTTTACCCCATTTATCCATAAGAATTTCTGAATAATGTCCTTAAATTTCATTTCAATTGCCTATAGTTCTTGTTTGTGGTTGTTTATAAAACAAGCAAAATATTTACTCTAAACAGGTGTCTTACCTAATTTTTCTTTACAAGACTGATATTTCAAATAATGTTTATTTTTTTTGTAAGTCATCTCATTGGATGGTCATCTTCCTATTATACACTGAACAACAATGATATTCAAGCTCTTTTCTGTTCAGAGCTGTGTGGCAGTGACTTTACGTGGCCACTGTAATGTGTGGGACATTTCATCAGATGCCGAATAGTGGCTTCAGGAACTGAACAGGTATCTCAGGCATAACTCCTTTGTGATTTGGAATGTAAAATTTTGGAAACCTTTCTTTGAAAAGACAACTCAACTCAAGTCTACAGCAAATGCTTTGTTTTTAGCACACTGCTTCTGCCAAGACTGCTGGCTTTATAGGTAAATCACAACAGGATTTACTTTCCACAGGGCAGTAACATCACAAAAAGCCTTCTAGTATTTGGTGTGTGTGTGGTTTTTTTTTTAATTTCTTTTTATTTAGATATGTTCTTACAGTCCAGGATTCCCTAGAAATAATTCTATAACCATAGTAGCCTCAAATTTTTGATCTTCTTCTATGTCTCTCAAGTTCTGAGATAAAAGCACATAATGTATTGTTGTTCTTTCATATGACTCTCAAGATGGAGCTTACAAGTTGGCTCTATCTGATAGTCTGATGGACAACCTGGAGATGTGAGATTCATTGAACTTAATACAGATAGATGGCAAGAAAGCAGCCTCAGTCATGGGGTTGATATGTCTACAGTATTGCATATTATATAAAAACAGAAATATTTTTGATCCTCTCAGCTGAAAAGAAGTAGAAACCAACAAAACATATTTCAGAAGTGAATGACTATATAGTAGCTACCTAAGTTTATGTTACTATTCCATAAAAATGACCCTGTGCCTGGCTGGTGAATATAGCTGAGGACATTATTCTTTTTTCTTCTATCTGTACTAATCTAATATCACTTTCTGTAACCTATCTAAAGAAATAAACATGGATGTGATCAAAACTACAATACATCTTGCATATCCTTGACAAATAGTAATAAGCAATTTCCAATTGTTTTATTCTTTATATAATATTAGGTGGGGACTGTCATCAAAAATTTTAGAAACTGTGCTTTTTTTAATGCTCTTATCTAATAAGCCAGAGGTTTTATTCCAATTGTCAATTATGTTTGTTATGACTGTAAATCCATGAATTGGAAATACAGCTGGTTTCTGAGTATATTATGCATAATCTCTATGGAGTATAATCCATAGAGATAAGCTAATTTAGAGAATATTCCATATATTATTTGTATTTTACTTCACCCTAACAAAAGGTCTCTTGTCATTCTACATATTCTCAGAAATTAGTGCACAGTGGGAGCTATCAACATACTTAAATATCCCCCTTCCTCAACTACTTAGATAAACAAGTTGTATGAACAACCACATTGGCAGCATAGATTCTTCCAAGTCTTACATTAATCAATTTGGGTTTAAATATACTTTGAGACTGAGAAGCTGGGAAAGAAACAATGGGATCCCTAGGTCTCCTGAGAAGTCATTAATCTTTTTATTACAGACGGTACAAAAATGAGTTAGAACCTTATGTGTGTCTTGTTTTCTTTTGTCCTTCCTTTTTTCTTCCTTCCTTCCTTCCTTCCTTCCTTCCTTCCTTCCTTCCTTCCTTCCTTCCTTCCTTCCTTCTTCCTTCCTTCTTCCTTCCTCTGTTCCTTTTCTTAAGTTATGATGGTTTATAACTATGGGAACCAGTTTAAATTTGTAAAATGAACATCCATAGTGACTCATTACCTATGTCACATTTCACAAAAATTATATGTAACTCATATACCAATATAGCAGTAGTATTGTTTCTAAGTCCTCTCAACCTAATTGGTCTCAGAAAAGTCAGCTTGCAATGGCTTCTTACATTGCTAGGTATAACATGTGTGACAAAAATCCCATAGACCACTCTGATTCTGGGCTTTCTCTCTCTCCCATTTTTCCCAGGATACATGACAATTGGTGGGGTATGGGGATTTTACATTGCAGAATAACTATCTAATAACACTGAGCACTCCCTCTAACTAGAGCAATTTCTTGATTTTTTTAATTACCTCTTTTACTTTGTGGAAAGATAATTTTGACATACTATCATTTGATTAGGCCTGATTTTTTTTCTGTGTTTTTACTCAGCAGGTTTACCCTGTGTAATGATGTGTTTCCAAGTTGTTAAACACTACTCCAAGTCAATGCTCCGGAATCAATGATTGCTTCTTAATCAAGATATTCAGAACTCAATGCCTCACACATTCCTCTGCTTTCTGGTGCTGCAGACTAAATTTGATTCATGAATTCTGATTATTAACTTTTGTTTTTATTAATAACAACCAAGGTTTATGTATTTTAACTAGGGATTCTATGAATAAAACCATGCATTAACACATATTTTATTTATTCTGACTTTATTTACTTATTAAGAATTAAAGTATGATATTTTTAGTTGTCCTCAAAGTTTCTTCATATATTTCCTTGTAAGTGATGGTATTATAGCACTCAGAATACTAAGTATTGTTTACAAGTTTTGTAAATGCTCAATTTTTTTGACAATTTAATGGGACACTTATAGGTGTTACTGAAAATTTTGTTTTCTTCTCTCACTACTCTATTACTGTAATAAGGTCAGTTTTAGCTTAAAAATGAAAATAAGAGGCAGAAATTATTTACAAATAAAAAGAAAAATGGACAATTTTCTTGTGTTCTTAATTACAAGAGATCTTTTAAGAATTCCCTTATTGTTCCCTTATCCCTTGAGGGTTTGGAGAGATGGCTTGGTGGTTAGTAACACATACTGCTCTTGCAAAGGGCCTGAGTTAGGTTTCCAGTCTCATGGCTCACAACTCTCTAGCCCTAGATCCAACACCCGCTTCTATTCTTCATGAGAATCTACGATCACATTCATGCACACATAGATATATAATTTAAATACAGTCAACCACTTTAAAAGTGGAGTACTTTGATACTGATATAATTTTAAAAGACAATAAAGAGAGATGTGAGGTTTTGATTTATGGCCAAAATGAAACATGAATTTACTTTTTAAAATTATTAAATGGAATCAATAGCCATGTCATATTTTATTGTAAGTTTCTGAATACTATGAATCAATTTACTAACTACATTTATCTTATAACAACTATTTTATATATCTATTGCCTGCATCCACCTATTTAACATAGCATTCTACATCAGAACATGGACACTCACAAAAGTAATATTTTACAAAATAAGATATTCATTTTAACATATTATGTTGTACATGTCACATATTTTATTATACACACATACATAATTTATGATTTTATTAAATAATAACAATATCTTGAAAATGATTAATGTGTATTTTTAAATAATATTAAAATTTGAGCAAAGCATACATAATTACTTCTATAAATACATGTCTTTTCAAAATATATCTCTTTGATTTCATGGCAAATAATGTCTTTTAGAAAATAAAGGCATTATAGTAACCTTATAAATACATTTAATGAATAACATGTATAAATGTTCATACAACACAAACAAACAAACAAACAAACCCTTCAAACCTCCCAAAAAACAAACAAACCAAAAAAACAACCAACAAACTGAGATTTTTAGCCCAGTGGATCAGGTTCAAAAATTCAAGTCTGAAACTAAAAATAGATGGCAAATATGTTAAAATGTGAGGGACATTTTGCTACATCACCTAGTGTCCAATTTTCTTAGTGCCCAGCAATGACCCAGCAGTACTGAGGTGAGTTAGATAGAATTGCCTGATGTCAGTCACAGAGAACAGCTTGATTGCTCAGCCATCCTTTACAATCACCCACTGAACCAGGTAGAGGTGAAATAGTGTATACAGCAAAGTCATGAAGATTGATGGCGCCCAGCTGCTTCCAAAGGTACCCTATTCTGCATTCAAACCACTTGACACATGAACTGATGGAAAACAAAGACTGTTTGCACAGGAAAAGTGCTTCAGCAAGCTTAATTTCCATAGCCATTTGCACAGCAAAAGCAAGATCTAATAGGTCCCCGAGAAATCAGCAAAGCCATGATAAGAATTCAAAGCCACAAACTAAATAAAAAGAGATTATTAGCTACATTGCAGTAGGCAAACAGCAAAGACTCAAGTGATCAATACTTGACAAGAGACATGCCACAAACTTCATGTATAGGTCAGACTCACACGCTGTCTTTTAAATAAATCGACTGACTCTTGGACAAGGCACATAAAATGTCACTTTTTATCTCTCAGTTGATATTTTCTTCCAAAGGGAGAGGGGCTATCTATTCACCTCTCTGAGAGATTTGATCGAGAAGATAGTCACTCCTGATATAAGGTTTAAAGGAGAAAACTGCAATCAAGTGGAAATTTTTGTCAGTACCTTAATCTCTGATTTGTAGAAGGTTTTGCTTTGGGATATTTGGTGTGTCTGAGGATTGCCACCAAAGAGCCCTTCTGTTCTTTAATGGAGGCACTAAATCTTAACAAACGTGAGCATGAAAACTATTGTGCAGCACTTGTGAGGCATATATCAAAGTTATATTTTTTAAAGCTTGGAAAGGCAGTTGAATCATGCATGTTCTTTATGGATCTCTGATCAGCCTGATAAAGGCAGTTCAGCTTCAATAAGCGCTTTTTAAGTGAATGTTTTGGAAAGTGAATAGGAAATTCAAAGCTCAAACTGTTGCCAAACTGCTCCCCCAGCACTTTGATCACTTCGTTTCTGACATTTTGTTGAAAATGTCTTGTTTTCATTAAAATGTTGGCAACGAGAGACCCAGAAAGTTAACTGTAGTCACTGAAAATATACTATACAGTAAATCATGGAATGACATGACTTATTAAGTACTTTGTACACATTCCTTAAAGAGAAAATCATTTCCCTGTGGGGTCAAACACAGCATTGCACTTGTCTGTGAAAAAGTTTATATTGTTAAAAGAAAGACAAGTACAGAAGATAAATCAAATAGTAGCGTGTTGCCCAAGGCAAAAGAAAACTAAGTTAAAGCGTTTTTCTTTTTAATAAGATAAGAATTCTATAATATAAAATGCTTTTATATATGTTCATAAAAGCCATGAATAGAATTGTGTTTTGAAATTAAGATCACAGAACACATCTCTAACTAGGAAGACAGAAAGTATAAGTGTTATGACCCTTTCACACTTTGCATACAACAATGATTCTTCAATCATCCAGGAATCGTTAATTATTCAACTAGTGATCCCTAAGTTTCTGACCACAAACGTAACAGTTATAAGTATGTAGCTCTATAATTTAAGGAGTTGATTTATCAGAAAGTGGAATATTTGAAAAATAAAATTGCAGTAACTTGAAAATTGCTCAGAGACATGATTATGACATTGAATCCTTTACACATAAACTGACCTTTACACATTCAGAAATACTTAAAAGCAATAGGTAATGATTACTGATAGGCATCTTGTATTGCACTCTGTTCTGTAATCATATTCTGATTACAACATAATAAAAAACTCTGTGTTATATTTAATATATTTTTCCAAAATTTTCCTTTAACTTAGTTGGGTATTCAACATAGGCCCTAAGTTACCACATGAATTTCTGGTAATTTTCATTCGTTTCAAAGTGTTAAAAATCAAAAGTCAAGACTACGCTTCTGAAATATTGTTATCAATACAAATTTGATTCAAAATCTAAAAACTGTACCAGCAAAAATGCACTGATAATAAGACAGACAGACAAGAGCTTGTGTACACAAAAACACATACACAAAGATACATGGTTATACACTTACAAACAGGAATGCATATGCACGTAAATAAACACATAGACACATAGAGCCTCTCATAAGAAATAGATCATTTTCATTTAATATTGACTCCACTGTAAAAAAGAATACATGGGTATATATCACCATTTCCAAATGCCTAGATTAATGTCCTGATTAAATATCAGGAAATTTAAAGATCTGACAGAAGATAGTGTCATCTGTCCTAGATTTGAGTAACTGGATTACCCGGACAATCCCGCTATAGTATGACAAGTGAGGTAACAAAAGTAAGAAAAGTCTTGGAAAAATAAAAGCATAGGAAAGTTAAAAGTATCATTCATTACCAATACAAATATTACCAATGAGTATTTAAGGAAAACATAGAACCAAAGAAGAAAAGCCACCACTCTTTTCTTCCATAGGCAGTTACACCGGGCAGTGGTGGCACACGCCTTTAATGCCAGCACTTGGGAGGCAGAGGCAGGTGGATTTCTGAGTTCGTGGCCAGCCTGGTCTATAGAGTGAGTTCCAGGACAGCCAGGGCTATACAGAGAAACCCTGTCTCGAAAAAAGAAAAAAAAAAAAAAAAAAAAAAAAAAAAAAAAAAAAACAACCATAGGCAGTTACGTTAGAACATGGCAGCTGACAACCAGGAGGAGTGGTGGCACCTCTACCAGACATCCAAGAGAAAGCATAAGATGGACTTGTCTCTTGTCAGGTGTCACATGGTTGCAAACCTGGCTGCATGACACAGTTTTGAATATGGGAGCACCATCAACCTGAATAACTCATCTCTGGATTTTTAGTATAAAGATGGTACTTCTCATTCCTGCATGCTTGTCTGTTTTGATGTTTTGTTTATCATATTTATCCTCAAATGTAACTTTGGTAAAAATTTCTGGGAAAGGGATTGAGGGCATTACTAGAGAAGAAAATGGCTCTGATGTCTACGGGAACAAATTGTTCTTGCCCAGGCCATTCTAGCACTTAACCGAGGCATAGCAGGACCGGGGGCTTTTGATGTAGAGGCTGACTTCCTTAATTGTTCTGTGGGAAATTTTAGGCATCTCATGATGATTATGTTGTACCGGAAATATTTGGAGTAGGAAAAGCTTTTGAAAGACCTCAAGTTTTAGGAGTTAAGAGAATCAAAAACCTCAAAGAAAAGGAACACTGAGCTTGGGTCACTAAGGATAGAGATGTTCATAGAAAGTATAAGGGTTAAGATAGAGGAAGAAGCCGGGTAGTGGTGGCACACGCCTTTAATTCCAGCACTTGGGAGGCAGAGGCAGGCAGATTTCTGAGTTCGAGGCCAGCCTGGTCTACAGAGTGAGTTCCAGGACAGCCAGGGCTACACAGAGTAATCCTGTCTCGAAAAACAAACAAACAAACAAACAAACAAACAAAAATCAAACAAAAACAAAACAAAAAAGATAGAGGAAGAAATAACTGGGTCTGTGGATTAGTGAATGAACTGACCTTCCTGAAAAGACTGCATCATACTGATTTGATCCTTTGGCATTGCCTACCTAAGGAACTTTGGGTACAAGCTCTAAGAGATAGAATTTGGGCTGTGAAGGAGCCCTGGGGGAAGCCACAAGAGGAATTAATATTGCATATGGAAAAGAGTTTGAAAGCATTGTGCAAATTGATATTTGGAGGAGCTTAATAAAGAGATTTTGCAAATTTAAGACAAGTAAAAAATGTTAGCATTATCCTGAATTGTTTAGCACATTTCTCTTTTCATGCTAATGCTGTGACCGCAAATTTATGCCCAGATGACCTATTATTTGGAGGTTTCCCTGAGAATTAAAAGTTAATGAATAACTTGCTTTAGCAGACAATGAACTGTGACTTTATGTGTGCATTGTGTTTTCTGGTGACATAGTTACATGGGAATATTTGGGGAAAATAATGGGCTTGAGGGAAAAAATGAAATGCCTTTTAATTATGCATTATTGTATAACAAGGAAGTATATAACTGATAAAAGACGGTGGTGACCTCAGAGAGAAAAGAGAAAACAATCTGAAAGCTGTCTCTAAGCTCAGTTTCAGAACAAGTCACCTGTCAGCTTGCACCTGCATCATTGCCTGATTTTGAGTCTAGCCAGTCGTCCCATTCTTGAGATCTCTGAAACACATGAGGCTGATACCTGGCAGTTTCTATATTCTAAGAGGCATAGCATTGTGAACTCTGTCACAATAACAGATCATTAAGGTCTGAATTTGACAAAAAAATTTCATAATACTAGAAGAAGACAATTTAATAAAATTATGTTCATTCCTGGTTTTGATTTAGAGAATTTCTTCTAAGTCCTTAAATGTCAGAAAATAAAACTTTCCTTGAAGAAGGATTATAATTTTACTATTGAAATATTTTTAGATCCAGTGATGTTAACATAAATCTTATATCTTAGCACTTGGGAGGTAAGATAAGAGGATCAGAGCTTTTAGGCAAGACAGATCTACAGTGAATGAATCCAGTATGGGATGAGAGCACTATTTTTTCAATTATTTCTCTAATTTCCTAATTATAGTATCTATACAGAAATAAATATAGAAAAGCTCACTAGAAAATAAAACAACTTATGAAAATCATCAGATCTAAGAAACACTTTAGAAATGAAGTTGTAAAACTAATTATATATTTTAAAGATATCTGTATTTATTTTATGTATATGAAAACACCACCATTGCTTTCTTCAGACATACCAGAAGAGGGTATCAGACCCATTACAGATGGTTGTGATCCATCATGTGCTTACTGGGAATTGAACTCAGGACCTCTGGAAGAGCAGTCGGAGCTCTTAACCACTGAGCTACCTCTACAGCCCATGATTTTTTTTAAGAAAACTGACAGAAACTTTAGAATAAAGACTAGAAAAAATAAAATAAAAATTAAAATAAATAAAAGCAAAATGACTGGGTTCTTATTACATTAAAAATCCCAAGAAGATTGCTAACTAATTGAAAATATGAGACATAAGAAAATACTGAGTAAGCTTAAAGTATATCACATGTGATTAATTAATTTATGGCTTCATTTATGTTTCACTCCATAAGATGAATATATTACCCGGCTATGAACCTATGGGTAGACAGGGCATAGGCTGTAGGAGAGAGACTATTATTTTCATTCTGCTGAAATACAGCACAAAATTAACACACATGCTAAATATTTGTCATCTTACCCAAAGATCAATGTGTTTCTCAATCCTTATTTGAGAAGCTTCCATTTGTAGTACATGGTGGTTAACACAGAGATTCAAAATCTCTCAATGGTTAGATAATATATAGAAACAAATTTTTTAGCCTTAAGAAAAATATATATATCCCCAGTTGCAAAGGCTCACATATCATTGTCAAAGAGGGAAAAGGGGGCAGAAAGATTAGAAAGATAACAAGAGCCAGAGATCATCGATTTAAGAAAGCATCCTCTGGAAACTGTACATATGAATTAACAGCAGCCAAGGCAGCATAAACAAAGCCTATACAATCTCAAGCCAGACCAAACTTCAGCACTGAGAGGGTGTTTGTGTACATAATTCTACCCCTAGCTATTAGCAGATAATAATGTTTAGCTTCAGGGAAAGTGAGATATAATTTTCTCTGTATATCCCTGTAAAGCAAAATATGCTCCAGTGCAAGAACATATATCCAACAATAAATATCTCTCTACAACAAATTGATCATGCCATACTTGTTAAAGAATATAGGGAAGTCATGCACTGAATAAGGATGTCATCATCCTTGAGGCTAATGGGATTGAAGAAGAAAACTAGAAAAACATGACCAATGTGTTCTGTACCTGCTCCTTACATCCACCATGACATAATATTTTCTACTTAATCATTTCCTTCTTACAATGAATTGAATTCTTACAATGAATTGAATGGATTCCTTATAATGGACTGAAATCTCTGAAAGCAGAAAAAAAGATAATTTTTCCTTGAAGGTCTTTGTCTGTCAGACTGTCTATCTGTCTGTCTGTGCCCCTACACTTCTTTCTGCTTCTATTCTCTTTCTCTCTCTCTCCCTCCCCCTCCTCTCTCTCTCTCTCTCTCTCTCTCTCTCTCTCTCTCTCTCTCTCTCTCTCTCTCTCTCTCTCTCTCTGTGTGTGTGTTTGTGTGTAGACTGACATGACAATGTGGTTCAAATTCCTTGGAATTAGTCTATAGAAAAAAAATGGAAATATTAACTAGTTCAGGCTTCAGAAGCCTGAGCTGCACTAAGCAACACTTCATCAATTAGTCAGGTTGTAGCTCAGAAGGCTATTATGGCACTAGAACTGCAGATACTAGAATCAGCAAGGCATCGGTTTTCTATTGGAAATTGGCCTGGAGGTCATTCATGTTATATTTTAAAAATAAATTACATTCTATAATGCTCATGTTGAAAAATTCTGTAGGATTCTAATTTAAGGAAGATGTGCTAATTAAACTAACGGAATACATTTAAAGTCTTTAGTCATGTCATGCTTATTTCTTCGTGCATTTAGTGAGTTTTATTAGAGGAAATGGAAGAAAAAATTGTAGTTAAAGATTTTGAAAACAAATTTGTTTTCAAAAGGAGCACCTTTAAAGTTGGGACCATAGAAAGTGGGCCAGGTGAATAGTCTATGACAATTAAAACAAAGCCAGGTAATTTGAATTCTGGAAACATAAAAGATGGCTAGATAGAATCACAAGAACTTTCCAGATCTCACCCATGACAGCTCCAATAGTGTGGTGATATTAACTGCACTGTATAGTTTACATTCAGAAGATCCATTGTGCTTTGCTGAAAAGATCCAGTAATCAACATGGTTTAGCAATTGACCATCTACTACTCAGAGTATTCCCTAGGTGTCAGGCTGCCTGTCAGCCTCACCACTGGGATTCCCAAGCATCACTACCAGCAAGCCACTCAGGGGAATCAGAACACAGTTCCTAATAGGTGTCTCAGACCCCCTTTTCCTTGGTGAGAACCAATGGGGCCTGAGATGGATGCTATGGTTCTAGGTTTCCTGTTTACCCAGACAACACTGGAGACTGCAGGGAGTTTGGAACAGGGGTCCAGAGGTCTGTGCTTCCCCTAAATGGATGGAGGAATGACATTGCTGAGTCCTGCCCTGGGCATCATCCATTTTTTTCTCCAAGTGAGTGCTGAAAGTAGGAAGGGGCTAGAAGAGAGAAGGTCCTCCCCAGGGGATTTGGACATGGTTCTTTACAATAAAGGTTCTCTGCTCCTCTCCTTCAGCCCCTTGCTTGTCCAAACTGATTGATTTGATGATAGATGTGAGTGCATCTTAGGATGAACCAGAGAAGAAACACCAAGGAAGGGAAGCTCATTGACTAAACACTTGGGGACTATTTAGATACCTCATTATCATGGCGAACTCCAGGCTTTTATTCTACATGATAAATTGTTATGGTCCTCTCAGTGGGGTGTCATGGTTTTGTGTTCCAGACCAGGTAATTTGTCAGGGACTTGCTTCATGCCTGTTGTTCTTAATTCTGAGATTCCACAGGGTTTGGGCCTGCTCAACCTTACCAGTTCTTTTGTCTAGTGTCAAGGCCCACTTGCCTTACACCTAGGTGTGATGAAAAATGGTCCAGTAACTGAGCATGCAGGGCTTCTTCTATTGCTCATATGATGCTTTTTATAATCTTACAATGTACAAAAGTATAATGTAGTGGCTTTCATAATGACATGAAATAAAATCTTTGATAGAATTTCATTTAGTAGCAAGATTAGAATCTCTTTAGATTCTCTTAGAGGATGATGAGTGCAAGTTTTAGACTTAAGATAAAAATATAATATCAACACTAGAATTTTATGGGGGGAGTGAAATAGAAAGTTTGTCAAGAAAAACTACAAATGGTAAGTACAACCACATCAAGACAGTGGTTACATCATCTAAAAATGGTGACCAGATAGAAACAGCCAGATTGGAAAGGGTGTCCAAATGGAAAGGATAACCAGGTAGAAATTGTGACTAGATTGCAAGGCTTATTTACTAGGTGTGATGCTACACAAGCCCATTAAAATTTATATTACCGTATGTGTTCCAGATGAGGAACAACAACAAGTTATCCAATAGATTCAGAAAAAAAAAAATACTGCTACAAAAGAAAAATGGGTTCATGAAAATGGTCAGTTTTTTTCTGAATGTTATGTATAATACAAATTGACATAGCCAAAGGGTCAAGAGACTTCTAACAGAATAAACCCCAGTGGATAAAATCATAAAAGATGTAGTGAGGTTATTAAAATTCAAAATATAAATTGAAATTTAAAATGAAGCATAAAGAGAAAAACAATTGCAATGCTAAAAAGATTTTCAACAAAATTAAAACATGATTTTCAACATAAACTACCAGAACTAGAACACAATGACATTTAATCTCAATAAAAAATAAATAAACAAGACAAATGCCACCTATCCACCGAGTATTCCATATATAACAAAAATATCTGAGTATGAAGGAGAAATCATGACATTTTCTTGTAAGTGATATGTAAGGGGAATTAAAAATAATATAAATTCTTTAAAGCAAATAGCAGAGGGAGTACTTTAACCTGAAGTGACAGATTACTAGGCAATCAATGAAAAACATTAAATAAAGCATGTTGGCAGAGATGACACATATGTACATATGAGTACCATTATCATTATATTTGCTGTTTTAACTACTCTTTCATATTTTATGTAATTTAAATAGGTAATGTATTAGTTTGAAATTATAAATCTATATTAAAAAGAATAAAAGATATAAGATGAAACCTATGAAAATAAAAGTATTAAAGAATGAATGGAGAGAAGTAGTAGAGTACTTAATACAGTAAAACTAGTTTGTTATTAAGTTGGATGTCTGTTTTCTAATGAGAGAAAGTCAAGCTCTGGATTATAGCTGACAGGAGAAGTGGAGAGGATCTAGAAGGATTTGGGGGAGGGGAAACTTCAGTAAGATTATACTGTGTGAGAAAAGATTACTTCCAATAAAAATTATACCATCATTAATCCAAGTAATTTGCTATTAACAGCCTTGGTATTAAGTTAATACTAAAACAACTTATAAGCTAAATACAGAAAAGGAAATAATCAAAATACATTTTTCCCAAAAGGAACTGTTGACAAATAAAAGGGGTGATAGAAGAAATGAACATTGTATATAAGATGTAGAATCAAATGACTAAGTAAGAGAAGGGTACTCTTCCTTACCAGTGATTATTTAAATATAAACATATTAAAATTTCTTCAAGTGATAAGAAATAGTAGATTGGAATAATAAATGGTAAACTGACTTTTAAAATTAAAATATATTTTCATATAATGTATTCTCATTTTGATTTCTTTCCCCTTACCAATTAATCTGACACGTTACCTATTCCCTAGCCACCCAAATACACAACTTTTCTTTCTCTCATTAGAAAACAAGCAGGCATCTAAAAAGATTAATAATAATAATAATAATAATGATAATAAACAAGATAAAATAAAATGAAAACAATAGACCAGAATAGGACACAACAGAGTAAAGAGAATCTAGAAAAAAAGGTACAAGATACACATATAGTCACTGAGGCAGACACATTCTCCCTCACAAAAAAAGCCATAAAAATATCAACACCCTAGTATATAATAAGCAAAAGATAAGTAATTTAAAAGAAAAATTCTTAACAAAGCAATATGAAACAAAACTCCTTCTAAAACACCATTGAATTCTTTTTGTACTGGACATAGGTCATGCCATTAAGTGTAGTTTTTGGCCAAGGAGAACATTGGGGGAAATTATCTTTTCCTGAAGTGGAAGTTTCTGGTGGTGTCATGTGATATAGACTTATGTGCTCTCCTCCTGAGGCAAGCCCCTTGGGAGGATATGTGATGTTTGGAGAGAGTATAAATACAAGACAACAGACAGTGACAGGGTGTTTGCATAGCTGGCCTTGGAAAGCTTCTTTGGCTCTGCATCTTTACTGGAATTCACTTTATGGAGACAGGCATGGCAGAGAACTTCTCTTGGTTTCGTAGATGATTCAGGACTCAGCTGATTTGGTGGAAGACTGGCTGCTTCTGCTGAATCGTGCCACAGCTGCTGATTCATGTTTGGTATCCTGGCAATACTGAACTTGTCTACTGGTATTCCAACAAATGGAGATTGGAATTGCCTCAAAGAAGTATGTCTAAGCAACTTCACATCTTCTTGTCCTGTTTACCATCTTTTCTCCCCTAACTTTGGATAATGGGCTAGAAGCTGGGGTTGAAGCATTTGAGAACCCTTATTAAAGGTAGGTTTTAGAAAATCTAAGCCTATGTTTTCCTTCACAAGCAGTTATCAAATGGGGATAGCTTCTGCATTAAGGCTTTTGTTTACTTCCCCTTTCAAAACTTGAACTCCAAATAGCTTAGACCCTTGCAGTTGCTGTGAACGCTAACAGTCTCTGCGTTCATGTGTGTCAGCCCTCTTCTTTCTAGAAGGCTTTCTATCAGTAGTGTCTTCTGTCCCCACTGCTCTTACAATCACTCTGACTCTTCCTCTGGGTTTTCTGAGCCCTGAGAGGAGGTATTTGAAGGAGGCATACCGTTTAGGACTGAGTTCTCCAAGTTTCATCATTCTTTGCACGTTGTCCAGGGGTAGGTTTTGCTCCTATCTACTGTAGGAAGATCTTCACTAATGGTGGCTGCAAAGGCACTGGTTTTTGAATAGAGCAGAATGTCATTAGGAATCATTTTATAGCTCTGTCCTTTAGCAGAACAGTTGTATTTGGTTTTCCCCTATGCTCCTGTCTTATTTAGTTTATGTTTCTTGGCCATCCCAAGGTGTTGGGTATGCCTTTCATTTTTATAAATTAGAGCTTCATTCCAATCAGATAGTTGTTGTTTACTTCCAAAACTTTTGTGCTGCTACTGTATCCTTAACTGAGAAAAGAAAACAAAATTAGTTAAGCACTAACATTCTCCTTGCTTGTTGGGTAAGAATGTACCACGAACAACTGTGTTACACTTCTATCAAACTTTCTTCAACTTTTTTGGAATAAAATTTTTAATTGTGAATTCAGATAAACTCCTCTGCAATGGGAAGTTTCTTTGTTAGGCATTATATCTCTGAAACACTAAGACTAGCAAATTCATTTCTTTAAAGAAGATATAAATAACAAAAATGAACATGGAAATATGTTTAAAATAATCAAATTCTTCATTTGGGAAATAACAAAAATATCAAAACAATAGAAAAATGTTAGTTTAAATTATTCATATAAAGAAATGTTCAGTGTCCTTTGTCATCAGAGAAATGCAAAAAAAAAAAAAAAAAAAAGCCTCTAATATTCTACCTTACACCAATCAGAATGGCTAATATCAAAACCTCAGGTGACAACACATGTTAGTGAAGATGTGGACAAAAAGGAACATTTCTCCATTGCTGGTGGGATTGCAAACTGATACAAACACTGGAAATCAATCTGGAGGTTCCTCAGAAAACTGGAAATAGATCTACCTGAAGACCCAGCAATACTACTCTTGGGAATATACCCAAAAGATGTTCCAGCATGCCACAGGGGCATGTGTTCCACTATGTTCATAGCAGCCTTGTTTGTGATAGCCAAAAGCTGGAAAAAATCCCAGATGTCCTATGACAAAAGAAAGGATATAGAAAATGTGGTTCATTTACACAATGGAATACTCAGCTATTAAGAATGAGGACATCCTGAGTTTTGCAGGCAAATGGATGGAACTAGAAAACATCATCCTGAGTGAGGTAACTCAGACCCCAAAAGACATTTATGGTATGTATTCACTAATGAGTGGATACAAAAAAAAAAAAAAAAGTACAGAATACCCAAGATACAGTACACAGAACTCAAAAATGTCAATAAGCTGAAGGGTGCAAGTGAAAATACCTCAGTTCCACTTGGGAGGGAGAAAAAAAGCAATCACAAATGGAGAGAGAGGGAAAGACTTGAGAGGGAAAATGAACAGGGTTGAGGGGAACCAGATCTGGTATTGGGTGAGGGAAAAGTACTGATTCCCTGAGGACCATCAGAAAGAATGGAAACAAGCAACCTAGGGAGGTAGGAGGTTGGGGGAGGGACCCTACAGAATGCACCAGAGACCTGGGAGGTGAGAGACTCTCAGGACTCAAAGGGAAGGACCTTAGATGAAATGCCCATCAGTAGGAAGAGAGAACTTATAGAGCCCACTTCCAACAGGAAGAAAGCATCAAGAGAGGGAGGGGGTTGCCATCCCACAGTCAAAACTCTGATCCCTATTTGTTCCTGTCTGAAAGAACTGCAGGGATAGAAATGGAGAGGAACCTGAGAAAAAGAAGTTCCAGTGAAAGGCCCTTGAGTTGGGTATACCACTTTGGGCCTGTCACTATTACTGAGGCTATGGCATGCACAAAAAAAGGGACCTATTATGACTTCTTCCAAAAGACCTTATAATTAGCTGAAAGAGTCAGATGCAGATATTTGCACCCAACCAATGGACAGAATTAGGTGCTGACCGCTGTGGTTGAATTAGGGAAAAGCTGGAAGAAGCTGAGAAATAGGGAGACCCTGTAGGAGGACCAGCAGTCTCAATTAACCTGGATCCCTGAGATCTCTCAAACACTGGACCACCAACCAGGGAGCATACACCAACTGATATGAGGCCCCCAACACATATACAACAGAGGACTGCCAGGTTTTAGTTCAGTCAAAGAAGATGCACCTAACCCTCAAGAGACTGGAGGCTCCAGGGATTTTAGAGTCCTGATTGGATGGGGGGTTGGGAGTGGAGAGGAGGTATGGGATGTGGAAGGAGGATGGACCGGGGAGGGGGGTGGGATAAAGTCTGGAGTGTAAACAAACAAACAAACAAACAAATAAATAAATAAATAAAAGATTTTATAAAGTGGCAAAATTTATAGTACATGCTGAATTTATTTTCTGTGGTTGACCTATACACTTTCAATATATGAAAATAATATACCATTTTTTATATTCTTTGCTACTCCAAAAGTATCCATTTCCCTAAGTATCCTTTCTCTTTGAATTATGTGATCCCTCTGATAAAAGCTGAGTGCATTCTCTGTCTTCCCAACACTATTGAAGTTATTTCTCTCTGAAGTCACCCGTAATTATTCTATGTGAAAATAAGTTTCAAAACAACTTCTCTGTTTTCTTGCTGATAATATATTCTTTATTTTCCCATCTTTCACTGTAAACACTGGTCAAATTCATGAGGAGAAGCAGCAGGAGGGAAAAATGGTTTTCATGAACTCACAGGTCTTGGGGATACAGTCCATGGTAGCAAGCTTGACAGCGGGAACTAATGGCTGGTTACATTACATCTGTAGTGAGGAATCAGGAAGACAGGAGAGGTGATGCTCTGTTACCTTTTCACTTTGTTTAGTATGCAACAAGTATCAATAGAATGGTGTGCCTTGTACATTATGTCTTCCATCAGTTATTTCTGTGAATAATCTCATAAGCATATAAAAAGGTGTATTTCCATGGTGATTGTAAATCCAGTCAAGTTGATGATGAATATGAGTCATAACAGTCAAGTTCATCAAATATTGTTTGAATGACTGAAAATATCAAGCCCTAGACTAATAATTTTCACTGGATGAATGTTGGGTTTTATTTGGAATTGGAACGTGGTTATATGTTGGTGATTGTTGTGTTCACTTTTAATGAATAAAGCCTCTTTTATAGTTACATATTATTAGGCATTCATTTTCCAATTAAGTGAGTGCATAATACCATCCACTTTATACTATCATTTTATTCAACCCAATGCTATTGTAAAAACATAGCTTATAAAGACCTTTAACTGCAGCCATTTTATTCTTCACTGGTTTCTCATACAAATATATGAAAGGCTTAGCACCTAGGTTGAAAAATCAATTAATTAATGCTTTAGTTATCTTTATGAATCAGATATTTTTCACTGGTACACTGATTTTAAATACTATGTTCTAAACAATATTGTACCAAGGCAAATCTTAAGGAAAGAGACTTACTTATTTACTGAATCAAAATTAGCCTCTGTGGGTGTTGAATTGAAATCAAATTTCTGTTAAATAGGGCCCCAAGAAATCAATTGTAACCAGCAGCTAATGACCAGTTTGCTAACAGCTTGAGGCAAAGCCAAGGGCAGTTAACACTTGAACAAATTAGTTGTTAACTGTGCTAATGACTGATTTTGCAGGGATTATTGCTATTATAAACAGTCATCAATCTAGCTTTACCATTGAGCCTAGAAAAGTTTGCAGCCAAAAAAGATGTTTACGCTCTCTGTTTGATATTTTTGTGCACACATCAATAATATAGTCAAAAACTATATAACACTATATTTCTAGCTTTCTTGAAGGCAAAATTACTGGAAGGTAATTTTCTTTCTCTATATTTGACATCTCTGAGTGAATCAATGTATTATGGATTTCATTGAGAAACAATAAAATATATTAGTATGCAAATGAGTACATTGTGTATCTAAAGGAGCAAGATGAGAGGACTGATACATATGTATTTATAATAAATATGTTCAAAGATTTATTATAAGATCATTGGACATAATAAAAATGTTCAGATGACAGTCATTAAGTATCTGTTGTAAAGTAATAAAAAGAAAAACATTCAAATTGCACAATAAACTTTATGATTTATTTTTCTAAAATAATATTTTGGAAACTAAGCCAAATAGTTCTAAAGACCAAAAAAATATTTATTGGCACAACTTTTGCTCTCTCCCTCTCTGTCTTTCCTCATGACTATGTGTTTGTTACATGTGCTGTAGTACAGATACATTGCTCTATACATTTACAATATACTAGAAGAAAATTATGATTTTATACTGTGCTTTACAAATGAAAATGTTTTTCTTTTTCACTAATATATTTATATATTCAATACATTAATATATAAATAGTGTCTTAAGTATACTGTATATTTAAAAAATTTAGAATAAAATTATCAAATGTAGCCACCTAATTAAAGACAATGATAATTTATACTTACAATCCTTCTACAAAACTTACTTCATTATAACATGAGATAATGTTATATTCCATTTATCTATATTAAGTTTTTGTTTCATTTCATACTGATATAACCATCCAAATACTTTAAAACAGTTGAAATCTCATTTGATTACTCTTATAAAATCATTATTTATTTCAACATTGATTATGGATTATGTTTATCTTAACCTTATTTCATTCATAAGCATTGTTTGTGGTTATGATATGCCCAGACATATATATGTTTACATAAATTATGTTAAAACTAATTCGTTATTATTATATATCTATTTTCTTTGAATACCAACACCTACCTATATAGATTTCATATTTCTGAAAATATATCATTTTTGTTAATAGAATTTATTCATGTTTAGTAGATAATTTTACTCATTACTTTTTTTGTATTGTAGTGAATTATAGCTCAGTTTAAATTTTTACTCTGTGATACCTAAAAATGAATATAAAAATGCCTAAAGGCCTCACATCTGACATTTTCCTTAATCTCAATATTGTGTACCAGTTGGTTGAACCTTGCATGTTTTGCAAGTGTTTAAGTAAAAAATAGACAATGTCAGATTCAAATTTTCACATTGTATTTTTGAATGCTCTGGTTTAACTGAACATCTTTTCTCGCTTCTAACTTTTTTTTATAGAAATTAATCTTTTTCATGATCTTAAATTATAAATTAATAGTCATTAGTTTCTTTGATCTTTAGGGGGAAGGAGTAGGATAGGTGGTTTGCAAAGGGGAAATCTGGAAGGGAGATAACATTTGAAATGTAAAAAAATAAAATAACCAATAAAAAATGAAAAAGACATTATAATCAGGATATTTTCATCAAAGTATTTCTTGATTTGGTTAAAGAAAAAACAAACATTATTTCTTATATTTTATAAACTTATTATCATTTATTTTAGTTGTACAAAAAATGATAATTGCCTTTATATTTTGAATTTATTCTATGTTAAATACACATATGTAAATTTTTCTTTGATTGTCATTTCAGTGACTGAAGATGAACTTGTGTATCATCTCTGTTCTTTTGTAAACAGCAGAACTGAAGCTTTAAGGGATATTGTCAGTACAGAAAAGTGGATAATCTGTCACTTTAATGTCATCCATCTCAATTTGAAGTATTTTCGGCTGCTCATAAAATAGAACTATTTTCCTCCATGAGACAGCAAATACTAGATTAAAATGAAAAATAAAAAAGCCATTGAATTGTGCATTTAAAGAAACATATTTTGACAACATGGTACACATGATTTTAAAAGTAAATTTACATTAGGCATAAATTGGTTTCTATCTATCTATCTATCTATCTATCTATATATATATAATCACTTTCAAAAATTGAAATATATAATAAGCTGCAATGATAGAATTTTATTAAAAATATTAGACACCATTAGAAACCATACCATATCATTTTTTATTCTGAATACATCTCAGTAAAATTATGTCATAAAGTAAGATTTTTGCCAACTTTTGTTAAGAGTACTTTGAAAGAAATCAGTGTATAATTTTTCTAGACTCTAATATCAGAAATAATAAACTAGAACAAATGTTTGTGTAAACATAATACACTGTTAATTTAATTGATGTTGTTTTTTTTTTTTTCCCTACAGAAGAGTGGTCCCATGTAGATAGAATGCATGAAGTCCTCAGTTTGATTGGTGTTCTTATAGAAAAAATACATACTCTTTAAAAAATGAGCACAAACTTCCCTTCACATCTCAACCGTGCTTTGGTGAAATATTTTGTAGGGATCTGTGATTTATGGAAATGACTGCTGCTCTACTAAAGCTTCATACAAGGTATGCTCCTGCACTTGAACTGGAGTATAAGTTCCAAAACCAATATGGCTGTTCACAGGGTGCTGTAAATTGAATAGAAAGAAGGTGACACACTCTTCTGGCCTTTCTGGACATGACATATATCATGCACAAGCATACATGTAGACAATTCATAAAAATATATTTTTTTAAAAATTCTTACTAAAAGAAACTTTTTTTTCAGAATTATTATACTCAGTTTCATGTTCATTCTCTTGAATATTAGAAATTCATGGACTAAATACCTCTATCAAATGGTTTAAATGCCTATTTATTTCAAATCTTTTATTTATTGTATGGAATGGATAATTTTAAAGACATAATTATGTAACATTCACATACCAATTACTTGCTATTAAGAAAACTAATACCTCAAATATAGTTCAAATTTTCTTAGGACTTTTTCATTTAATTTCAAAGTGTAGACTGATTTATTTAATTAATGATTATTCTTAATCAATCCAGTTTGCTCAGTTGACTTCTGGTTGTGAATGTTTATAATCAAACTGTCTATAACACTTCTTCAAAGAAGAGATGCTTTTGTGCAGATTATTCACCACGTTCTGTTTCCATAGTGTACTTCTGAGAAATATTTGTTCTATATTGCATAGATAGATGTAAAATCAATCAATCAATAAGTAAGTAAATAAATAAATAAACAAATAAATAAAAGAGAGTAAGAGGAGCAGGGGAGAGGAAGGAGAAGGAAATGGTAAAATGGCAAACATTTGTGGGCAAATTAAATTTCAAATAATCTCTCTAGTTATACTTTCCTGAATATAAGGCTGTATATATATTGTTTGAATGAATATATTTATTTACTGTATAATTTTATAATTCTTTAATTACATAATTTGTATAAAAATACATCATATGTATGAGCAAATTCCACACATGTTATATTACATCTGCTTCTTCTTCAAAAACTGTTTTTTCTTTGTAGCACTTGGAACACCTTTTGTGCTATATTTAAAACATTAGAAATTCAGTTAGAAAGCAAAAGAAGCTACATTGACTACTCAAGCTAACACTTGAAACTAACCAAAAAGCAATGCCATTCTAATGCACACTAACCACACTGCTTTCCTGCTTTGTTTTATTTTCCTGCTTAAAATTTTATTTTTTTAATTTTTTACTGGATATTTTATTTATTTACATTTCAGATGCCTTCCCCCTTTCCCATTTCCCTTCCCTAGAAACTGCCTATCCCATTCCCACTTCTCCTTTTTGCTAGCCAAAGACAGGTAAGATTCTATACAGAGCCTTACCAACCTAAGACAGAATGCATATTGCACACAACAGGTAAAGAAGGCATTCTCATCAGAACGACCTAAGATAGGCTCAGTCTTATTTATGAAATAAAAAGGGGGAGAGGCAGAGAAGTTTGGGGGCTGCTTGGCAAGAATCTGACATGGTCCAAAGACAAGGAAATGGACTACTTGGCAGGAATGTGACATTGGCCAAGGACAAGGAAGTGGACTTCAGGCAGTAGTATGATATTAGATTAGAACAAAGAAGTAATTTCAGGCAGGAATCTAAATTTTAGGCTAGAACAAGAAAGTAGGCTTCAGACATGAAAATAACTTTGGGCTAGGACAAGGAAGTTGGCTCAGTTATTTTGGTCATCTTGATACACATGTAGAAACAATGATCATAGAGTATTCACAGAATTTTATTGCCTTGCTTGTTCTTTGACTATTTGTGTTTATTGTCATGCTTGTTCCTTGACAATTTGCATCTATTGTATTGCTAGACCCTCAACCTAGAACTGAACTTAATACATGCATGTAATTATAATGGTATAAAACTACTCTTCTTTCAAGGAGGCCATAAAACCCTTTTCTCAAAAGCATTTCTTTATATTACAAAACTACTTAAGTGAAACTGATCATAAGAAATGAAAATCATTGAAACCCTGCAGCTTTATTTTTGCTTTCTGCCCTTTTGTGGTTGTCAATTAGCTTAAAGAACAGAATATGGGTAGGAAGCTCATATGCCTTAGGTTCAATTAGAATATGCCAGATATAACTTGTGAAAGATTACACTAGTTTCATCGAAATTAAATATTTACATATATACTATGAAATATGAATTGTGTGTTTATGGTTAATTTCTACTACATTTGACATTAAAATTACATTACACAAAATAAAGTGTAGATTATTCATCTTTATAAATTCATTATAATTTTTGTAGAATAATATCAAATCACAATGTAAAACAATGTAAAATAGTCAATAAAGGGACTATTGAACCTCATAAAGTAACTTCGTAGTGTAATACATTTTCTGACACTGTTCTTTCTTGTTGGATTGTTGGTTTGCATTTTGGCACACAGACAAAAATAACTGAACTTAAATTTCTACATTTTACCATTATTTTGTATTTGTAGAGGCAACATTTCCCTTAAAAATTCCCTATAAGGGTATATGAAGGCAGTTGTCTTCTCATAAAACATAGAGAAAGTGTTCTTCACTACACAGATTCTTTTTAAAATCTCTATTTTATTTATTCTGGATATCTGAATATAATTCACTTATAAATGGACGACAGGATCAAATTTATTTGAATTAAAATAAATACACTATGACACAACAAGCTAACATCACAAAACATTCAGAAATAGACAAATTCATCTGCCAGTTTTCCAAATCCAGCCAACACTACACTTTCTGTCATAAATGAGAATGAAGCAGCCAGGCTTGGCCTGGAAATATAGCTCAGTTAGAAGGGGTTTTTGCCTACTCTGCCTCAAGCTCTAATTTGAGTTTTCAAAACTGCAAAAACCAGATATCCTGATAAACACCTGTAATCCCAATATCAGAGACTAGACTAAGACACTTGAATATCAGTCTCCAAAACAAACCAATAAATGAAAAAGAGGCATACTTCTACTCATTCTGAGGACTCTTTTGGTTGTATATTTCCATGGGTTCTTTATAATATGAAAATTAAAACATTGATTTTCTCTGACCTACAGACTTGACAAAAAACAGAAAGTTTTGAGTTACATTTTTCCAAGGAAAAATTTACTTTGATACTTAATTCTAAATATTTTCATTCTCAAATCTTTTTTCCTGGGGCTTAGTCAAAAATAGGAAATGTCTCTTGTCCCCAGGCAACTTGTGCATAGATTTGTTAACATGGTTTTTAAATGTATTCCAATAAAAAAAAAATCAGGTTTCTGAGACTGGAAATATACCAAAGCAAATGTTTTTCATATCAAAAGTGTTTAGAACAAATGTTTAGATGAACTAGCAGCCCTCACTTTCTGCATGTGGAATTAATCAAGGATCTCTTCAAGCCTTTGTTAATTCCAAACATAATTATTATATATTTTTTAGAAAATACAGATTTACTTTGTAGGACATTTGGCACGAGGCGTAATGGCTATGCTATGCTCTTCAGCATATATGAGCAAGCTTAGAAGTATATTTGCTCAGAAAATCAGGATTCATGATGAAGAGAGACACTTCACCAGTTATCTGAATGCACTCTGTGGTTTTCTTATTGTTCCTAGTTATCAAGAGAGCAAGGCATTTTTGAAAGCATCAAACTATATTTGGTGTTCCTTTCCTGCTTGTCTTTTCCAGATTACTTATAACCTCCACTCTCTTCATAATATTTTCAAGTAAAGAAAACAAAAGTGCCAGGAAACTCATATCCCACAGAAAAATTATTAAAGGCTTGTTTCCTCAAAGTAGAAACTAGGTATACTCCCATGCAAGCACTTCTAGCACAATATCTGTCACACTTCAAATTTACACGATCGAAGGAAAGAATCATTAAGATTGTGGGAAAGAGAGGCACGATTACTACTATATTGCACATAATGTTTATTTATTAGTATGGAAAATAAAGTGGTGTGGAACATAAAGTGTGTCTAATCCCTCTTCAGATAGTGATTTCTAGAATGCCCATTGTAATAGATTTATTCTGGTTAGTTAAATTAATCTAATTAGTCTATATTATCAATTGCTATACTTTGGGATAACTATTCAAATTTAATTCTTCTACTTTTGAGGGTGATTCTTGCTATAAAATATAAAGTTTCTCTATTAGTTTATCAGCTATCTTTCTCTCATCTCTCATCTAACTATATGTGTCTTACAAATTCAGCTCTTAGTATTTTATGCCTTTTGCTCATTTGTGTATTCAACATTCTTTACCCGTGAAAAATTTAACACTCAGTGAATTAAATTTTCAGGTAATAAGGAGAGATAAAAATGCAAACTGGGTTTTGTAAAGGTAGATTTTTCAGGAACACCACACAATTTATTCCATGATCTTTAATTAAATCAGTGCGAAAAATGTTAGAGATGTTAATGAGCCCAGGTTTCTCTTATCTTTTATTTTGACCTTCAAATGAGACATTTATTCCTTACAAATGCCATTAACAATGCAGATATGTTGAAGACACTCAATTTTGAATAAAATGTGTCAAAATGTAGTCTATTAATTTTCTTTTTCTGTTTAAAACTGATCCATTATGCTCAGTCTAAAGGAATAATAGATCATTATTCTTCAACATATCATTCTTTGTGGTTTTCTATTAGGATAATTTTAGAATAAAAATGTAGAACATCAACTTAAAAACTGAGTGACAATGGGAGTGTAACTGATAGCACACATCATCCAGGAGTGTTCCATCTGGTATGATGTTCTTAAAAGAGGGAGACTTTAGAGAAAATGTGAGCTTGTCAATCAGAATTACTGAGCCACTTTATTTTTTAAGCAGAATATCACCTGTATTACACAAAAATCATTTCCCAAGGAAATAAAATGCAAGTTTACTTTTTTAAATTTTATCAAAAACTGTGAAGAGTACTCAATAGACATATTTATCTTACCCTATATACTTAATTTCACTCCTGTTCTTCTTATGAGTAAGGAATTTTGCAGATTTTGTGATAAAAATATGGCTCTTCAAATAATACTTTTTCCTTTTAACAAATTTGCTTAACTGAAGTACTGTATAAGATACTTTGGAAATAAGAGTCCTGAAATTAATCAGCAGGCAAATTATTTAAAAGGCTAAACTTTTTAGTATTTCAATAAATTGATGGCATCTGGATCAATCTAATTGTATGTAACTGGAAACTGAGACACTGGTGTGGCATTTGGAGTCACCTTTTTGATAAAATTGTTGCTTTATAACTTTTAACTAATTTTCACATATTAAACATGACACTGAAATAACTGTATTAGGAATTCTGGAAACTACATACTCCCAAGGCATTTAGGACATTGGCATCTCTTAGGAGTAAGCATTGTGTATTACCTTTGTAAAATTCTTTGGTTATTAATGTGGTGGTTTGAATGAAAATGGCCCCCATAGACCAATAGGGAGTGACATTATTATAGGGATGGCCTTGTTGAAAGATGTGTGTCACAAGGGTGGTCTTTCAAGTTTCAGA
The DNA here is from genome assembly GCF_011762505.2 of Arvicanthis niloticus. NCBI lineage: Eukaryota > Metazoa > Chordata > Mammalia > Rodentia > Muridae > Arvicanthis > Arvicanthis niloticus. The sequence goes on along the minus strand of NC_047660.1, from coordinate 27,486,104 downwards.
CGCTCAAAATTGGCCCAGCATCTTTTTCTTTTCCTGCCTGCATGTGGAACTCTCAGGTATAATCCAGTACCATTTCTGCCTGTGTGACATCATGCCTCCCACCAAAACAAAAATTTGTGGAACCTCCCAATGAAATGTTTCCATTTATAAGAGGTACCACGTCATGGTGTCTCTTCACAGCAATAGAAAGAACACCGAAGACCATGTGATGATAAAAACAGTGCTCCCAGCATAGTTATTTGGAATTTAATTAAGCTAATGTAAAGCAAACATTTTAACCACGGTGCACATCAAAATATAATCCACTATGTGATAGAATATATATAGTCCAAATTATACTAAATTTTAAGATGAAGCTATTTAAAAACAAAATTATATGTATGCTTGAAAAATGAGGGTATGGGGATCTCAGTATGTCCAGATTTTAAAACATAGAGGAAATATATCCTGAGATTGGTTTTAAAAGGTTTTGAGATTTCAGCTTGAGCATGTTAACACTATGGGCTTTGGTTCATTTAAATACAAAATATAAGGCCAAATATTTGTAAACTAATTCTTGACTATAATTTCTGTAATGCTTGTGAGTGTGCCTATTATAAACACTAAAGCTTTAAGTTGTGTTTTGCCTATTTCTTCTGGACCTAGACCTCAGTCATTATCCAAGGTCTGTTATCTATCTGTCTGTCTATCTATCTAATATGGACTGAGGACATCTTTATCTTACCATACAAAACTTAACAGAACTATCCTTTTACTATAAAACAAATCTATAATTTAGATAACTAATTGAAACAAGGTACATGTGTTTAAGTTCAAATTTCAAAATTTCAGTAAGTAATTGTTAACGATTTTCGCCATAACTTGTTTCTTTTCAATTTTGATTGATGCACCCATCCTTAATAGTAAACATATTGCCCACCAGGAACTTTTCCAACAGCAATGTTTAAGTTCTTGGGTGTTGATATAATGCTGTTCTATGTAATAAGGCTAGGCACACCAGAAATATATACCCAAGTAATTGTGCAATCTCTAATAATTTGAATATTTCTTAAAATCTCTCAAAAATTTATGTATTACAGATTTTGAACCCTCTGCATCAGTACTCAGAAGTAGGAAGTTTTACAACTGATTTTTATCATGAAAACATGAAAGTCATAAATGGATTAATATATTTGCTAACACAGTTGTATAGTACTTGGAGGAAGTCATTATTAGGACATACCTTTTCATGGATCTTTTTTTTCATAGAACATTTTTTAATTTACTTTATATTTTATTTACATTTCAGATGCCATCCCCTTTCCCCATTTCCCCTTCCTAGAAAACCCCTATTCCATGCCCACTTTTCCTTTTTGCTTTTATACATTTTTTAAAATGTTAATCAAAGGCTTTATAAGTTTGGTAATGCTCAATCAGAAGTGTAACCCAATACCCAACTTAGATATATTAACTATCTTTGACTGGTGGAGACATGTGAACATCTGCCTCCATGCCCCCCTCTCTTTCTCTCTCTTTCTCTCTCTCATCACCTAGCTTTACCCTTCCTGTTAAAATAAAACTTTTCTCTCAAAATGCAATTAGAGCATAGTTACTCTTAATTGTACCAGTGAGGTACAAGATAGTCCTAATACCCAGTCCATCATTTTGTTGACTAACCAGAACCTCTGTCATCTGTCCTAACTAAAGCATTGAGTTTTGAACCTGGCTTTTTTTTCTTGGCTTTAGAATGAATGTCAGCTGAAAACCATCCACTCAGATCTTTTCTCTCAAAGTAAATAGCCAGGATTGGCTATGAGACTATAAGTCTTCAACCCCATCAGAAATCAAGAATGACTGAGTTAACTGAAATTATGGGAAGCACTAAGCATAGCTTCTAAAACATAGCCAATTTATAGAGACCGCTGAACACCTGGAAAGCCCCTATACTAACAAATGTTGGAGCATCAAATCTTCAGCCTACTGGCCCAGAATCATCTGATAGACCTTAGTGATGCAGAATTATTAATGGCTGATTACTCTGTCTAGGCAGATATAATCAGTCAACTATTCTGCAAGTGTGTCCTTTTCTGGACAGTAATTTGTCTGTAGATGGAAAGAGGCAATTCTTGCCTAGTGGCTGTCACCACAAAACTGGAGTAACTCCAAGGATGCTCAATTTCTTCTTAGAATCCACGTCAGGAAGCTGTCAGGAGCCAATAGAAAACATCTACCACTCCACTGCCACCACCACCACCATCTACCAGGACTGTGGACCTGCCTGTCAGGCCAGGCTCACTGTTTAGCTGCCCCTACCACTGCCATTGCTGCTGCCCCTGTTGAACTGGCCACTGGCAGAGGTAGTAAGACCTTGGTTACCTGCCCAAATCACTTAGCTTCCCTTGTAGGAGCTGTAACACTATCAACCTTTTCAGGGAACCAAGAGAACCATGCACCCTATTCTTCCTGGTTCCTCGAGGGACAACAAGCAATGGAAAATTGACTAATATATAATCTGGGAAAGAATTAGCACATGTAATGCCTTTAAAAATATATTAGCTTATTGTTTTTGGACCTGAGAGAAACTCTTTATTATGAACTCTTATAAGCTTTGATGGAATGTGTACTTGTATAAAAATCAAAATTTATACTAGCCATGTAAATAATTCTATACTCACATCATGTTTAATATACATCCAACTGACTCCTGGAGTTGTGACATATCAAAGATGGTCATGAATGACTGTCCTCTGAACCACACAGCTTTTATCTTGAAGAAATTAGCTGATCTATATCACCCTCTGCCTGCAAAAGAAAATCCCAGATGGCATGTTTACATTGTGCCTTCCCATGTGAATGGACAGAATATGGCCTTTTCTCCTTTTCATGTAGGAACTCTGTACATAGCCTAAGGGAGGGATTAGAGTAGACAGACGACAGGGAATGCAAGAGCAGGGTACTCTATTATGCAGTTATGTATAAGCTGTCATTGGTAAGAGTTTCTAGTTGTACCAGATTCAAGGAAAGAAAGGCCAAATCTATCTGTAAGTATGGGATCTGTAAGGAAGTGAAATAAAATCATTGGTTCCCCAGGGTAAACTTTGGTGGATTTATACCTTAGTTTGTCATTGGGAGATTGAGACCAGGAGTAGACATTGCTTAGTCTCCCCGAGGGAAGGAAGGAATATTAACACCAGAGACATCTTTTTGCTGCATCCAAGGAACAAACCTCATTGTCAAGGAAATATATTACCTTAGGTCAAAGGAAGGAGATAATAAAGAGAGAGAAAATGAGAGAGAGAGAGAGAGAGAGAGAGAGAGAGAGAGAGAGAGAGAGAGAGAGAGAAACAACTTATAAATATTGTACTTACATACAGAATAAAATCTACTAAGAATATATTACAATTCTAAATATCATAAGCAAGGGCAACCAAGTATAGAGAAGAATTACTACTATAGTTGAAAACACATATTGACCTTAAAACAGTGATGGTAAGTGGCTTCATTATCCAATCTTATCTATAAATAGGACATCCTGAGAAAGTATAAACAGAAATACTGAAGTTAAATACTGTCATAAATGAAACAAACTTAACACATATCTATAGAAAATTCCACCCAAATGGTAGAGAATAAACTTTCTTCTCAGAAGCTCATAAAACTTTCTATAAAAATGATCATAGTATTGGACGTAAAGCAAGATTTAAGAATGAAAATAAATTTGAAACAACACCTTGCATCCTGTCTGAACATCATAGATTAAAGCATGATCTAATAAAATAGAAATGGCAAAAAGTATACAAACACATATTTACTGAACAGCTTAGCACTAGATAAAAAGTATATCAAGACAAATATCAAGAAGGATGTTGAAGATGTTTAGATGTTGAATGAAAATTAAGAATCAATATACCCCAAACAGTGGAAACAATGGAGGAAGTCCAGAAAGGCAAATTCATAGCACCTTTTACTATGAAATCATTGCACCATTAAAAAAGAAATAGAATGGCTGGGCGGTGGTGGCGCACGCCTTTAATCACAGCACTTGGGAGGCAGAGGCAGGCGGATTTCTGAGTTCAAGGCCAGCCTGGTCTACACAGAGAAACCCTGTCTCGAAAAAGCCATAAATAAATAAATAAATAAATAAATAAATAAATAAATAAAATAAAATGGAAAATCCATATATTGATACAATAGTGACATGTTTGACAGTGGGATCCAGCTCAAGGAGAGGTCCCAAGGCCTGACACTATTACTGAGGCTATGGAGTGTTCAAAAAAAAAGAGGAATTTATCATGATTGCCCTCCCAAAGACCCAACAAGCAGCTGAAAGAGTCAGATGCAGATATTTGCACCCAACCAATGGACAGAAGCTCCTGACCCCTGTGGTGGGATTAGGGAAAAGCTGTAAGAAGCTGAAAATGAGGGCAACCCTGTAAGAGGACCAGCAGTCTCAATTAACCTGAACCCCTGAGATCTTTCTAACACTGGACCAACAACCAGACAGCATACACCAGCTGATATGAGACCCCCCACACATATACAGGAAAGAACTGCAGGGTCTGGGTTTAGTCAAAGATACACCTAACCCTCAAGATACTGGAGGCCCCAGGGAGTTTAGAGGTCTGGTTGGGTGGGGAGTAGGGACAAGCTTGTGGAGAAAGGTGTGTGGGGAGGAGATATGGACTGGGCAGGTGGAATAAAGTCTGAAGTGTAATAAAAAATAAATAAAAGATTTAAAAAATGATTTTTTAAAAAAAAGTTATAAAATAATGAGACTACATAGGAAAAAATAATGAAATAAAGACCTAAATTGCATTAAATAGTAGCAATATGAATAAAACCACAAAAGTTAATGAAACAAAATCGTTGATTCTTTGAGAAAAATCAACATGATTGACAAAATATTAGCTAAGTTAACCAAAAGGCAAAAAAAGATCAAATCAATGAAATTACAGATGAAAATGGAAACATTACAAGACATTGAGAAAATTTAACGACTCCTTAGGGACTCTAAAGTACTGTATTCTACCAAACTAGACAATCTAAAATAAATGAAAAAAATTTCTTGATAGATACAATATAACAAAATTAAAACAACATGAAATAAAAATTTAAATATTTACACAACCTCAGGTGAAATAGAAGCAATAGAAGCAATTTGGGAATTAAAAATTCCCAAATAAGAAATAAAATAAAAACTCCAGAGCTAGTTGGATTATGTATAATATACCAAACCTTAACAGAAGAGATCTAACAGCAACACTTCTTATGTTACTCCACTAAATAGAAATATAAATGAAAAATTCTAAGATTATTTTTACAAGTACAGTATAGCCCAGTTACCAAAACAATATAAAGTCTAAACCAAAAAGAAAATTATAGATCAATGTTGTTTACAAACATAGATGCAAAAAGTCTCAATGAAATACTTGTAAATCAGTTTATTGTGCTTAAGCTTGTAGCTAAAACATACCTAAAAGACACTATAACTTACTGAAGTGTTACATACTTATTGATTTTCTTTTCTGCTCTGTTCATAACAGCCAGAAATTGGAAACAACCTAGAGATCCATCAGCTGATAAGTGGATAATGAAAATGTGGCACATTTTACAATGAAATTTTGTTAAGCTGTTAAGAAAAGTAAAATTTGCAGGTAAATTAGTGGCGCTAGAAACAATTATTGAGGATGAGGTAATCCAAACTCCCAAATACAAACATTACATATTTTCTGTTCCTTATATAAGTGGATGTTAGTTTTAAAACTTTAGATATATTTGGGTCATACTGAATGCCCAAAGGTTTTAGATATCTAGCAGGCAAGCAGAATTAGGAGGAGGTATTCTCCAAGTACGTGGTAATGGATTATGTTGCTTTAAAGAGATAAAGTGGACATTTTAATAGGAGGAATAAATGCAGAAGGGGATAGAAGAGAAGGAATATGAAGAATTAAAATACTAAATACCTTTAAAAAGACATATGTAAACATAACTATACAGGCTTCCTGAAATATGTAAATATGAAAGAGTTTAAATGTAGTCATTGAGCAATGGGGGAACATGCTACAAACAGATAAGTTATACTATCAAGAAAAAGTTTTAGTGACAGGAATAGGTTACATCTAGCTGAACTGTTGGCTAAAGGGATACCATAGACTGCCTCAGACACCACAGGCTGTCAACTTGATGTTAAGGCTCTCATGCTGAAGATACTACTTACTTACATCTGTCATTGACTATGGATAAACCAAGTTAGTTCCCACCAAGAAGCTTCAGCATTCAGATTCTCATTTTTGGTGGTAGGGGGATATTTTGTATTATTCAGGAGAAGAAGATATGACATAAATTTTATATTTCTATAAAACTTGTGACTTATAACAGAAACCTACCTGCAAGACATACTGATGAAATTATAGTACAAATGTTGTTGAGGTAAGCAACCACTTTATTAGAATTAAGAGCAATGGACATGAGATAGAACCCATGCTTGACACTTGACTGTTAATGTGCTCAATATCTAAATCAAGAATGATCATGAGGCAATTAGAAAATCCATTGCTCTTATTCAGCCAAAAAACAACATAGAAATAAAATAAATCCCAATGAAATATTGATATACCTGTAGAATACATACCCCCTCAAACCACACCAGAAAATTATTATCTTTCTGGAGATGGCAATGAACACAGAGAACCGCAACAAAATAATGTCCAGAGTTTGAGGGACTTCGTAGAACTCAGCCCTAAACGGGAAGTTGCAGTCCAACTTCCTGTCAAGGCTCAGAGCCTTCTGAGTTAGATGAAGTAGAAAGTTTATAAAAGTCCCAGTTTGTAGATGATCCCATTGAACAAGCATCATTCAGATGCAACAATGTTGATGCACAGATGTATTCAGAGGCCATGATATCACACAGAAGACATGCATAGGCTCAAACAGGACAAAGGGCAAACACCAAGAAAGGGAACAAAAATCCTACATCTAATCAAGAAGTTTCTTTGTGCATGACACCTACTGGGAAAAGGGTGTCCGTGGGTGTATGAACCACACTCCAGGCTAGACTTCATGATCAAAAGTAGTTGGACAATCTAAAATTTATTCCATGTTGTTTTTGTGTGGGTTTTGTTTTCTTATTTTTGGCCTATTGGTTTCTTTACTTTTTCTCATTTTTGTTTGTTTGTTACCTCGTTTGTGGGCTTATTTGTTGTTAATTTTCTTTTCTTTTGCTTTTGCTTTGTTTGAGAGAGGAAAAGAAAAATGAGAGGGGGAGGGGAAGAGAGAGAGGAGAGAGAGAAGGAAGGAGGGAGGTGGCAGAAAGAAAAGAGAGGTAGGGAAGGAGGGAGAGAGAGAGAGAGAGAGAGAGAGAGAGAGAGAGAGAGAGAGAGAGAGAGAGAGAAAGAGAGGTAGGGAAAGAGAGAGAGAGACAGAAGGACACAGAGAGAGAGAAAGACAGAGAGACAGAGAGAGAAAGAGAGAGAGAGAGGAGGTAGGGAAGATCCAGTGGAATAGGGAGAAGATAAAGAATATGATAAAAATATATTGCATGGAAAACCTATGTCTTATTACTAAAGATCAAACAGAGAACCTTATTTCTAGCCACTGGAATCTCAAGAGTATGCTATTGATTTCATTTTAAAAACACTATAAAATATAAAATAATTTCATCAACTGATTGAATGTGTGTGTATGTGTGCATGTGTGTGTGTAAGTATAAGTGTATATGTGTCTGTTTGTGTGTGTATGTTTATGAAAGAGAGGTGAGGATTTGTTCATTGAAATAAAAATATTAGTAGTTAAAAATGTTGCTCCTAACATTTATTCTTTCCTTGTTGTCAACATGTCACTTTATCAGATAAACAAAACAGACTTACAAGGACATTTTAATTGTGGTAGTTAAGGTTATGTTGGAAAATCTATTTTTCACTTTTTGCATAGTGACATGGAGCATGTTTAATATTTTTCTACCATCACGTATCTATGTTTACCATTTATGTACAAGATATAAATTACAAGCCTAATGTTCAGCAATGTATGATTTTGGTAATTTTTTTCATGCCTTTAGGGCACTGACAATTAACATCAGAAAAAAAATGGTCATCATGGCTTAAAAAGCAAACAAAAAAACAAACATTAGGAACTTAAACTTTTAATCTAATTTTTTTTTATTCTTTTCTTATTTCTTTATATTATACTTTCAATAATGTGCAATAATAAGCCATTCTTATATTTAAAAATTATTGGGGTCAAGGTTAAAATTGCTTTAGTACAATATATATGAACTTATTCCTTCTATGGTTCAGCAGCTCCAAGATGCTGATTATACCTTCTTGAAAGCAGGCTTTCAAAGGAGTGAAACTTGGTCTCCTGGGTCCCAAGCATCATCACAGTTTCTCTCCACATCCTGTCACTTGCCTTGCTATTTCAGTAAGATGCCTGCCATCATTAATAAAAATCCTAGCTGTTTGTTACTAATGTATTTTCATTAAAATAATAATAAACATTTACTTGAGTTTTGTTTTCAAAACTTTACTAGGTCACAAAATGTACAGATGTTTGTGTGCACAACATATGCATATTTGTATGCATAGCTGTTAATGCTTGCTTTGTCTATACTATATTTCAAGGTTAGTCACTATTTGCTTAGGTGTCATAGATGATTATTCACTTTTTAATGCTAACATACAAAGTAATGAATATCACTATAGTATTTGCATATATACTTTGATCTTATTATCACCTATATAGATCCTTCTGTAAACAATACATCTGTGCATGTATAAATAAAAAGAAATGAAGATAAAATGTAGACAACATAATATTACTTGACCATGTTTTGCAGTGTTAATTAAAATATTAAAGAGCTAATTCATTCTTCTCTGAAATAACAATTCCTCAAGGGAATTCTTTGTAGCTGAATGTATCAATATTCTTTTGTGTGCCTGTTCATCTATTTAATATTCCTTGAACTTCTCATGCTATGAGAGATTGCCACAATTCTGTAAAATACTCAGTAGTGTGTATACACATAGCTTTGTTGTTTGATTGTCATGTTTTTTTCATAATATAGTTTATGGTTGCCTATATGTTTGCATTCATATATGGTACAGATGTCTATATTTAACAATGAATATAAACAAGACATAAAACTACAATTACACATCATGTATTGACTGTTTATTCATTATCAGTTTGCCAAGTGCTTTATGTCTTCAAGTAATACTATTGGAAATTGTTTCAGATGAGAACATTTACTCTCACGGTCCTGTGTAGTCAGACATTGTTATTATATCCTCAGTATTTTTTTAGAATTAGTGGCCAAGAAAAGAAGTCTGGAGTACAAGGTGAAATGTGAATATACAGATTCATGTAAACATACAATATCCTTGGATAAAGGGAGTAATTAGAAATAATATGTTACTTAATTTAAAATATTAGTATTTTCTGCATAAATATGTTTATTGATTTGTAGTTTTAAAAATATTGTATTAAATGTTTATCTTTCTACCCATTCCTCCATCCACTTTTCCTCTGAGAAGAGAGTCATCCCTGTGTGTATCATTTTCACCCTCTTCCCACTAGCCCTCCCAACCCAAGTACATCAAGTGACTAGGTACATCCCCTCCCACTAAGGCCAGACACTGCTGTCTATTTAAGAAAGCAGGCACAAGCAGGCAGACAGGCAGCAGGCTCTGGGACATTCCTCACTCCAGCTGTGGGTAGACCAAGTACTCATCTGCTACATATGTGCAAGGGTCCTAGTTCTTGCTAGATTTTTGGTTGGTAGTACAGGCTCTGGGAGCACCCAAGGGTCCAGGTTAGTTGAGCCTGTTGGTCTTCCTGTGAGGTCCCTGTCCTTTTTGGATCCCTCAGTCCTTTTCCCAATTCTTCAGTAGGAGTCCCTGAGCTCTTTCCATTTGATGTTTGGGTGGAGCCTCTCAGAAGACAGTTATGCGAGGTTTCTGTACGTAAGCAAACTGGAATATAATTAGTAGTGTCAGGGATTGTTTCTTGCCAATGTGATGTGTCTCCATTTGAAAGTCATTGGTTGGTCATTCCCTTACTCTGTCTTCTATTTTTGTCTCTGAACATTGTAGGTAGGACACATTTTGGGTTCAAGGCTTTGTGGAGTGGGGGAAGATTTGAGTGCTGGGGAAGAAAGAGGATGCTGAAATTGAGAATAAATAAGTGAATGAATGAATGAATAGATAAACAAATAAATAAATGATTTATCTTGAATATTGAGATTGACATACCACAAAAATTTGTTCCCAAAGCAAAAACATCTTTCTTAGTTCATCTGCCTTCCTCTATACTGGGTTGTGTAGCACATTTACTTCATTGACACTACAGGAATAGTAGAAAATTCAAATTTCCAGTAATTCATCCCATGTCTTAATGAGCCCAATAAATGCATGTAACTATCAGGGCCTCAATTAACTCATCTAGAAATAATGAACAACCAATAATGCAACATGGTATGATGGATTTCCTATCAGTAATATATGAACTATTTTAAGAATATAATTCAAATATAATTATACTAAATAGACATTCTAATAAACAAAAAGGAAAATGAAGAAAGCTGAATTCTATAGAATGTTAACTCTTCAAACAACATTTAAGAATATATAAAAGTTATATCTGTACTGTTAAAGTAACTTGATCCTGATCAGATATTTAATATAGGGAAGAGGGCATGTTTGTGTTTTTTTTTTCCTTCAGAATGCTGAAGGAATATGGTGGCTGCCAGAGCAACAAGTGAGACAAGCTGTTTTCTCACCCAGACAAAGAATGATGCTGAACTGTGAGCTTGTTGAGTGCCCTGACAATGATGACTGGGAAGCTATATTGGACATATGTTCCTGACCCACTTTTGCTTACCTATACCTTTGATGGGACAAACTGCCTTACCCCAATTTTTTAGACCTTGTGGAACAGAGAATCAAAGAGAAGTTATAATGGCTCTCATATTTTTCTTTAATGTGACCAGTTATTTGGATTCAATCATGTACTGGTCTAAAAATCAATCCAATATTGGAAATAACAGTCTTCATTTGTAAGTCTTGTTCTGGACATTTTCAGAGACATATATGGACATTAGGTTCAGTACTCTATGATGTTATGTTAGCAAAAGATAAAGTTGGGGCAGGATCTAGATTACAAAAGTGTTAGTGCATGTGTAAAGGCTCTTTTACTTTTGTTTCTTATACAATACATAATGTAAGTTGCATTGATTGTACACATTCTAATTGTGTTAGTGTGTTAAAATATAGCATGTAAATTATGGAGGTCTATCAGCAAGCTTTTTATTGCCTTGAGAACCTTGGTCTTCACAAAAAAAGCTTGCAAGTACTGGAAGAAGTGAGTCAGGCTTTAAGCAGAAGCAAGAGGGTAGTGAACTTGATTATTGCTGGTATAACAGCTTTAATTACATTAATTACTAGCACCATTGCTTCTGCAATTGCTTTGATACAATAAGATAAGATAGCTAATTTATTAATTTATAAATTACAATGTGTTGAATATACCAGAGGATTTAGATAGGCATTTGGAACAATGCATTCCTGTTCTTCATTCTATTCAAATTATTGGAAGGAGGCTCAGAGTTTAAGAGTAAGGAACTATCTAGATTATCATGCCAAATACCATTGTATTCATGTTAGTTCTAAGATTTACAGTGGTAGTCAATATAATTAGGAAGAAGTTTAAAGACACTTGCAGTTTATTTAGCATAATTCTAAAATTTCTGGATGTTTTAACTTTGCATAGTGAGATTATGAATTTAAAGACTGCTGCTCTGCTGAGTGTTGATGCAGCAGATACTGCTGACAAAATTATCCATGACCTGAGGTCATTATTTATATTTTGGTCAAGCTTTAAGAATGGCATATGATCATGCTAGCCCATTTTGAACCTGGGAATACTTTTATTCCTGCCCATTGTGTTAAAGTTTGTCTTTAACAGCATCAGCATGTTGGCAGCCAAAGTACATGGCTTGAACCTGAAAATGGACCCCAAGACAGAGATATTAAATTAACAGGCTGGCAAGCCAAGGATGGTTAAGATTCTGCACAGAGCCTTACTAACCAAATGCAGAAGTGCATTGCTTTTGATAATACATATTCCATGAGGGGTAATAAAGCTATTCTTAGCAGAATGACTTAAAACAGGCTCAGTTTTTTATGAAATAAAAAAGGGGAGAGGCAAAGAGATTTTGGTGTTGCTTGGCAAGAATCTGTCATGGGCCAAGGACAAGAAAATGGGCTGCTTGGCAGGAATCTAACATTGGCCAAAAACAAGAAAGTGGGAGTCAGGCAGGAATCTGACATTAGGCTAGAAGAAAGAAGTAATTTCAGGCAGGAATCTAAATATTAGGCTTATCAAAGAAATAACTTCAAGCAGGAATCTAAATATTAGGCTAGAACAAGGAGGTAGTCTTCAGACATGAAAATGACTTTGGGCTAAGACAGAGAAGTTGACTCTGAAATTTTGGTCATCCTGATAAGCCCTTAGAAACAGAGGTCACTGGAATGTTCATGGAATTTTGTTTATTGCCTTGCTGGTTCTTTGACTATTTGTGTTTATTGTCTTGCTTATTCCTTGACTCTTTGAATCTATTGTATTGCTAGTTCCTCAACCTAGAACTGACCTTAATACTTGGATGCAACTAAAATGGTATAAAAGCAAAAAGGAGTTGGGAGATGGGATAGGGGGTTTCTAAGGAGGGGAAATGGGGAAAGGGGATGCCATCTGAAATGTAAATAAATTAAATATCCAATTAAAAAATTAAAAAAAATGCTAGAGAGGTGAGGTAGGAGTGGGTGGATGGGTAGAGAATTACCCTCTCTGAAACAAAGGGGAAGGGGTATGGTATAGAGGATTTGGGGTTTGGGGATGGGGAGTCCAGGAAGAAAGACATTTTAAATGTAAATATATAAAACAACCAATAATATAAAACCAAATCATATTTGGCTTTATTTACAGTAAATATTATAGATTATCTGAAAGTAACTGACATAAAAATAATTCATTCCCTTGCATTACTTGTCCTTGACTAACTCTATTCAGTTGTTCTTGGACCCTTGTTACCCAATTAAATACTCATCTGTCTTCAAGATTTGATGTTGTTTGTTTTTAATCTTATTGTAAGAACAAGGTTAAACTTCACCTAAAAATAAAATACAGTTGCAAAAGATGCAAGGAGCACATTATCCTTTTCATCATTAAAAAGTCTTCAAAAAGGTTCAAGGTCAAGCCTGAGTCAAATTGATTTGTTGTCAAATTGCGAGGTCTAATAATTATGTAAACTGTTTTCATTGTAGGACACTGGGTTTATGAAAACTGTAGTCTCTGTATAATTTTTAAATCAAACAACACACACACAAACACACACACACATCTTATATTTCTATGTCAGAGAAAGCTATGGGTTATTGTTATAGATTAAAAGGTTTTCCAATGAAATGGATAAAACCTGTGAATTTAATGGTTAATTTTCAATTTTAATCATAGAGTTTGTATGTTACTAAGGCAGCCATCTTAAAAAGACTTTAGAAGTTTCATAATACATGATTTAAAAATGAAATGTCAAATTCACCATTTTGTAGGTAAGTATAAATAACTTTTCAATGTAAAGCAATCCTAGACTCTAGCAGCAATGTTCTTTAGCATAATATACATTTCTGTGCCTGTAAATTTTCAAATCTATATAATGTAGCATCTAAAGCAGTTCTACCATCTATTCAAAATGAGTGAGAAAGTCAAGAACTAAAATATTTTCAAACTCATATGTGTTAGAGAACGATGTACTTTGAATAAGGTCTGGACTATTGTTCCAATTCAAATGAATATAATTATTTATATATCAATTTCTTCTTCCAGTGTTGAACTAGACCCAGTTAAATTTTAGAATATATTCATCACAACAAAATAGAACAAACATTGCAGTTTCAGTATTAAGAACATTATGAAGTTGACCCACAGTGAAACAATCAAGAGATTGTTATAAAATTCAAACAAATGAACAATTCATACCTCAAAAAACTCTCAAGATAAATGCAATGTTAGTAAGTTTTTACAAAAGGAAATATAGAGAAAATAGTGAATAACAGTAGGAATCTCTATAATTGTGCTCCAACAACTTGAAACTTTTTTTTTCATTTGTACAGGGTATTTATTTAAAGTTTATTTATCTTTTAATTATTGTATTTATCTACATTCCTGTTATTAAACCACTTCCCAGTTCCCCCTTCCAAAGTTCTTCATTCCATTCCTCCATCCACTTGGCTCCACCAGGGATCCTTCTACCCTGGGGTCTCTTATCTCTAGATGATTAATCTTATCCTCTTCTACTAAGGACAGACTATGTAGTCCACTGCTATATATGGGAAGGCAACCTGAGATCAGCTTTTGTATGCTGCCTGGATGGTGGCTTAGTCTATGGGAGCTACTTGGGGTCACATTAGTTGAGGTTGTTCCTTCCTATGAGCTTGCCCCCCCCCCCATCCCATCTGCTTATTTAAACCTTCCCCTAATTCAACCATAGGGCTTCTTGACTTCAGTCCAATAGTTAGATGTAAGTAATCTGCATATGTATCAGTGAGCTGCTGGTAAAGACTCTCAGAGGACAGCCATGCTTATTAAGCACATTATAGTATCAATAATAGTGTCAGACCTTGGTGTCTCTCCTTGAGATGGATCCCAAGTTGGGCCAGTCATTGGATTTCCTTACTTTACTTGAGTCTCTTCTTTATTTTTGTCCCTGAAGTTCTTTTAGATAGGAAGAATTTGGGGTCAAGAATTTTGACTGTGGGTGTGTAACCTGGTCCCTCCACTTTAGGCCTGTCTTTGTACTGGTGGTGGACTTTTTGAGTCTCCCCTTTTTGCAACTTTTTATGTGTACTGGTAGCAAGGTCATTTTCAGACAGATTTGGTCACTAGGATGAGAATGCTTTCACTTGACTCTCACATCATGAGAAATATCATGTTATTTTGAAATTTGGACATTATATGTTTCAGTTCCATCTTGTAATCTTTATGTTCTCGATTACAGTAGATGAAAAGTATAGCAATAACCTTCTAAATAATAACCCTAGCAGGACAAGGTTTCTGTGATAGGCATGGTGACTGACCAGTATTTTAGTCAAAATTTTGTTCATAAGAATTATCTGGGACAATGTAGAATGATAAGTCTAACTATTGATACCCTGCTGTACACTAAAGTCATAAAACAATGATATTCTAAGAAAGTGAACATCTTTCCTCACCTTAGTTTTAGAAGTTTATTTAAAACTTTTTTTATGAATGAAAAGTTCCAAATTAGAATGATTAGAAAATATCATGGAAGATATTGATTTTACTTAAAGCAGAAAGTTAGGAAGTTAAAAGTCTGTGATGACACTAAAAGAATAAAAATTTTGTGCAAAAAAATTAGGAGTAAATTCATAACTCCATGAACATCATAAGCTAAATGCAAAGCCAGTTAATGCACAAAGCTAAAAAAGCAAGAGAGCAAAGTGGTGTTTTCTTCAGTGGATAGAAAATATTCAAAGGTCAATTTCAGAATTATCTTTGCAGAAGAATACAATTTTAATTGGGTCAAACTGTAGAGTAAATTATGTCCCTATGAATTGTGTTAATCTAAACAAATCAGGTGACAGTAGGATACATTAGCTATGTGTACATCTAACAAAATAATATGTTTCAACAGAGAAATAAGAGAAAATTAAGGGCAATGTGTATTGTATAAAAAAAAACAGTAAATTTTCAACTGAACATGAACAAGTCTGCTCTTTTATGGGCTTCAAATGCTTTATAGTGCAAAGTTTTGTTATCTAAAGTAACTAATCTCACTTACTGTATAATTAGACATATACCAAAATTTTTCTAAAATAGTGTAATCAGTTAATATCAGAAATGCTGCAATACATATTCATATATATATATATATATATATATATATATATCCAGCTATATATATATTCAAGAAATAGAGTGGTTGTCAATCAAGGAATGAGAATATAGGACATAGAGAATCAAAGTGCAAAACTGACGGAGATCACCTGGAATTTAGCATGGATCTGGACTCAGCATGTGGCACTGAAAAAGAAGAAAAAATGTAGTAAGTGGCAGAATAGCATCTCAAAGAAAATGCTGCAATTATATATATATTTTTTTACTGTGAAGCTGGGCAGGCATCTGGAACATCAGGTGATGAGGGAATGGGAGGATATATATATATATATATATATATATATATATATATATATATATCCTCATTATATATATATATCAGGTGCAAGGAACCTTTCTGTGACAATGAAGCTGGAGGGTAGGAGTGGAAGCTGTATGTGTGAAGAAGCTTGACATCTCCATGATCAAGTTGTGCATCTTGAGTCTGAATGTCTTGTGTGAGCATGTTGAGTTGTGTAGGTTTTGTTTTCAGGGATATGGCAATTTATAGTCTTGGCAACAGCCTGAATTTTGGGCGGAAATTCCAGCAGTGCCCACTTGGCCAACACATAAATTAGATGTAACCCAATCCTGGTAATTGAAACTTCATTCATTGATGTGAGAAGTTCAGTTGTGACTATTTCTTGACTATTTCTTAACCGTTATTCAGTGATTAAGTAATCTAGTAATAATAATCTTTAAAAATATAATGATTAGTCTACTCTAGACACATAGATCAGTGCCTTGTTCAGCCATTAGCAGAAACACTCTTTCCGGAAGTTGTTGGAAACAAATATGGAAATCTATAGCCAAAAATTATGCATATAGAGAGAGGCCTTGGAACATTTCACCTTGAGTAATGCATTGTCACCATCAGATCCCTCTCTTTAGAGCTCAGAGGACCCCAAAGACAAGGATGAGGAGGTGGAATGTAGGATAGCAGACACAAAGAAAAAACATGCCCTCATAATGAACATGGTCAAAGTTCAGAGACCTAAGCACAGGTCTATACCAGGTCCTCTGCATTTGCTTCATGGCTTTTGAATTAGTGTCTTTTATGGGATCCCTGGTTGTATGAGTGGGTTTCTGACTCTTGTGCCTTCTCTTAGAATCTTTTTCTTCTGTTGGTTTACTTTGTGCAACTTCAAAGTA
Source organism: Arvicanthis niloticus (assembly GCF_011762505.2). Classification (NCBI taxonomy): domain Eukaryota; kingdom Metazoa; phylum Chordata; class Mammalia; order Rodentia; family Muridae; genus Arvicanthis; species Arvicanthis niloticus. The sequence continues at coordinate 27,469,028 of NC_047660.1, read as the reverse complement.
ATAGTTTTGTTTTATTTTGTTGTTCTTTTATCTTTGTGATTAAAACAAAGTCCATTGTTAATGAATGAAAATCTTAGTATACACATAAAGGATAACAACTCTCATTTACACCTGCTTAGAGAGGAAAATCAGTTTTCTCCAATGCAGTGACACTCAGCATATTCACCTCTCCAGGACTGGCCTTAAGATCATTGTAGTTGATCAAAAATGGACTTCACAGTGTGTGTGTGTGTGTGTGTGTGTGTGTGTGTGTGTGTGTGTGTGTGTGTTTTATTTGATTATGGTTTGATATGTTTTATTTTATGTTTGTTCGATAGGGCTCGAAGACACATAAGAATGGTTAACAAAAGAGTATGAAAGTAGAGTCTATTATGCGTGTGTAATTGTCAGAGTAAATATTATGAAGTCATAATAGAGAATCTCAGAGATTAAGCATGTTTGTTACTCTTCCTGAATTTAAGTTTCTAGAGCCCATATCAGATGACCTACGTCCTCCTACAACTTCAGCTTCAAGGCATCTGACATTTTTTCCTACCCTTCTTTGGCACTACTGTACACACAGGAGCAAATTCTTTATATCATACACATACATAGAAATGAATACGAAAGAATTTTAAAAATTAATGATAGTAAATTAATATTATTAGACACATTTATTAAATTGATTTCTTCAAATTAAGGAATGTTCATTTGAATAGAGATCAATAACTACTATCTAATCTCATTAATGGAAAATAAATTAATGAACAAAAGCAGTGATCAAGGATTGAAGAAAAACCAGAACATTGGTTACAACTGAACATATCTGGTTGAATTGGTCCATTTTGATACTAATGTAAGAACTCAAGATAAAAGAAAAAGAGGAAAAAGAACACTGACAAAACTGGTAGATGAAAAACTCACTTTAGTTCACTCTAGTTCAGTCCAATCTTCTATATTACGTGGGTCATGTATGTGTAACTGAAGATAGTCTTTCCTATATCAATTCCAAAACACAATCAGAGCCTTAGTTGCATGAAAGCATAAAAATATGATGTTAATTGTTCTAACCTGTTTTTCAAACACAGAAGTTACACATTTTTAAGCAAGATAATTTGTTGTGCTAGTAAATACAGTTTTTGTAAGATAGCAAAGTGATTACATGATTAGTTTTGTTCCCCTGCTCCATAACACTAGCTGAGCCATGCCCACTCTTTTTATTTTTAAACTTACTTTTTAATTTGAAGTCTCTGTGTTTGACTCTCTCCCCCCTCTCCCTGTGGATGTATATGGAGTATATAGGTGGGGGTGTGTTTGTGTGTGTGTGTGTGTGTGTGTGTGTTAGAGAGAGAGAGAGGTTATTTGCTTATTTGTTAGCTTTGATTTTTGCTCATTTGTTAATTTTAAATGAAAGAATATAAAACTGAGTGGTCAGGGATGTAGGAATAATCTGGAAGGAGTTGAGTTAGGGCTCAAAAAGATAGGATCAAAATATATTGTACAAAAATAAAAACAATTATTCAAAAATTTAAAAAGAAACTAAATTACACCTATCATGTGGTTTAGTCATTCTAATAGAGGCAAATATACTAAAAATATGATACCACCATATGAAAGGCAATGGAACATTTATTTTTATTGTAGGCCTATATATAACAGTTATGAAATGGAATCAAGTTAGATGTTTATCTCTGGTGAAAGAATTTTAAAAATGGTGTAATACATACAAGAAGATACCTAGTCATAAAACTATGAATTGTTATTAATGGCAGGAAAATGACAGATTTGGAGACAGACTGCTGAGTTGATCATATCAACTATACAAAAAAAAAAAAAATCCACTGTTCTCAATTGTGGACATCACCTCCATCAAAGAAGGTAAAACAAAAGACAAACAAATGAAAAAGGAAATCAGAAGGCATCACAGATCAGATCTTCAATCTCAAATGTCCTTAAAAGATTCAGGTTATATAATTGGATCCGAGCTTTTGAAACTGTTGGTGAGGTCATCTTAGACGAAGGCAGATGATTTCACCACTGATCATATTATATTGAAGGGTGAGACTTTGAAGGATAGAGCAGCCTCCAGTTCTCATCTACTTCTCTGCCTCCTAGACAGATTTGAACATACCATCACAGCATTCTCCCTCTGTCATTACTGGATCTGATCCTGTAAACATGCAGAGTCCTACTGAAAATGTGAGCCAAAATATTCTTTTCATTCCCTAAGTGAGTTTTGTCAAACACTTTTGTCAGAACATTGAGAAATGTGCATAATATCAAAAAAAAGTTTCAAAAGTGTAAAAGTGAGAAGTTACACAGCACAGCATGATAGAAATAATAGTGTCTAGATTTTCTTAAGTCATCATTGGGCACATAATTTTCCATATATTATATATTTTATTTAAGTAGAGGATAGAAGCAATTTGCAATATTCAAACAAAATTAACTGACAGAATCAATACAATTATAAACACGTATTAAAATATTCTACTGTTTCATAATATTCACAAAAAATGTTTGAATCAAAAAATTTAAAAATGTTGAAGTGAAAATTTTAGCCTATCTGATTCAATTATTGCATAACTTATATGAGTACTAGATTATCAAGCAGTGTAGAATGAATTTGTATTTTAATAACATTTAAAAAGTGACTCTAAGAATTACACATAATCCTTATTAAATTATATATGTCATTAATAGTTTATTCATCAAAGAAGATTAAATGGGCTTCAAAAATAATATTTAAAATATTCAAATATCATTTAAAGATTAATATTTCATATTTTTTCTAAAATTTTACTGTTGATGTATTATTAGAACGTCTATGTCAGTTGCTTTGAAGAGTAAGTGAAAAACATTACTCAGAATCAAAATTTTGGAACTAGAAATTTGAATTATCAGATTTGAAAATTTTAAAAATTTAAAGATTCTGAGCATAAAACATTCTTGGGTTTTGATTAATTTTTGGAGAATTTTATATGCTGTGTCTTGATCACTTTTACCTTTAGCTTTCCACATATTTTAAAACACATCAATTTCAGATACATAAATGTATCATTAAAATGTCAATACATCTATCCTTTAGCAGGGGATCTGTATTTCCAAAGAAAGTATATAGAAACCATAGTTATGTGAATGTGTAATATTGAAAGGCAGTGAAGCCATTGCTGAGGTTAATTTATGGATATAAGGTAGGAGGTGTTTAAGCTCTAACACATTTGGAGGCTTATGGTGCCATGGCAACTAATTTTTTAAAAAGTTACAATAGACCTAATAAAATGCTAACTCCACAAGGAGCTGAAAAATCTTGAAATTGCAGACATTTAATTCTAATGCTTATTTAATTTCCTATAGGGCTCTGCTAATTTTTGTTAATTCTCTATGATTAAATTCTTAAATCTACAAAATGAGAAATTGTAATAATTAGAATAAAATATCATAGATGTTTTCCCATAAACACCAAGTAATATGATTATAATATTTTAGAAGCCACATGAGCTTTTATACCAAAAGTGTTTTGATGTTACGTAGCACTAACTAGATATTATAACATTTTTGAAATCATAAATAAATACATACATTAATGAATATGTACCAATCATTGAATATTCATTGTAGGCCCTGTGCTTCGATGATAATATCTAACATTTGTTCAGTAATTTTGTATGGCAACTATTGAGTGCTTTATATAATTATCTTAGCCTGCAAAACCTAAGCCTATGCAAAATTCAATGCATAGGGTGAATTTAATTGACTTCATTTTTGTCTGGTTAAAAAAGAACCTCAAATAAAATCAGCCCACTCTTACTGTTGGATATATTTTTAAAAAGTAACTTTGAGCTGCATGCTTTTTCTGCATGCCTACTGTACTCTAGGTCTTTTTAATATAGCACACCTCCTCTGGTTCATGAATAAAACACAATGAATTATTAAATATCAGCATTGGCAAGCGATATAACGCTAAGTAACTATTTTTTGTAGAAATTAAATTTTTCCTCCATGTTTTGGTTGATATAGAAGTTAAAATACAATGACTTTTCCCTTCGAAGTTGCCTCCCTCAGAATGCTCACAATCTGGTACAATTACTTAGGTGGTCATTTAGAACATTTTTCATTAATGTAAGTGCAATATTCAATTTTAAGGAAAATCTGATAATACCATTTCAAGAACCTTCATGACAACCCCTTTTGGGGGCTATATAAACTATTTAACTGACATTTTACTGTATCAAAAGAGAAAGGCAAGGGGATATTGACAAACTTTTGATTTCAGTTTAAATCTTTTATAATTTATACATATACAAATGTAACAGCTGTTCCTTTTGTCACTAACATTTCGGTCCTGTTGAAATTTTTCTTCCCACTAAGCCTCCCATGTATCTATCTATCTATCTATCTATCTATCTATCTATCTATCTATCTATCTATCTGTCACCTTTCTTTTTGTGAGTCAGTGAGTTATATTGTAAATTTTTGCTTGGGTATATGTGACTGTGGCTGACAAACTACTGAGACAGCTTGGAGACATCTTTGTCCGACCCTGACATTGTAGTTGGACATAGGTTCTGACAGAGCTTGACAAATCCAGAGGCAGATGCTTGCAGCCAACCATTGGACTGAGCATGGGGTTCCAAATGGAGGAGTTAGAGAAAGGACTGTAGGAGTTGAAGGGGTTTGCAACCCCTTAGGAAGAACAACAATATCAACCAAGCAGACCTCCCCAGAGTTCCTAAGGGCTGAGGCACCAACCAAAGAGTACACATGGAGGGACCCATGGCTCCAGCCACATGTGTAACAGAGGATGGCCTTGTTGGGTATCAATGGGAGAAGTGGCCCTTGATCCTGTGAAGGCTTGATGCCTCAATGTAGGGGAATGTGTGGACAAAGAAGCAGGAGTGGGTGGGGGAACACCCTCGTGGAGTCAGGAGGAGGGGAATGGGATAGAGGGTTTCTGGGATGGGGGAACTGAGAAAGAGGATAACATTTGAAATATAAATAAAGAAAACATAAAAACCCTATACTTATTCTTTCTTGCCCACTTCAAATTTCTTTGATTCATTCCCCAGCATCTGTCTTTATAGGTCATTAATTCATAAGGAATTACGATGTATAGGCTCACAAAATTTTGCAGTAGTGATAGCTTTTTGAATCCATAATGACTGAAATTAATTTAAAATCAAGAATATGTTCTACTAACACCTGACCATTGCACATGCGAACGCTTGGAGTCAAACATCAGACTGAGCTCGAGATACTGATGGGAAAGCTGACTGAGGGACTGGAGGAGCAGAGGGAGATTGCAACCCCATAGGAAGAACAATGTTGGCCAGGGGACCACCCAGTGCTCTCACAGACTAGACCACCAACCAAGGACTGTACAGGAGAGCCATGGCTCCAGATACATATATAGCAGAGGATGTCCTTGTCTGACATCAATGGGAGGGGAGGCTCTTGGTCCTGTGGAGGTTTGATGCCCCAGCATAGGAGGATGCTAAAGTGGTGGGGCAGGAGAAGGTGGGTGGGTGGGGGAAGCACCCTCATACAGGCAAAGGGGAGGGGGAGAACGGAAATGGGGGATAGGGGGTTTGTGGAGGTATAACCAGGAAGAGGCATATTGTTTGAGTGTAAATGAATAGAATGATTAATTAAAGAAAGAAGAATGTGTAAATACAAGGTATGTCAGCAGTGCTCACCCATGTTGTATTATGCAACGTCATCATACTCTTGGTTCTGGACACGAAACATGGATGTTTTACATTCTATGTGTGATCAGATTTGTAATGCCAATCTATAAAGCCTGATCTATATCATTTCAGATTCTAGACTGTTATATGTTGTGAATTGTTGACGTTTTTATTTTTCTCTGTGGAGAAAAATCACATATTTTTCTTTTTTTCCCATTGGATATTTCATTTATTTACATTTCAGATGTCATCCTGTTTCCCCATTTCCACTCCCCATAAACCCCCATCCCATCCCCCCTCCTCCTTTTTGGTTTTATACCATTTTAAATACATGCAAGTATTAAGGTCAGTTCTAGGTTGAGGAACTAGCAATACAATAAATTCAAATAGTCAAGGAACAAGAAAGACAATAAATACAAATAGTCAAAGAAAAAACAAGGCAATAATCAAAGTTCAGTGATCACCCCCATGATCACCATTTCTGAGGGCTTATTTGGATGACCAAAATATTTGAACCTACTTCTTTGTCCTAGCCCAAAGTCATTTTCATGTCTCAAGCCTACTTCTTTGTTTTAGCCTAATATTTAGATTCCTGCCTGAAATTCTTTCTTTGTTCTATCATAATATTTAGATTTCTGCCTGAAATTATTTCTTTGTTCTAGCCTAGTATTTAGATTCCTGCCTGAAATTACTTCTTTGTTCTAGCCTAATATCAGATTTCTGCTTGAAGCTCACACTTCCTTGTCCTTGGCCAGTGTCATATTTCACATTTTAATAAGGAAACAGCAATTTAAAGTTTCCCATTGCCAACCATCAGCATTTAAGTGTTAATTTACTACAATTACAAAACTATTGTATATTTGGACTATTTTATTTCTAAGTGTTTATCTTTTAAAAATAATGTTTGGGTGTTGTAAAATTATTAATTTAATATTAGACTGAGACTAAAGGAAAGTTACAGAAATTTCTGAAATGATTCTAAAAACACTTCTATCACTTTAGTTTATGATATATTGTTGTGAAATAACATTCTCTGTTCAGATGATTTTTAAAATTAAAATAACAGTAAACACAGAAAAGAAAACATTGAACATGCTGTGTATCTGACAGTATCAAATATTCAGCCAACATCCAATTCATTCAATAAACAGCACAGTTTCTTTAATATGCAAATTTTCTTTAATCTTTAATAAATGGTAAATTATATGTATAGCAAAAATGGTTTTAAAAATAAATTTCCTGATGAATTTATGAGTGAATGTTTGATTTATATGCTAATTTTATGTATTACTAGATCATATAAAAATTTCTGTGGTGAAAAGGGTATGTAAGTGGAAAACCTTAAGAACTCTTGATATTGCAGGTCCCCTGATAAGAAGAAAGCACAGTAGAAGCCAAGAACAAAGGTAGAAACAGCTAAAGCAATGACAGCAGATTAGCTTACAACAGAATTGGGCAGTAATTATTTAAGAGTTCTTGAGAGTCATCAAACACTAGTGACAGTGTGGGATGCCAGCAGCCTAGAAAGGTGAAAATCAGAAGTAGGGATCTAATCACTGAAGAGGGTTATGCAAACTTAAAGATCCTAGGGTCTTAGACATACTTGGCTCAAGAGCAGTAACATTTATCACTGTATGTTCCAGACCCTGAGAGGCCTGAAAGAGAACTATAGTATCAATTTGAGGTACTTCACTCTGTTGCTGGATAACTCTATTAAAACTCTTTGTATATGTGCATGTATATTCTTTTTCTCTATGTATATTTTTGAAAGTTCTGAAATATTTTTCCATGTGATTTTTTAAAAGGCCTTTAGTATTAGTATAGAATTCTTTATTGACCATAAACTATAAATCTAAAGTTCTGTGAGCCAGTGACAATTAAGACAATGTTTGATTTTATGTTCATGTGTTAGTAGAAACTTTGAATTAAAATAAAGACTGTAATAGTCCTGTCTCATAATGCAGAGTTTAGGTAAGTGTAATTAATATAATCATTTTGAACCCTATCCATTTTGTTAACAAATATTAATCATATTAATTATGAAAATGCATCAAACCGGTCATGAAAATGATACTAGAAAAACATTTGGCTACCTGGAGAGGATTTCAGATTGTATTTAGTTCTTTTTATAAAAGATAATTCTAAAAAGTATATCTAATGATTATATATATATATATATATATATATATATATATATAATACATATTGAATAAAACAAATACAAACATACACACACAAAATATACACATACACAGGCACACACAGATGCACAAGACCATTATTTCTACGTAGCATAACTCTAATTACTCAATTGTCTATTGAGATACACAGAAAGTTAAGTGCTTGATGTGTAAGCCTGACAGTCTGAATCGGGTTTCAGGGACACACATAAAGCGAGGGAATGAAACCAATACACAAAATTATCCTCTGAATTCCATAAATGTACTGTACTACATAAATAGCATCCACAATAGTGATAATAATAATAATGAAGCAATAAACATAGACTCAAACCTGAAATATTTTCCCTTTATTGTTTATTGTTGTGTTCTGTAGATTATTTACAAAACTAAACAATCTGTAAAAATTTAATTTGCTTTTAAAATTGTGTGTGTGTTTGTACGTGTGTGTGTGTCTGTGTGTTTGTTCACATGAGTACAGATGCCTGGAGAGGTCAGAAGATGGTTTTAGATTTCTTGGAACTGAAGATACAAGTGGCTGTGTCAGCTGATGGAGATACTCACATAGGAACTGAACTAACTCAAAAAGTCTTGAAAGTTATATAGCTTTATACCATTAAGCAGTCATTCCAGTTATTTGATATACCTTCTGTGCTGGTTTAAATAGGAATAGTCCCCATAGATTCATGTGTCTGGATACTTGGTTCACAGGAAGTGTCACTACTAAGAGGTACTGACTTGTTGAAGTAGGTGTGGCCTTGTTGAAGGAAGTGTGTCATTGTGGGGTGCATTTTGAGGTCTCCTATGTTCAAGCAACACCCAGTGTGGCTCACTGTCTCCTTCTGCTGCTGGTGGATCAAAATGTATAATACTAATATCTTACTCTAGCACCATGTTTGCATACATACTTCAGTGTTTCCCACCATGATGATAATGGATAAAACCTCTGGAATGGTTAGCTATCCCCAAGTAAAAGTTTTTCTTTTATAAGAGGTGCTATAGTCATGATTTCTCTTCTTTGAAATAAAACCCTAACTCAGTAACCTTCTTAAAATTTTAGATCTGAAGCTCCCTGCTTAAAAATATTCAGTTGCCTTCCCACTTCTAAAACATCACTAAGATTACACACAGAGGCAGCTCTAATCCCAGGTGAGTTTACAATGATGGCTTTGTCAGTGACAGGCTGGCGGTATGTTTCTTCAATCAGCATGTTATGAGAATAAGAGACTTAACTCAATTATTTTAACATCAGGCAATAGAGCTCTCTAAATTGCATTGAGATATGTACTGACTTTTCTTAAAAACAAAACAGAAGACCCACTGAAACATGTATTTTATAGTTATATAAAAATTAAAAGAAACCCTTTTCTTTTTTTTTCTGTCTTTATATTTGGCTGAGAAGGCATAAACACTAAATAACAAACGATACAGACCCTGAACTGGCCATCTCCTACAACCAGTCCAGACTTCCAGTGGAGGATTTTAAATACCAATCCAGTCACAAAGCCCTCGACTTAGCATGATGTGTTGGGTAAAATTGGCACAGAAATCGTGGGAGTGACTAACCATTGACTGGTCCAGCTTGATATCTATATCATGAGAGGAAGACCACTTCTGATACTGCCTGTAGGACAAGAAACCAGAGGTGGAATGGTTCAGAGACCCATGATAGAGTCAAGTAGACCTAGAATAGAACTGCTAAAATAAAGTAAATGAAATTATGCCTAATGATATTCTACTATACACCAAGATTGGTGCCTGACCCAACTTTCATCAGAGAGGCTTCATTCAGCAATGGATGTAAACAGATACAGAGACCCACAGTTAAACATTAGGCATAGTTCAGTGGATCCTGCTGAAGAGGCAGAGTTAAGATTGTAGGAGCACAGTCAGACACATCAGAAGAAAACCAACAGAATGTTCACAGAGGAGCTCACGGAGTCTGAACTGAGATTCAGGGAGCCAGGTTGGATCTAACCTTGTCAGACTCCTAACAAGGGAGCAGGTGCTATTCTGATCCTTTTGCTTGCTTTTAGGACCTTGTTCTTCTACTGGATTGCCTTGTCCCGCCTTAATATGAAGGAGTAGCATAATTTTATTGAAACTGGATATATAATGTTTGGTTGCTCTTCCTGGGAAGCCAGCTGTTTTCTGAAAGAAAACAGAGGTATGTATAATAGATACAAACATCAATAATGCTATTTTTTAATTAATTAATATCTCAAATGCTACTGGTTCCCCCTCACAAAGGTACTCCTCACAGCCCCCTCTCCTTTTCTCAATAACATTCTTTTAAAACAATATATAAATATAAATATAAATATATTTAATATTATTATAATATTAATATATAATATTATATATAATATTAATATATTATATTTTATATATTATATTATAATATTGTGTATTAATATATAATATTAACATTATGTTGATATTTAATATTTAATATATGTAAAGCAATATATAAATATATCTATCTTGCTCATCATTTTGGTTCCAGTTGGTAGCTATTATCTGGTATGGAATTAGCACCAAATATTGTTGTGCAGATGGTGACATGTGCTAGTTGGTTTTGTTTGTTTGTTTGTTTGTTTGTTTTGGTAAATTTGGTACATGTTAGGATTATCTAGGAAAAGGAAACTTGGTTGAGAAAACACCTCCAACAGATTCACCTTGGGCAAGTCAATAGGCGGTTTTCTTGACTAATGGTTGTTGTAAAAAGGCCCGATTCTGTACAGATCATTCTATGCCTGGGCAGTTTGTCTGGCTGTATAAAGAAACTTGGTTTTCCTTTTGCTTGCCTATGTATAGTTGAAAGCTCAGGGGAAATTAGTTCTCCAGGGCTAAAGGGTCAGCCCTAAAAAATTTCCATACAAGTAATAGTATACAGACTCAACAGGTTATCTTTAGTGATCAATGTGCACTTAGACATGCAGTAGCAACTGATGAATGATAGGCCATGAATTTGAAATAAACCAGGGATATGCATGTGGGAGCATTTGGACTGAGAAAAATGAAGGCAGGCATGTCTTGATTAAAGTAAAAGTTTAAGAACAAACAATAAGGAAAATTTAAAAATTATATATATCTCTGAAACATACAAACAAAAAGAAAGCAGAGTAGGCAAGTACAGAGAGCAAGAGAAAAGGCAGCCTTGCTTTATGAACTCCTCATAATTCCAGTCTATAGCTTCCTACCTAGACATCCCTCTTTGACTTTCTTTCATGGAGTGCTCCAGATATAAGCTGAAATAAACCCTTTCCTTCCATTAGTTTTAATTAGTTCTGTTTTTAAATCAGAGCAATAGCAAGCAATCTAAGATACATATATTACTGATAATTTCTTTCACACCATTGTCTTCTTTAGAAAAATCCCCTCTAAGTAAATTTTATTCTTCTATAACTCATTTTAAATTCTGCTATTTTTTCACTGACATCTAACTGAGCAGGCTCTTCAGTTATGTTTTGGAGGTACTGTCTTGTAAATATTCTTCATGTCCATTTTTATTAGGTATGATGATTAGGTATATTAGATATCATGGGATCCACTGAATCTACTCTCTGTATTAGTACAGTCTTCAGAGAAATTTTGTCCTTCCTACTTCGCTCTGTAAGTTCCAATGCTGTTCCCACCTCTACTGTGATCTCCTTCAAGGTCTTTTAACAGTCACAGAAATCTAAAAATTTAGAACCACTTCTGCGTCTTCATTTCCTGTGTGATCTTCACTGGCATATTTCATGTTATTCGAGTTGAATATATATTTTGCAGTGTAACATATCTCTAAATAAATCACGCACAGTGCAGTTTAAACTTCTTGTTTCCATAATGATGAAGTACCTTTGCTCCAAAATATTTTTATAAGAGCTCTTGACTTAAGATTTATGGAAGAGGTGACTATTAGTGTTAGAAAAAATATTCTAAACTGAAAAAAAGGCAAAAGTTAATACTGGGTGTTCTGACAGTGCAGTTTTGAAATTAATGTGTTATTTTCTGTTCAGTAACTCTGTAGTGACATAGGTTAACTTGTAATTATTGGTCACTGGAGATGGAAGTATTTGTCATCTATTGAAACTAATAACAACAAAGATTGTGGATCATGTCCTTGTTGGATGCTGAGGACTTTCCAAAAATAATAAAAGTTTTGAAACTTAACCTGATATTTCTTTTTTAAAGTACTTAATCTGTCAAATGCTCTTTGCATCCTTGGTAATATCTTTTTGGCTTTCTTAATAATTTAAATGAAATCCCAGACACAATGGTTTTTATAAATTTGCATAATATAAAATTTGTTTTGAGGTATTAGTATATTAAGAGATCGCTAATCATAATTGATATTACTACTTTATTAAAGTGTGTACTAATTTACAAGCAAGATTTTATTTTTGCTAGTAAAAAGTTCAGACTGACTAGTAAGCTAACAATGGTCCTAAACTGATAAATTGTATGATTAAAATAAATTAATCACTGCTATTCAAAGATTTGATGTAATTGTGATAAACTTTTCTAAGGAGTGTGTAATTATTTTAGTGGGTAGGTGGCTCATTTGTTTAAGATGCCTTTCATTAGGCCTCATGGTCTTTTGGCTGCCTACTTTGGCAAGTTTATTGTTGCTGTCTTTGAACAGCCCATGTTCAGCTATTCCTGTTTGTGACACATCATGGTTGTACCTGCAGTCATTACCAGAATATCTAATGTTCCAATAAATGCCCTTATTCTCTGGCTCTTACAATGTTTTTTCCATCCTCTGCTATTACCTCTGACCTTCAGGTGTAGGAGTGGTTGTGTAGATGCAACCAGTGGGACTGAGCTTTAAAACAAAGATCTGTAAATAAGTAGTTTATATGTAAGTAACAGTTCAAATTTGTAGTGGTTACAAAATGCCCAAGTTAACCTTGGTGCTGCTTGTAAAACATAGATTGCATGCTTTATGTTCCTGAAAATTTTATTTACTTGGTCTATATGAAGTAACTTTGAGTCAGCTTTAAAAACAGTATCTATATGATAGTTATTCTTTGCAGTAACACATATTTCTTCTGTTTCTTTCTTCTGTTCTGAGGCTGGACAATTGTGTAAAACAGATTACCTAACACTTTGTAACCTTGAGTAACATTGAGTAAAGTCATGCTCTATCCCTTTCTGGATTAAAAGTGAACACACATTCTACAGACCTTCACTGCTCTTGTGCATGTATGAAATAAGCTGCAACTTGGTGGAACTAAGGTTAAAATTCTGAGATGTGTTGTTGAAGCTGATGTGTTTTTTCTTAGTATGTAGAATTTCAAGTCGTACAAAATAATTTACTTTCATTTATTTCAATAAAACTTATAAAAGATTGTTAATCAGTTCTTGATCATTTTAGAAATTTACCAGAAGCTGAGAAATTAGCATTGCAAAATCAAATACAACCTGGAATACAGAATGTGTTGAAATAGGTCTATGTATATTCTCTAATATTGGAGTGGTTCTCTTGAGTATATAATAACCTAAATTCCAATTGAATCAAAAATATTGTGAAAAAGAGTGTGAATTGTGCTTACATTTGCCTGTGGCAAATATACACTTGTGCATATTTGAAGGTATTTCATCTTTTTCTTTAGCACTACTTGTTTCTTAATTTTAATACTGGTGACTCTAGATGACCATATTACACTAGAGATAAAAGTCCTGGAGTTCCAGTATAATTAATTTATATGAAAATCATCATATATTTATCATCATATATTTATAATATACACACATGAACACACACAAACATATACATGTCTTATAATTTTGCACAAAATTTTGAAAGTAATAGGTATTCACAATGAGGATAATTTCTGAGAAAATAAACACCAAATCCAGGAGAGAAATGTGCTATAGATGTGTATGTGTGAATTTAATTATATCATAGTTATCTTATAAGAATAAAACATTTTGATTTTAAGACATAACGTAATTAACATTATATGCATTTTTTTTATTTCACCAATCTTTCTGCTTTCCCTATAGTTCCGAAAAATATATTACTGGACTCACAGTTTACAGCACCCACAAATTCAATCCTTTCTCATTTCAAACACACACACACACACAGAGAGAGAGAGAGAGAGAGAGAGAGAGAGAGAGAGAGAGAGAGAGAGAGAGAGAGAGAGAGAATTAATAATTTAAATAAAAATACTGGTATATTTGAACCTGTGAACGTAAAATCTTAATTCACTACTTAGAGAACATCAATAAGATATGCAGTTAGCCTGATACTGTCTTGCATATTGAGACACAGCTTCAACAGGGGAGAGATGAGATTGCGAACCCAGGTAACAAATTAGATTGATGTGTTGTCCTTGGTGTAATGGCATTTTCATTTCTTAGCCCTATGAAGTTCAAAACAAAACCATTTTTTATCGTTGTTCAAAATCCCAAGAGAAATGAGTTCAGGTGGTCTCAACTCAGTTTCTCATGTACAAGGGGACATATCAAAAAGCTGTCACAGACTGATTGTAATTTATCACTTTCACTTTGAAAATCTATGGGATTATAAGCATGAAGCAAACAGTAGCAGAAGCATTTTAGCACAATATCTGCCTTTCTACATTAGCTAGTATTTTCTAAATCATTTTACACAAATACTCTTGTGCACAAATAATGAGAATGCATTATGACATATCAATTTAAATATTCAGTCATTAACATTTAAAAAGCAAATTTCTGTTATTTGAAGCCATTGTTTATAATAGATGTATGAACAAAATGTCATCATACATATTTAAAATCACAATATATGAGACAAACAAAAACTTAAATATAGGTTTCCTTTTGTATTCATACCATTTATAAAATTATCCTCATATGCACAAAGTTTACAATTTTTTTATTCTTAAACGTTTAAGTGTGCTAATTTAGCTTTTAATTAAGCAGATAATAGTTGAAAATAATTATATTGGTACACATAATTAGGTAGTAATCTATAGAATTTGGTGTTTTCAGAGGAACATTGGCATGGCATTACATACTTGAGAACTTGTCTTAGGTGCTTCCTGTGGATAGTTAGCTTTCATTCACTATCAAATCTCTTGTGACACATTGATCTCTTAGAAATCAGAAATGTCATCCATGTAACAGTGAGGAGAATATATCAGTACATGAAACATTGCAGAAATGCAGGTCATAAGAAAAGGACAAAGAGTGACTTATTCAAATACTCTTTGGATTTGATTCATATAGTAGCTAACCAAGAATTATTAAATTAAACAGGAAGCCAGAAGTATTTTGATAATATAAAAATCTGAAAGTATGTATATGAGCATGCATTTTCATTTTGAAAAAAAGAAACAGAAGAATGTGTTCAGGTGTCCTTTTAAACAAATTAGAGGATAGGCAGAGAATGCCATGACTTATTATAAGGAAATATCTATTCTATTGTCTTGAAAATGTCATCAAAAATATGATGCAGAATTAACACTTGGTGAGTTGATATTGAAATTTAAGTGGAAAAGTTATTACATCAATCACACAGTAGACATCTCTTCATGGATGCTTACTTATTATAGGAAACTTTATATGTTCAAGAGATAAAGAGTGATAATTTTTGATGGATTGTGTTCATAGTTTCAAATAAATTAGTGGTTTAATCACATGAAACAAAATTAAAATATGTTCCTAAAAAGAAACTATATATTTTGCTGTATCTAGTAGCAAATTGTAAATTTAAAATAGTTATTATTTTTATGTTATTATTCACAGTGAAAGAAATAAAGCTTTCATAATTTCTACCCTGGAACAGAACATGATACTTTTAATTAGAAAAAGATCTTTTGAGAAGAGAAAAAAGGATATGAATATTATCTTGTTTTAAATATATATATATATTTAAAAATCTCTCTCTATCTATCTATCTATCTATATATATATATATATATATATATATATATAAAACATTCAAAATTTCCTTTCAGTGACACATAAAAATTAGAGACAAAAATGCAGTCACATTGATGGAACAAGTGATGTTTGACTTTTGAGGTCTGAGTTACTCGAGTCAAGATGACTGTTCCAACTCCCTCTGATTAAATTTCATTTTTAATAGCTTAATAATATTTGATTATGTAACTGTCACATTTTTATTATCCATTCATCAGTTTACAGATATTTAAGTTCTCTCAATTTTCTGGCTACTTTGAGGAAAGCAGTGTTGAGCATCAGTAAGCATGTAGTTCCAAAGTAGAATGTGGAGATTTTTTATATTTATTCTTAAGTAGTACGGTTTGATCATAAGATAGATTTATTTTTATTGAATGATATAGGGGGAACAGAGGGTAGATTGGAAAAGAGAAAGAGAGATGTAACAATGGAGTCATTAATAAACATTATCTCTTCATGGTGTTTGTTATATAATATATAAATATAAAAACAGTTGTAGAAATTTAATGTTAATAAAATACGTAGGGGGGGCATGGGACAGGGGTTTTCTAGGGAGGGGAAATGGGGAAAGTGGATGGCATCTTAAATGTAAATAAAATAAAATAAGAAAAAAAATAAATAAATAAATTAAAAAAATACGTATTGTTTTCAAATAGTTGATATGATCATTTAAGGTAATAGTGATAATTTTTAAAATCTTTACTATATCTAATTAATTGTACACCCAAATTGCCTTTTACTTTAAATAATATGGTTTTGTTCATCACATAAAAGCTGATTAATATTTAAAATAAATATACAATGTTCTTCATACTTAAAACTGTAGGGAGCCGACAGAAGGCAGCTATCATCTTTGCAGCCATCTTAAGCCATATACTCTGAAAAGAGACTTGATTACATCAGCCTACAACAGCTGAGCACACTCTGATAACATCTTGTTTTAAATACCCAGGATTTTTCCCCTGGGTGTGTGAGACTTAAAGGTGTGTGATTTAAGGGCGTGACTTAGAGATCAGATTTAGAGACAAGAGCTAAGGGCAAGACTTAAAGGCTTGACCTAAAGGGGTGGCTTAGAAGTGAGAATTATAAAAGGGGAGAGGGAGATAGAGATTTCAGTACAACTTGAAGTAGAAATTAGGTATTTGGACAGTACAACTTGGAGTTAGTTATTAGGCATTAGGTATTAGTCACTTAGCACTTGGAAGAAGTAACTTGGAACTTGGAGGCACTAGGGACTAGGAACTAGGGACTAGGAACTCAAGACTTGGGACTTGGACTAAGAAGAGAGACTGAAGAATAAACAGGATTGAATCACACTCTGTCAGGTCTCCATTCTTTGAGTTCCTCCTCACTCTCTCTCTTGCTGAACCCCTACCTGCAGACTGGAGCAGCTTGGGCCAGTGCTGGCTCTAACAATTTAGCCCCCAAGGCTTTTGGCAGTGCAGGTTCCAACATTGATAGAGCATTCCCAAAATTTTGGCCCCCAAACGTGGGCCAGCTGGCCAGAAACATAAAACCAAGATATATCATTTAGATACTTTTTGTTCAGATTCCTTCCTTAGATGCTGACATTAATACCTTTTGGTATTAAGGTATCTGTTTCTTATGCATGAGACTGATATAAGCAAATAGGTAATTGCAGTTTCTTTAAGTAGGGTTGCACTGAAGTCATGTTAACTTTGATGTAAAGTTTTGCTCATCCAACTTGTTTTGTAATGTTCTTGAAAAAGTTGTGCAGCTATCACCTCCTAACTTATAGCATGCATCTTCACCAAATGCTACCTTTCATTTGACTGCACCCTCTGTCGTTATTTATTTATTTATTTATTTATTTGCATTTCATCCTTTGTCCTTCTTTCCAGTCCCCACTACCACAGTTTCTTATCCCACTCTTTCTTTCACTTGCCTCTAAGAATATGCTACCCCTTCCACATGGCTTCCTCCTTCCTTGGGTCTTCAGGTCTCTCAGGAATTAACTGCATCATCTCCCACTGAGGCCAGACTATGTGGTCCTTTGCTATATTTGTGCCTGGGGCCTTGGACCAGCTCTGGACCAGCTTGGGTCAGCAGCCTGGCTGATCAGTATCTCAGTCTCTGTGAGCTTCCTGGGGTCCAGGTTAGTTGAGACTGCTGGTCTTCCTATAGGATGGCCCTCTCCTTCAGCTTTTTAATCCTCTTAATTTACCCAAATCTAGTTGTATGTGCAAGTATCTGCATCTGTCTCAGCCTCTCAGAGGACAGCCATGGTAGTCTCCTATCTTCAGTTTCTTCTTCATTTTTGTCCCTGAAGTGCTTTTAGACAGCAACAGTTCTGGATCAGAAAATTTGATTGTGGATTAGTCACTTGAGGCCCTGTGTGCTGGAGGAGGACTCTTCCAGTTGTCCTCAGTGTTGGGCATTTTAGCTATAGTCACGTTCATGTATTCCTAAAAGTCTCCCAACTCTGGAGTCTCTGGTACTTTCTAGAGGGTTCTTCTACCTCCTACCACCACCCACAGCCAAGGTCACATACATCCATTAATGCTCCTGGCCCTCTGGGTTTCTCTCCTCTTCCTCTTCCCCATATGTAATCTTATTGCCCTTTTCCCCATCCTCTCACCTCTCCCATGCAGGTCCCTCGCTCCCTCAGTCTACAGTGATTATTTTCTTCTGGAAGCATCCTCACATAGGCCTTTTCGGCTTGTTATGTTTCTTATGGTCTGTGGGTTGTATCCTGGTATTCTGTACTTTTTGTCTAATACCTACTTATCATGCATGTCCTTTTAGGTCTGGATTACATTACTCAGGATATTTTCTAGTTTCATTTATTTGCCTACAAATTTTATGATGTTCATTGTACAAATGAACCACATTTTCTGTATACATTCTTTGGTTGAGGGATATCAGGATTGTTTCCACCTTCTGATTATTACAAATAAGGCTGTTATGAACACACTAGAGCAGGTGTTTTTATGGTATGGTAGAGAATCTATTGGGTATATGCCCAGAAGTGATATAGCTGTGTCTTCAGGTAGATCTATTTCCAATTTTCTGAGGAACTGCCAGATCTATTTTCAGAGTGGTTGTACCAGTTTGCAATCCCACCAGCAATGAAAGAGTATTCATCATTTTCTGCAACCTTAGCAGCATGTGTTGTCACCTGAGTTTTTGATCTTAGTCTTCTGATGGGTGTAAGGTGGAATCTTAGGATCGTTTTAATTTCCATTTCCCTAGTGACTAAGGATGTTGAACATTTCTTTTAAGTGCTTCACGATCATTAGAGATTCCTCTGTTGAGAATTCTCTATTTAACTCTATACCACATTCTTTAATTGGGATATTTGTGAGGATTTTGTTTGTTTGTTTGTTTGTTTTTGTTTTTTTGTTTTTTTGTTTTTTTGTTTTTTTTTTTTTTGCAGTTAACTTCTTGAGTTCTTTATATATTTTGGATATTAGCCCTCTATTGAATGTAGGGTTAGTGAATCTGTAGGTTGCTGATTTGTCCTATTGACTATGTCCTTTACTATACAGAAGCTTCTCATTTTCATGAAGTCCCACTTATCAGTTTTTGATCTTATACCTTTGCCACTTGTATTCTGTTCAGAAAGTTTTCCCTATGCCATTGAATTCAAGGTTATTTCCCACTTTCTCTTCTATTAGATTCAGTGTATCTGGTTTGAGGCACTCTATCTGTTGTTCACTTCATATGTCTTCCGTTAGCTTTGAACTAGGTGGAGAGGTTGAATCCCCTACTCCCTAAAATCAGTTTGCATAATCTCTTCAAGTAGATTAATGGACCATGGCCTTTCCAACTCCTCTCTCTTCTTGACTTTCTAGACAGTGATTTTTATAACAAAAGCTTCTCTAAGACTGCCTGGTAAGTTGAAAACACTCCAGGGAAAGAGCAGACAATTAAGAAAGAATATATTGTGCAGCATATATTGATTATAGAGTTTATAAACAAACAAAAAAATTAGAAAGCTGGGTTAGTAGGAAAATGGAATGGAGTTGCCTTAAGAACATTGGAGAATTCATGACAATGATCAAAACGTGAAACTGTCAAAGATACTATAAAAGATTAAATAAAATAATTATTTTTGTTTCATGAATTTAGTATCATTTAAAGGTAGATAATGAACCCTCAATTTATAAAGATTATAAAAAACTAATATAAAAACTTCCCCTAAAGTCAGTAATTATGAAACAAATGTTTCTATGTACCCCAGAAACTTACGTGTTTGGTCAGCAGAAAAAATATAACTAAAAATCTACAAGGGTCATTCTTACTGTTTTGATATTAATAGTGAAAATTTTAATCAGACACTTCAATAAGTTTTGTTTCTTAATTATGTTTTTTCCCAAAGTCTGTTTCCTTCACTTGTTATACTTTATAATGGTAATACTAAAGATATAATTAATCTTTCCCCAATGCAAACATTCTATTTCTGAACATTAGTATTTTACCTTCTCATTTTAATAACTCTCTTTGATTCACAGAATTAAGTTAAAGTTTGTTTGACCTGTTACAGCCCAAAAATCACATGAAAGAAGATAAGTACCAGAGAAAACTTAACTATGTTAATTAGAATTAAATCTAGTCCTTCACCACTAAAAATCTAGAGGTAACAGTACAAAAATAGCATCAGTCAGTTGATTTTTTCCTGTAGCTTTGCAGTTTTGTATAGAAAATTATATGCTATGAATCAAATACAAATGTGTATAACTTTGCTCTTAAATTTGAAGAAAACCACACTTTTGTTATGTTTGTAACATAATTTGAACAAGCTCTGACTGAAGAAATCTTTGTACTCAATCATGTTTTCAACAAACGTAAAGTAATTTTCTAGCAATTAATATGCATTTTAAGCAGAAAATGTAGCAAAACTTAACACTTTTCTATTAATTGCTATATTTGAAAGGCCAGTTGTACTTTATCTTTTTATTTATGTATTTCTAGTTTTTTAACTACATTTTTTGTTGTGGCTTTTGCTCCAGTTTTCATTATGTATTTGAGTCTCCCTTTCTCCCTCTTCCTGCCTCCGCCTGTCTGTTTATATGTATGAATGTTTTCTTTGTTTCTCTCCTCTTTTCTTTTACCTGGGGGTATTAGCTTTGAGCAAGGGTCTCACTATGCAATACACACTGGCATTGAATTTGTGATTCTACTGCCTCTGGTTGAGTTCTGGAGTTTTTGGTATATCACTACTTTTAGCCAAACTTTTATATATACATACATATACACATATACATACACATACTTACACACACACATATATATTAATCAATATTAAAATATTAATTAGGTTCAGAAGTTGCTTAAAACAGCAAACAATATAGTCATTATTAAATATTATAACTAGTGAATATTAAATTAGGAATGTATTTATAGGTACATAATGTAGTACTAGTTTATCATAATGTATATTTACTACTAGAAATTGTTACCAGGAAAATAAAACTTTAAACTATCTAATGTCTTTGTTCTTTAATTTTAATCCTTGTCAGCATTGATTGTGTAGAGTGAAAAATTATAAAGACCATTTTATGAAATATGTGTAGATTTTTCGCCTTACAGAACTCGGAACTGAAAATAAGATTTCAGGCCTTCACATTCCAATTGAAGGACACTTGCTGGATTACATTCCTCAAGCCTCGCCCTCCTGACTACAGATAAAGATGCTACCACCTAGGTGGGGCTATAACCCTATAGCTGGAAAAAGTAAAGATAGTAATCTGAAATGGCAGGATAGGACACAATAGCATGGTGAAAACCACATTTTTGAGAAGAATGAGTGTGCAGAGTGATCTCACATGACTCTAGATCATTTGGGCTAGATTCTCTGAAATGTTCCACTGTTCTTGGTTACCCCTCCCTTGGTCTTCCCAGTGCTATGTTCAAAATTTGTATAACAACCAATCATGTGTAAGCGCTCTAAAATGCAACCATTCATGTGTAAGTGCACGAAACTGCCTTCCTCCCCCCACCCCATGCTATAAAAGACCCTTTAACCCACCACTCAGGGCCAAAACCCTGCTCTTGGAGCTAAAGAGCCTGTTGTTTTGATTGCCGGCTCCTCCCCTAATAAACCTTTGCTGATTGCATCCAGGTATGGTTTCTTGTGATTTTTGGGTGGCTGCAATGTCCAAAGACTTGAGGAAGGGTCTCTGGAGTTTGGAGCTCTTCAATTGTATATTGATAATATATAATAATTTTCTAAATTTGGTAAAATTATATCAAAGTGATTGTGTTTCACTTGGGAAGGCGTTTAATGCATAATACAATCTTGGGGACAGGTGGTCAGGAAGAGGAGGAGGTGTGGGATGTGGAATAGTCAGAGGGTAGACCAGTCTAGGACTGTGAAAGGGGTCTTGCTTTTTGGTAGAAGCACTGGCTGGAAGTAGCCTGGAGAACCTGCAAGTGATAGGCATCTATTCTGCCATGCTCCCAGAATCCAGGCTCCTAACACATGGCATGAAATTCCATTAACTTGCACTGTTTAGTCACATAGGACAAGGCTCCACAGGTAGAGGGTGTGACTACAGGCCTGCCTCAAGATATTTACATAATAATGAGATACCTGAAGGCAAGAGGGTGGAGCCAATTAAGGATTTTTTTCCCAGACCCTCCCCCCTGTATCCCTACCTATTTAACACAGGTTTGCCCTGAGTTTCATAGGGGTGCACATCCAGATTCAACCATCATTTGTCATGCCAAAAAAGCAGTTTTGGAAACACACAGACTTTCTCAGGTTATTGGGGCCTGTCATTTTGGGGCCATAGTGGAGGACATCCCTGCATCCCAGACATAGGGATCCATACCTGGCGCCCAACATGGGGCTTCTCTTGGTGTGCAGGCAGGTTGTGCCTACATGCCCACAGTCTCAACTTTTCTGCAACAATCAGTGGCACATGGTTGTCCAGGAGTCTGAGACCAGTCAGTCCCTGGCTCCCTCCTGGCCCGGAAATCTCCACTCTAGAGTCCTACCCCCACCCCACAGAACCTCAGACTGAGTGAGAACTCCCCATGCTGGGCAGGGCCCTACTAGGACCCACCCACTGCTGCATGCTGAACCAACTCAGTCAGATCCCACACATTTCTGACATGCTGAACTGCAGTTCCAGCTGACTGAGCCATGGCAGACACACGGGAACTACACCCCAACAACATAACAGAGATCCACACCCATGCACAGTGCGTGCCCTCATCCACCCCCCCACACACAGGTGGTGGAAGATGCTGGCAAAGCCAGCTCTAAAAGCACTCCCAGCTGGCACCTGAACAAAGAACCTCTCCATGGAACATTGAATAATCCAGCCTAGCTCAAAAGATTAAGTCTCTCTTTCTCTCTCTCTCTCTCTCTCTCTCTCTCTCTCCAGCTCTAAGCTCTTATCACACAGGGTGCCCTTAACCCGGGAGTCCCCTGCGCATTTCCCCCAGGGGTCAGTCTTTAGTGTGCTGCCTGCTAACTTAGGTTTCTTTCTCTTTTTCTCTCTCTCTCTCTCCATGTGTTCTCCAACTTGACAAGATGGTGGCAACTCCCTAATCACCACTCTCTGCCTCTCCCCCAGAAGTCAGTCTTTTTTGTGCTGCCTGCTAGCTTCTCCCAGGAGCTGTTAGCTCCAAGCCAGCCTCCAAGTACTTCTCCCCCCATGATTCAGTCTTTGACACAGAATCTCACTCCTTCTGACTCTCCTATCAAGCCATTATGTTTCTTGTTTTGAGCTTTTCTTCAAGGTTGGCCTCTCTTCTTCTGTACATTTAGGGTTCCTAAGAAAAACAAATGGGGAATACCCTATCTACTCTGTTATAGCACAGATGCCACATAGCAGAGCAAGGCTCTCTCCCAACTGCTTCTAAACCTGCCATTAATTCTTCTTCTCCCCAATAGGAAGACCTACAACAATGTTTGTGGTTTTCAACCAAAAATATTCTTACTTTTTATTTAAATGTTTCCTTTCCTCCCTAACAGGAAGACCTAAAGCAACAATGTTCATGCTTTTTAACCAAAAATTTTCTTGTTTTTGTTTAAATGTTTTCTCTCTAACACTCATGATATATGTCCAACAATTTTTCAAGATTTTAAGACTTCTTCAAGGTTCAAAAGTCATCTAATCTACTTGCACAGGTTAAATTAACATGCTGACCACCATTTTCCAGCTCTTAATTAACAACTAGTTTCCTTTTACAGATACATAACATGACATTTTCTCTCTCAGCCATCCAAAGCAGACTCAAAGGTACCTTCCAGAACTAAAATTTCCTCAAACACCTTTGCCTTTCTAGGATCTTAACAACAGACTGTGATGTGCTTGCTTTCAAGTAACTTAATACTTAATTCCCAGCCTTACAGATATTCCCCTGCCCGGTTGCTGTTCCTCTGTTGTAATTATTCTACAAGCACACCCACAGATCCAGCAGACTCAATGCCATCTCCTAGAACCTACCTGGGATGCCAAGCTGCCTTCTTCCAGCCACACACCATCTGATGGAAGACTCCATACATATACTAAGATGCAGAGACACATGCTGAGACAGAAGACAGACCAAGACCTTCCAGCTACAGATGAACTCTTTTTGCCAAAGTCAAATAGCTAAAAGTTACATGTTAGTAAGGAAAATATAATGTCTATCCAGATTAATCAGATGTTATTACCCTCAAACTGTACCACCTGTATTTGATTGGTCCAATGATCCCTTGCCTTCCTAACCCCCACCCTCAGCTCCCCTTACCCTGTGGCTTAATTGTGCTACCACCTCCAGCCTGCATTCACTTCTGATTGCCTGTTTGCTCACCACCCAATATTCAGTGACTTTGGCACGCCTTTTTGCCTAGCAGCTGCGCAGATCAATGTTTACATCTGGAGAAGACACGAGGCTAGCGCCAACTTGGGATGGCAGATTATATTGCGGCTCCTTACAAGCCCTTACCCAGCCAAGTGAATCCCTGGGACCAAAAGCCCCCTTCCTACAGGATGCAGCCAGAGCTGGAGCTCATCTTCTCCCCCTCCTACCTTCAACTGCAGGTCAATTCAGCCCCTACACCCACTATCTCAGGCTTTCTGTGGCCACTCAATGGCTAGAACAAAGAAATAATTTCAGGCAGGAGTCTAAATCTTACGCTAGAACAAAGAAGTAATTTCAGGCAGGAATCTAAATTTTATGCTAGAACAAGGAAGTAGGCTTCAGACATAAGAATGACTTTGGGCTAGGACAGGGAAGTTGCCTCGGATATTTTGGTCATCTTGAGAAGCCCCTAGAAACAGTGATCATGGGAGTATTCATGGAATTTTGTTTATTGCCTTGCTTGTTCTTTGACTATTTATATTTATTGTCTTGCTTGTTCCTTGACTATTTGCATCTATTATATTGCTAGTCCCTCAACCTAGAACTGACCTTAATACTTGTATGTAATTAAAATGGTATAAAAGGAAAAAGGAGGAGAGGGGAAGGGATACAGGTTTTTTAGGGAGGGGTAATGAGGCGAGGGGATGGCATCTAAAATGTAAATAAATATAAAAATAGAAAAAAACAAAAACCAAAGAAATTACTAGTAAGAAGCAACTACTAAGAGACCATGAGGGAGAAAGTGTCTTTCAAGAAAGGGAGAAGAGAATATTATCTTATTGAGAGATAAAGGGGAAATTTCAATAGGAGAATTAAATAGAAAGTGTTATAGAACAAAAAAAGTAAAGGAGGAGACAATCACACGGGAATATACTATTCTAGAAGCTTCCTAAAATATGCCCATATATAAAACAAGTTTAAATGAAGTTGCAATATAAAGCGGAAGTACTTCTCCAACCCATCATTTTATGACTCCTAATGACATATTTTTATACCCATACATGGGGAACTCTCTCAACTCTCATCTAAAAACATCTTGTTGCACTAGATGGGGACTAACATCACTTCTATTTTAACTTTATGCTGTTTCTTGATGAAAATCTTGTCCTGTTTAAATTTTTTCTAGAAATCAGCTTATGTACTTACATACATTATGTATGTAATGACTTTTTTATTTTCTTCCTGATACCTTAATAGATTTATGATTACATGATCAATGTTATTAACTACAGCACTTGGGAAAATGGGGACCACATCACTGTTCTCTCAAAAGTTTTATCTGTAAATTGCCTGCGAGATTTAAACTAATGCTTTTATACCCAGATGGGTGATTGAAGGCCGATGCACCTACTGTTACTCTTGCACATTCTTGGTTAACCATTAAGTTTACTAGGGTTATCTTGAGGAGTATGGTTGAGGAGTTATTTGCAGCAATGTGTACTCAAAGACAACTGTACCACAAAAATGGTTGTTTCTGCCTGAGGGATGACACTGAAAGCTGCAGTTCTGGAGATACCTACCTAACCTACAGATAAATCCTTCAAAGAGAATCTCATCCTTTCTTTCCTCCTTGCTTCCTTCCTTCTTTCTTTTCTTCCTTCATTTCTCTTCCTTCCTTCCCTTCCCTCCCTCCCTCCCTCCCTCCCTCCCTCCCTCCCTCCCTCCCTCTCTCTCTCTCTCTTTCTTTCTTTCTTTCTTTCTTTCTTATTCTTTAATCCTTTTTTTACAGTCCAGACTTTATCCCCCTCCTGGTCTGTCCCCTACTCCTCCTCATCCCATACCTCCCACAACCGCTGACTCAAAGAAGACATTTTTACCCTGCCACCCCCACTTGCCCAAGTATCCCCACTCCCTAGGACCACAAGTCTCTCAAGGTTTCAGTGAATCTTCTCTCACTGAGGTCAGACCTGGGAGTACTCTGCTGTCTAAGGCTCATATCAGTTGGTGTATGCTGCCTGAGCGATCTCAGGGGTCCATGTCAGTTGAGACTACTTGTCTTCCCATGGGCCACCCTCCTCCTCAGCTTCTTCTAGTTTTTCCCCAATTCAACCATAGTGGTATCCAGCTTCCATCCATTGGTTGTGTGTAAATAACTGCATCTGACTCTTTCAGCTGCTTGTTGGGCCTCTCAGAGGACAGCCATGTTAGGCTCCTCTCTGCAAGCACACCATAGCACCAGTAATAGTGTCAGGGCCCCAGGCCTCCCCTTGAGCTGGATCCCAATTTGTGTTTGTCAGTGGACCTCCTTTCGCTTATACTCTTCCCCATCTTTGGCCCTGCAGTTTCTTCAGACAGGAATAATTCTGGGTTAGTGCTTTGGACTGTAGGATGGTAACCTCATCCTTCCACTTGATGTCCTCTCCCTCCACTGGAGGTAGACTCTAAAATTTCACCCTCTTTACTCTAGAGCACTTCATCTAAACTCTCGCTCCCCTTTGAGTCCTGAGAGTCTCTCACCTACCAGGTTTTCAGTACATTCTTGAGGGTCCCCCTACCTCCTACCTCTCAAGTTTGCTATTTTTTTTTTCTGGCATTCAGGGCTTCAGTACTATTCTCCCTCCAGCCCCCAAATACATGATCATGTCCCCGCTTTCCTCTCCAGGTCCCCTCCCCCACCCAGGTTCCTCACTCATTCTGACCCCTCCGACCCCCATGACTGCTTTCTTTTTCTTATATTACTCTTGGAAATATATCCAAAAGATGCCCCACCATGCCACAAGGGCATGTGTTCTGCTATGTTTATAGTGTCCTTATTTGTAATATTCAGAAGCTGGAAACAACCCAGATGTCCCATGACAGATGAATGGATACAGAAAATGTGGTTCATTTACATAATGGAATACTACTCAGCTCTAAAAATAAGGGCAACATGAGTTCTGTAGATGGAAATGGATGAAACTAGAAAATATCCTTCTGAGTGAGGTAACTCAGACCCAAAAGGACATGCATGGTATGTACTCACTAATAAGTGTATATTAGCCAAAAAAGTACAAAATATCCAGGTCACAAGAATGTTAACAAACTGAAAGATCTAAGTGAAGGTACCTCAATCCCACTTGGGAGAGAGAAGAATCTCAACCTTTTAAAACAATTGATCACTTAAACAATCTGATAAGTATTACAATTTTGTGGTCTTTCTTTGTCTAATATTTTTAAGCATCTTTCAATAATTATTTCTGGAATTTCATGAGACAACTTCCTCCCAGCAGGAGGGAGTGTTTTTATTCAGAGAAAGCTACATAGTAAAAAATATATATAACAAATTTTTACTATCCATTCATTTCTAGAGGAACCATTAGTTTAGCTCCAAGAGAATTTAGTGAACATAAAAGGGACATATATTTTCAAGAAACCTTAAATCACAATGTTATGGATGATAATGAATGAACTTAGTATATATAATATTAAGTGTAACTACAAAGTCTCAGAAAGAACAAAAAAAATGTAACATGTTTCCCTTATTGTAGCCAATAGAGTAGTTTATACAGTCATACTACATATAAATCATATAAAGATATATAGGAATGCCACAAGAGATTTTACATTTTCACAAATAAGTATAGACTTAACCTTCTCTTTCTCCCTTTGACAGGTTATACTGTACCTAAATGTATATATCTTCTAAAATACAGGTGAATGCTCATGCACACACACACACACACACTAAATTTTTTAAAAAATCATATAAACAAACAAACAAACAAAAACAAATTACAAAAACAAAAAATGAGGTTAGTTTGTCTTATTTTAGCCAACTACTTTTATGTTTTTGGCCTTCATGGCATGTGTTTGATATAGACATTGGGTGTGGTCAATTAAAGTACATGACATTTATTTTAGAAGGCATTTATAATAAAGTTTTATCTAATTAAAGAAACAAGATGATAACTGGAAATTTTCAAAATACATGAAAAGGATTCAGTTTTTTTTCCCAAAACATACTTACTGTATATGGTGTCTCTGTGGAGGTGCAATCATCCTAGGAGTCAGAGTACACTTCTTGGACCTCTAAGAGGTACTGGAGATGCTATAGATTTTTATAACTGTGGTGCAAGACATTCTGCATGGAATAGATGATGTTTCAAAGCTGTGGAAACAGTACTTACTGATATTTCCACAGGTTCTCTTAGAGTAGATTTAAATACTCTTTATTCCCTGATACTTTCAGAGTATGTAGTCATTCTAAATTTAGGACTCTGTACTAAAGAAGAATTACTTAAAGAAAATGGAAAGGATTTTAAGTAATTATGAAAGATAGGAGCTTCAATTAAGATGTAGGTCCATTAAATATCTGAATAGCACTTCTTAAATAAATGCAAAGCAGTTCTTATGTAATGTTAGTGACTGATGACATACTTTAGAACACAAAGGGAGACTAAAAGGAATCATTCTGCAAATTACATGAAAATAATCTCTTGCATTTTCTGACTGTCCATATTGTCCAATCTACCCCCTCCACCTACACACCAGCCAATTTCAATCATGGTTTGCTAATTTTTCTTTCTTTTGCTCCACAAGGACACAATAAGGATGTTGTACTCACTTCATAATGGAACTGAGTTATTTACTAAAATCATTGAGTGTTCTCTGTTTTCTGTGTTATTTTTCAACACTGTGGTCTAAAGTAAGCCAGCAAAACCTGAATATGCACAAGAGGCCCTGCCTTGGGCCCTTCTGAATTGATTTAAATGAGTTTCATGAAAAATTCTCTGCAAGAAATTTAAAGTGTGTCTTGGCCATTGCTTTCATATTTCCATGATAGATTTGCTTTTTCTTGATAAAGGACTACTAATTTAATACTAGCAAAAAATATTTCCTCATTCCCAGTCTGAAAATTTCTAGTCTATATATATATTGTGGGAAAAAATATATATATACACCTTCTTTTGCCCTTCTTGACTTTATAGTTACTAATACAAACCCCTTTTTATTATTCAGGAAACACCATCATTCAATCCAGGATCATTATTAACAAAACTTTAAAGTAAAATATACAATTCTGACAGTAAATTTTTGACAGGTCTGATTTTGATGACCAAAATACTATCATTGGCTTTGATGTTAAAATAACATAAAATGCTTCTGTTCTTTTACTGCTCTGACACTTAAAGTATTATGATATTGTGAAAGGCAAATACACCAGCCATGTATGTGTTCGATGCTAAATATGGACTGCACTTTTCAAACAGGTATGGTTCATGTTTGAAATGACTTGTGTGAAATATCAATTATGGGGCTGGAGAGAGAGCTAAGAAAGTAAGATTCAGAATTTCTCCTGTAAGAGATCAGAGTTCAATAGGACTCTAGTACCTAAATTGGGTGGCTCACAGCCACCTGATAAATACATCTCCAAGGAAGCTGATTGTATTCTTCTGGCTTTCATGGGCACCTTACTCATGTGAACAAAACCACACTCAAAAATATGTTTATACACATAATAAAAAACTAAAATATTTTCAAAGCTATACATTTCGATGAGGAGTACAGATAGCATGTTCTCCCTCAGAACTCCTTAATTATTTCTGTAGGGCTTTATATGAAGATGGACATAAAAATGAAGATGGACATAAAAATAAAACAAATAAAAAATAAAAAAGACATGACAGAATGCTATAGAAAAGCTATGTCAGCATAAGGTCAAAATTTCCATAGATTGTCTAGAGAAATACAATTGTTAATTTAGGAAACACAGTTATATCCTTATAAGTAGAAGCACATTTTAACTGGTTACTTTTAAAGAGAAAATTCTTAAGACGTTTTCCCTACGCAGGTATTTTTACCCTGATGTGCATGATTTAGTGTCTTAATTTCTTTTCCTCTTGTTTCAATAAAAAAATATTTTGACAGATTCAACTTAAGGTAGGAGGAGTTTATTTTAGCTTTTAGTTTCTGAGTATACTGAAAATCATGGTGGTGAATGTGTGGTCAGAGTAGTAGAAAGAAATCTGGTCATATGGCCATCAGGAAATGGTGATAAGAGAACCAGGTTATATCACTCATGACCTAGTCCTAGTGTCTTACCTCCTGCAAAAAGGTCCCACACCCTAAGATCTTACAGCATTTCAATATAACATCATTTGAACCTATGTGGGACACTTCATATTCAACACATAACATTACCTGTCATACTTTGTCTAGAAGTCTCAGAAAGCAATGTGAAAATAATGAAACTATGTATTATTTTCTGTAATAATTAATCCATGTTAATATGCATTGTATATGTAATTATAATAATGATAATAAGTAATGAATGTAAATAGCCTTTATTGTTATAATTACATTAAAGATATATAATATATAATAAGATAATATACAAATATATAATTATGTATTTTTTAGGCTTATTTTGTGCTTTACAACAGACACAAACTATACCTTATGCATGATGGTGCAATGGTCTTTTTATTTAATAATGTTTGTTTGTCCTATATTACTTCTTGTTTTATGTCTAGAGCTAGGTACAATTTATTTGTTATTTTGTTAAAATACAAAATTATAGTAGATAGCTCCTCTTGATTAAAATGCATGTTTTCGTATTTAAAGGAATGAGTGAAAACTTTGCAAGAAAAATCAGTTAAAGCAGTTGTCTTATTTGCTATGTCTTAATACAATAGTTTACAATGATGTACAAAACTTACTTCTTCTTTAGGATTAACCCGATGGATCAAACCTGAATTAAATCTAGATTCTGTTTTTTTTTTTGGGGGGGTGAGGGGTACACAACCAGATATCTTCTCTATTTTTTTGAAGGCACACAACCAGATATCATCACCAAATTGAAAATCTAAGAGAGAAATGCAAACTCATTGGGTCTTATAAATCTTCCCAGTGATGCGTCATAGACATGCCACATTGGTATCTGAATAATTTCTCTAAGCTAATGATTTTGACAACAGGGTAAATAGTACCCTCCTTTAATCAAGAAAAATGAGAATTAATGGAAAACATATGTTATAGATATGATAAGTTATTTAGCAGTGCAATCTATAGTTTGTGAAATACTTTCAGATTTGGTCTCACTATTTTAGAGCATGTTTTTTTTTGTTTTTTTTTTCTCAGCTAGATTTAGGCACTTCAATACTTCAATGTTTAATTGAACCAAGGTCATAATGTCTTATATCTGGATTGCATTTTCCTTATCAAAAATAGAAAAAGTACTGATAATGGCTTTAGATAACTACTGTTATCTAAATAACATCTCATATGTTTTAATCCTTGGTTATACAATCCTTTTGGATTTTTAAGATAAATCAGATAGCCCAAATTAACTCATTTATTTGTTTTAATATCAGAGCTGATTGAAAAGACTCTGGTTTCTTGTGTTAGTTAATTTTTTTTTTATATATTGTAGTGACAAAATGCAATGAATAAGGTGACTTATAAAAGAAAACACTTGATAGTGTCACATGGCTTCAGAAGTTCAGAATACCTGATGGCCAAGCAAAGGCATTGTGACAGTAACTGCAGAGAGTTTACTACTGCATTTACCAGCAGGAGGCAAAACCAGACACACGCATTTGAAATGACAATAGTCTTTTAAAACCTCAGTGCCTACTGTGTGTGACACACTTCTCAAAACAGCACCTGACTCTGCTTTTTTCACACTGGATTTTTCTTATTATCTGCCCAGTGAGGTCTCCCAGGCCTTTCTAAACATCAGTGAGCACCAAGAATAAAGGCCAAATTAAGAGGCGCTTCTAAGTTCCTTGAGATTTCCTTGATCCTTGAAGGCAAAGGCACATTTCTGTGTCTCTGTCCATATTAATACAGACATTCCATTGTGGTTATATAGCCATCCAGAAGTTCAGATGTAACAGTCTGGTACTTTAAAGTACTGTGCGACATTTAGATAAAGTTTGAACTGAAATCAAATGTTTATATAAATCTTTATTAGAAAATCTTTATAACAATACCTAAAAATGTTACCAAGTCTCAGACATATAGGAAATTGTCAAAGCTATAACCCTGGGTGAGGCTCAGAGGGATGCCAAGGCCTTCCTTTGGTTTGTGTGTGAATGTTCATAGAGTGTGAAGGCAATGTTCATAATAGCTTTCTCCTGGGATATTGACAGCGTAAAGATTGTGCCATTACAGAATCTGTTCCTCCCAAGAATAGCTAAAAATTGCCTCTCTGATTTAGTTACATAGCATAAATCCTTGATTCCCACTGTATACCACAAGCCCTGCCTCTTTGCTCAAATGTGTGTACTAAACATATTATGCTTCAGACAACTTGTAGATTCTACTTCAGATATCTGAACCAACCCAATCTGAGCTTTCTGCATTTCCATGTCCTTTCTTTATTCTGTCACCTACCCTATTCAGGATCACAGAACAAAAGTTGTACAAGAACATGACACATTAGTACATACAGCTTTGACCTCACAAATTTTATTATTATTATTATTATTATTATTATTATTATTATTATTATTATAAATTATTTTATTTATTTTCAATCCAAATGTTGCCCCCTTCCTAGTCACTCTCCCAGATTTCTTCACCCATCCCTCTCTCCTTTGCTTCTGAGAAGGTGCTCCCCAACACCCTTTCCCCACCACTCATCCAAGCCCCTCTAACTACCCAACCCCTTGACCAGCATCCCAGTTCTCTGTTCAACACGACTCTACAGGATTAGGTACATCCTCTCCTACTGAGGCCAGACAAGGCAATCCTCTGCTACATAGGTACCAGGGTGGCTTAGTTTCTGGAAGCTCCCAGGGGTCCAGGTTAGTTGATAGTGTTGTTCATCCTATGGAGTTGCAATTCCCTTCAGCTCCTTCAATCATTTTCTTAACTCCTTCTTAGGGTTCCCTGACCTAAGTTCAATGGTTGGCTGTATTTGCATCAATTTCATTCAGCTTCTGGTAGCTCCTCTCAGAGTACAACCATGCTAGGCTCCTGTCTGTAAGCACAGCATGGCATTAGGAATAGTGTTAGGGGTTGGTACCTGCTCATGGGATGGATCCCAAGCTGGGCTGGTCACTGGAAGGCCTTTCCTTCAGTCTCTGTTTCTTTATGGTTTTGTATTTCTTTTAGACAGGAATAATTCTGGGTCAAAAATTTTAAAGGTAGGTGGATGGCCCTAACCCTCCACTGGGTTCCCTGTCTGTTTACTGGAGGTGCTTTCTTCAGGTTTCATCTCCCCATTGTTGGGCACTTTGGCTTCTCCTGAGCGAGGTAAGCCAGTGCCAAAAGGACATGCATGGCTCACTGATAAGTGATAGCTAAAAAGTACAGAATTCTCATGATACAATTCACAGACCATACGAAGTATAACAAGAAGGAAGACCCAAGTGAGGATGCTTCAATCCCACTTAGAAGGGGGAACAAAATTATTACAGGAGGCAGGAGAGAGAGACCTGAGTGGGAGGGAGGAAGGAGAGGAAAAGGGGGCAGGGTCAAGTATGGGGACAGACAGAAGAACCCATAGGGCAAGGAGAATGGATGGAAATATGCAGCTGTGAGAGGTGGGGGTGGAGGAGCTCTAGAAAGTTCCAGAGACCTGGAATGTGAAAGGCTTTCAGGACTCTATGGGGATGACCTTAGATGAAATGACTTTACAAATTTCTTTTTGGTTATTTTATTGGTTATTGTTTATATTTAAAATGTTATCCTCTTTCCCAGTTTCCCCTCAGCAAACTCCCATCTCACCCCCTCTCCTTTGCCTCTATGAGAGTGCTCCTTCATCAACTCACCCACTCCCACCTTGCTTCACCACTCTAACATCCCCCTATGCTGGGGCACCAAGTCACATCTATAAGTGATTAATGAGAAATATAATAGAAAATTGCATAATCCTTATCAAATCCCTCAGGTTGAATTGTCCACATATATTTGAAACCATTTTCTGGATGTATAATCCACCAATTTGCTTATGATAATGTTTTGTTCAGAAAGGTAGAAGCAACCACCCCTGAGAATGCATATTTTTGAAGTATCATTTATGATAACTAAAGTTTCTTTCATATTTGCTCAATTTTTTACACGGTTCCCTGAGCAAAAGCAATGTTCTTTTGTGTGATACAAACATTGAATGTTGCAAACCAGTTGAAGCCATCACTCTATATTTGCATGTCTATCATGAAATGCCAGTTGCCAGAAATCTCAGAGGTACTCTTACACACTTATCAGGTATTGTTGGCAAAGGGCATGCTTATGTTTAAAGGAAACATGGAAGGAAATGCTAATGAAGAGCCTAAGGAAAAAAGTGTTAAAACTGACATAAATCTCATCAGTACCTCCTTGTCTCACTTGATCTTCCTTTTTTGTTTCTCTTCTTTTCTCTTTCTTTCTCTTTCTCTTTTTTCTCCTTTTCTTTTTTTCTTCTGTTGTCTGTTTGTTTCTTTTTGAATCAAGGAGCATGAAATTCAGTATCCCAAATCAGAAAGAGCCTGTCTTGAGTAAAATCCACAATATTAAACTTTCAAAAGGTTAACGGAGATGAGATCATTTGGGCAATCTTTCTGCTGTAAAAATCATGTTTCCATGTTTCATGTTGTTTTGTAATTTAATAATGTAGTTCTTGCCCCACTTTCAAAAGGATGTTCAAGTGGTGGGTAGTGAAAGAGTCTTTCAAATAAATCTGAAGATATCAACATGAAATTTCAAATCTGGGACATAGGATTCTGATGCGTTTTATCATAGTCGTCTTTGAAGGATACTCTATGTGCAGAATTCAGTTGCTAATAGAAGCATTTGGATACTGCTGACTTTATTCAATTTTATGGACATAAGTATGGTTTATTTAGTAAGGTGTATGCCTGTGCATGTGTGCCTCACTTGTTCAGTAAATTTTTCAAGGCAATTTACCCAAATAGAAAGCACATGAAAAGAGAGATGCTAGCTGTGAATAAAATAGTTCACATTTTATCTCAACTCAAATATATTAACTGTTTTACTTTTTTATACAAGATAAAATTTAATGTCATTGTCAGCTATGTCAGTATAAGATAATCATTGCTCCCCCTGTTTTAGTTACCAAAAATAGAGATTCAAAAGTAATCAAGAGATTGCTGAAACCAATTTATTGTTGATAAGCATGAAAAATATCAGTCACATACAAGAATGTAATACTAACTTATCAAAATCCCCAAATCCATCTTGTTTAAGTTTGTTAAAACAATTATTTTATTTTACTGGATGTTGTTTGTGTGTATGTGTGTTGATTTTAAAATATGTTGGCATGTGCTTATGCATATATTTAGCAATTACAGTTATCATTAGTCAGGAACATTCACCTTTTTTTTTGAGAAAAGATCTCCCATTGACTTGAAATGCTAGCCTGGCTGGCCAGTAATTATAAGGGCCCTACAACTATCTATTTAAGAATATATGAGATTAGCAATGTGCACAACCACACACACACCCCTTTTGATGTTTTTGTTTGTTTGTTTTGTTTTAGTTTTTTTGAAACATGGCTACTGCAAATCCAATTTAGGCCTTGTTCTAAAAAGCAAACACTTTAACACTTGAACTTTTCCCCTAAACTCTATATTGTTGTTTTAAATACATTTTCAATGTGTCAAAATATTTATAATGTCATAATAAATGGTAAAATAAAAAGTTCAAATCTGTCTCTAGCAAATGCTTCTAAGTATTTCAGAGCCATATAGTCTGTTTTTGTGTTTTAACTATTATATGCTTTTTATTTCATCATAATCATTATGTGGCATGAACAACTACATGCTTTTATATTTGTTTAGGTACAAGTAGCTCATATTAATTCTCATATTATAATTGTAGCTTATAGCTATGATAAGCTTCCCAAGTAAAGACTGATCAAGATCCATTCAGTCTAACATACGAAGAACTCACCTCAAATTAGCTTTTAAGGGTAATTATAGAACAGTAAATAAATAGAGAAACTAAAGGCAGAAAACACCAGCTATGAAAAAATGCATTTTCTCTTTTCTAATAGCAAATTGACTGGTATACTGTCATATCCTATGGAATTCTATGTGTAATCATGATAGAAAGATGGGCATTTGTAGAAGTGTATGACATTTTATCTTCTCCATGTTGAGTAAGGAAACTGAAATTATCCCTAGAGCTTTAGGCATAGATGCACCAACAAAATGTTATGGTGACTCTTCATGCCTTAGTTTAGACTGCACTAATGAAATTCTGTAGCCTGAATAAGTTTTGAACACAATATACATATCTTTCATAGTAATGGGGACTAGATGTTTGCATCAGAATAATGTCATTTCTCATTTCTGGACAGAGCTCTATAATGAGTGCAGAGTATCATCTGATTGTTGTCACTATTAGAAAAACAGAAAGCTTCAGCTCACCAGAAAATCATTTGAGGTTCACATTTATATTGGTTCCAGCCTACGATATCCTCTATTGGCAAAGGCCTTACCTCCCAATTCTTTCATTGAAAGGTATAGATTGTAATGTAAGAATTTTCCAAGGACCCACACATCTGATCCACAATGTGACTTAACAATCCAACTATAACAAGTTAGATTATCCAGCCCTGCTATGATGTCATAAACAATGACATTTATTATGTCCCTCCCATCTTGATGTTTGAATTGTATGCATGATGGCATGAATGAATGCATGGTATAGCAACTCAGAAATATTTATGAAGTGTGGTTTTACACACTTCTCATGTGGGAATACAAAATTGAGTTTCAGATCTAGACTATGTTATTAATATGGGATCCAAAGTGCATAATGCATAATGAGAATTTGTACTGTGTGACTCGGTTATTTGATATATTCTAAAACATTGAAAAAGGCCTGGCAACATCAGTTTATTCCTTAAACAGGAACACACAATATAGAAAAATATATGAACTGGGCAGTTACTCTGTCACTCGACTTCATACTTAGAATTTATTTACACAATGGAGCTGTTAGAAAAAATGGCATGATGAAATTTGCTAACAATTCAAGGGAACTAGAATGGATCATCCTAAGTGAGGTATTTCAGACCAAAAAAGATAAGCATTGCATGTACTCATTTATAAATGGATATTGGCCATAAAAGATAATCATTTTACAATCCACAGACCAAGAGAAACTTAAGGATTATATGAATATCACTGTGAAGAGGAAATAGAATAAACGCAGTGGATTGATGGTAGTAGGTACCTGAATTGGGGATTGGGAATAGAAACAGAAGGGATCAGATAGGCAGAGGGCAGAAGAAGATACTATTGGGTGAGACAACAGGAACCTGGAGGGAATCTCCAGACCAAGGTAGAAAAATAGTGAAAAGAGAACTTCAGGGATTCTATGAAGATGACCCAGATTAAGAGTAGTAACAACTGGAAATCTGAAGCCTGAACTGGCCATCTCCTGTAACCAGGCAAAGCTTCTAATGGAAAGTTTGGGAAGTGAACTCAGCTTTAAAACCTTTACCCTACAAGATGTGCTGGGGTAGAGAAATCTTCCATATTATATCTTCACCACAACTTCCCCAAACATTAGGCAAAACTTAAAGAATCCTACTGAAGATAGGAAGGAAGGATTGTAAGAGCCAAAGAAGTCAAGGATATCACAAGGGAATACACAAGATCAACTAACTTGGATCCAAAGTGGTCCACAAACTGCCAACAAGAAAGCCTGCATGGTCATGAACTAGGTCCTCAGCAAATATGTTCGAATTGCTTGGACTTCTTGAGAAAGTCCTAATTGTGAAGGCAGTGGTTGTCTCTGACTAATGCCTCCCTTTGAGACCCTTTCCTCCTATTGGTTTACCTCATCTAGCCTTCATAGGACTGTAGGTTCCCAAACTTACTTCAACTTGATATGCCATGTCTGGTTGATATCCCTGGGATGCCTGCCCTTTTCTGAGGAGAAATAGGAGAGGAGTGAATATGGAGGGTGAGGGGAGATACAGAGAAGGGACTAAGAGGAGAGGAGAGGAGAGGAGAGGAGAGGAGAGGAGAGGAGAGGAGAGGAGAGGAGAGGAGAGGAGAGGAGAGGAGAGGAGAAACTGAGGTCAAGATGTAAAACAAGTAAATTAATAGATAGATAGATAGATAGATAGATAGATAGATAGATAGACAGACAGGTAGGTAGATAAACAAATGAATACAAGTTATAATTTAGTCCTAGTTGTCATGAGTTCATAGTACTTGGAACTGTACTTAGAGAACTTTGAAAAATACTAGCAATCTACCAAACTTTTAGTTGAAATTTATTGAAAAATACCAAAATGAGAAACTATAGCTCTGACTTTTAAATAATTTTTAAAATGTATGGAACAACATCAAAAAGCTGGATTTTTCTACTAATGTGAAAAATTGACAGATCTCAGATCAACTCTAACAAAACCCCTCTGCCAAGGTAAAAAAAAAAAAAAAAAAACAACCCAAGTTCCTGTTGCAAATGTGCATATACCAGCAATAAATAGAGCACTGAACATGGGGAGTATATAGCAATCTGACTGCTCTAAGTAGGTCTCAGTGTTTCTCTACATGCCATCAGAGAACAGTGATTTAAATTGTAGCTGCAAGTTTCTAGAGCAGAGCAACAAAGCATTGCAAACTGCTGCTTAGGAAATAGCTTCTGTCAGTCATATGATTTCAGGCACAGATGTTCACTTCTGTATTTGTAGTGTCATAGAAAACACATAAGTCAAAAGGAAGAATGGTCATGATTATTAGAAAGCCTTTCTTTGTTCATCTTTGCTACAGAAGATGAGAAAACAGACTTGTATAGGTTTTAGACGTGGACTTACCAGAAGTGTTGCTGATTATATACTCCTAATTTCTGTTCCATTAATGGGAAAAAAGTCTAGAAAAAATCTAGAAAAAGACAGAGACAATTATGGAAAACTTAGGTAATGTCATTTACATATTGCCAGAGGAACCAGGGTAAGAACACAATTATAAATCTCCAAAGGGAAAGTCTTGGCTTGGAGTGGATTACAGAGAAATTCAGTTATTGAAAAGTAGTCAGCTGGACTAAAATTTATTATTAACATTTGTAGAAAATGCAGCATTTATTAAATGATTAGATCAGCATCTATTCAAACATAGTTTTACCAAAAAGCATCTTTTCATGCTTCACCTCTTTCCTTCACTCTGACTGGCAAAATCAGTCAAGGTAAAACAGAGAAAGGTGTTATACGACATCTGGAATATTCTACCAGACTGTATTTTAGTATCCTCTGTTTAAACTATTTTGGAAACACATTGAGAAATTTAACCAAATTTCATTGGGTATTTTTAAATCTGTGTAACTTGTTAAAAGATTTTTTTCTTATCATTTACTTATAGTTTTTAACTTTAGTTAACAATATTTTTTAATATATAAATACAGATGTGTGTATGCGTGTGTGTGTGTGTGTGTGTGTTTATTTGTCCTTTACAGCCATAAGTCAGCATATTCAATAATGTAGTTAGCACTGGATATAATAGATAAGAATTACAAAGTAATAAAGATAATTTGTATACATACCTTGACCTAGACCAGTTGTGAGAGATGCCCAAACGTGCAAAAATCCATTCATTCTGTTTTATTACCTATATTGATTAATAATCTTGGTTATAGTTTTAAAATATAATTGGTTTAATTTAAAGAAAGTATAGAGAAAAGAGTTTACAAGTGTTTGAAGTGTTACAAATATATCATTTTTGTTTAAAATATATCATTTTGTTTAATAATAGCATATGCTCTAGTTTCCCTCCAGATCACATAATTCTTCATTTTAAAAGTATAACTCAGTATAGAGTACAATTACAGGAATATTTCTTAGAAGTGTTTTATTAAAATATAATCATAATTTTTTAAATATATATTACTTTTATTTTTAAACAATATCGCAGCTCTAAGCTGAGTACTTTCACAGAGCATGCTTTTTATAATACCTTACTTATTAACTTAGAAATTTTTATGACTTTGTATTTAGAGGCCACTTCAGTGTTTCTGAGTGAAAGATCAACACCTTGCAGTTAACTGTAAATTCAGGATAGAAGTTTTACTCTGAATGGTTGCTTCAAATGTCTGGGTCTATGATGCAGTTATTTCTCAAATTATACAATCTTTAGCAATTTTTACTGTTTTTAGTTCATAAGTTTTATTGTTAGACAGGGTGATAACACAGTAAAACCCAAATGGTCTGAAAAGTCACCTATATAATTCTCACTGAAATCACAGTTTCTTCTCTTTCCTGGGGTAAGTCAGGTTTAATACCCTGGGGAGATGTTGATTCTTCCATCTCCCTTATCTTTCTGTTAGCCACAAACATATTATTTTGATCCTTATTAGGAACCTTGATGTTTGTCCAGCACAATTATTTCTAGGTTGCCTATAAAAGTTAGAGGAATTCTGTATTACAATTCAAGAAATTTTAGGATGCTTCAGTTATAAAAATACCTAATATAATTTCCTTATATGCTTATAAAAACATTTTTTCTCTTATATTAACACTTCAAATTAAGTAGCTGACCCCTTTAATACACGGGTAATATGTCAAAATTTCATGAGTGAGTTTATTGACAACTGTTCTAGAATCCTATAAAAGTAATGAAGACTTCACTTTTTCTAGATTTCCAGGATACCTTTCTAGTATATTATCTATAAGTTGCCAATGCAAACAGAGTGCCCAATTTTGCAATGAGAAACTTATATCAACTTTGAAAGCACAAATCATATGAAAGCAATATATTTTTTATTTCATTTGCCATTTATTATTTTGCAAATACAATCAACAAACTATACAAACTGACTGGTTAAATAATTATAGGATAACCTGCTTTGCCTTTGATAACTGCTGGATAACTGGCCATTGCCTGTTGCGTGCAGTCAGCAGCCAGATGATGTTTCTCAGCTTTATTTACAGTTTAATTGGGTGCATGAGGTCAGTAATTTAATAAAAGGCTCAATGGCTAATTTTAAAGGTGACAAAATACTCTACAGAAGTTGTTAAATAATAAAAGTAAAGATTAGGGCAGGGCTCCAACTTTACTAATCACTAACACACAATAAGACCTTCAACTATATTTACAGTGATGGCTTGAGCAAACTCAGCAAGCAATGAGCAAAAACAAATTAACCTTTTAGTATAAGATAACACATCAGGGGGCTCCAGTATGTTCCAATATGACAGCTTTTCTTATAACACGCAAAAGTTACCATTACAAAGGCTTTGAAAACCTTGAAACATCCCAAGTAACTCAGGAATGTAAACTACCAATGTAGTGTGGTACAGCTCCATGTTCGACTGCTTCTGAATTACTTTCTGAAGAAGAGGAAGAAGATGTGGAGGAGGAAGCAGAGGAAGAATCGGAAGTAGAAGAAGAGGAAGAGGAAAATGAAGACAAAGATGAAGAAGAAGACTAAGAGGAAGAAGAAAACAGAAAAAGACCAATACAGACGGGTAATTAAAGAGCTAAATGGGTATAACATTTATCATATGTGAATATTTATGAGGCCCTACTGGGGCCTTTACCAACAACTTCTGTCTTTGTAAGCTGGAGATCTAAATGAATGCACTGAGAAAATATAGAAAATTAAAACTAGTTGTCAAGGGATCATTTGATAATTCTGTTTTCCCTTTCAAAACATTTTCTAGAACATTTGTAATTCAGACGTCTTTCCTTCCTTCGTACATGAGACTGGATTTACACAGGTTTCTGATGTCACGAGGATGAATGAATTACATTTAAGCATAAAGAAATTCGGGTAAACAAATATATTTAATATTTTTGTTGTCACTCAACAATTTAAATAGTGAAGGTAAGCTGAGTTTTTATTATCAAGAGCTAGGGTAGCATGTAGTCTTCTTTCACTGGACATGAGACATTATGCTTCTAAGCATTTGCATCGTCCCTTTGAAATGACCTTCCACTGCAGGGTGACTCAACCTCCATATTACTAACAATATCAATTGCAATTTTTCTGGCTTTGCTTAAATCAATAAACTCTCCTTAGAGTAGTTAAACATCCAAAACACATGAAATCAAATTATTGAAAATTGATTTACATTATCTGACAAAGTAGAAATTTGTCTGCTGAATCATCAAAGGTTTTGTAGCATGTGATTTTTAGGATGTCCATTTATATGTAGGTCATATTGAGGACAAGGTCTCAATGCAGACAACTACACGGTCAAAGCCAGCAAATATTAATGCTACTTATTATTTGTAAGACAGCATGAAAATTGCCTTCAAATTTCATATTAAAGAGGAGTCATAGAAATTCTTACATTCCTTTGAAAATAATTTAATTATATGATAAAAACATTTACTTACCAAAATGAAATACAATATACATAGAAAAATAGTATATTTCCATCTAAATATGTTAGAAATAACATCGTAGAGAAACAGTATTTACATACTTGTAAAATACAAAGAGTTGATAAATAGCATTTTTATCACCGAACAATGCTAAAAATAAAATTCAATAACATTACATTGAATTTTTAATGGTTAATAAAAAATCTATTTTAAAAATATCAAGGATTGTTTGAAAACAAGGAATTTTAGGATAGCATTTATAAAAGAATTATATCCTTTATAATTTAGTAGTTGAAAGAATGTTCAACAAAGAATATTTTGGAATTTGTTTTTGTTTACCTGTATAATGCATGTTTAATCAAACACCTATGTATATACCTAATTGTATATTTTCATAAGCATTAAAGCAATTAGCAAACTGGCAATGATCATATAAGTGAATTTTATATTATATAAGGAATTGTAAGTAATTTAAAGAATGTGTTTTTATGATAATCAAGAATTGTGTTATAAGAGATTTGATTATCTGTGGATGTTAATTATCCAAATGTGTTCTTGATTCTACTTCTGCATGTGCCAAGTATGTGGGGCCTTGAAGAGATGGTTTGGTCTCCCCGTAGAGCACTGGGTTTGAGATAGCCAGAGACCCAACAGGTGACCCCTGTGACGGATGGCATGTATCTCCCCACGCGGATTCCAGACTCCTCCATGTGGTCCACATCCTTCATTAACCTGAGCCTTGCAGAAACATTTGGCTCCTCCCAGAGAGGTTTTCTGTCACCATCTACAGCTACAGGTAGAGGGTGTGACTAACAGGCCTCGCCTCGAGATTTCCATATTCATGAGTTATATAAGGAGTGTGTGTGTGTGTGTGTGTGGGGGAGTGTAGCTCAATTAAGTTTCTGCTTTTTCCCTCTCCCTATTTAAGCCAGCTCCCCTGGCTTTTTTTTTTTTGGGGGGGGGGGGGGAAGGCAGGAGGGGCGGTGCACACCATCTAGATCCAACTACCCCACCATGGCAAAAAACTTTGGAACTCTT
Organism: Arvicanthis niloticus; assembly: GCF_011762505.2. NCBI lineage: Eukaryota > Metazoa > Chordata > Mammalia > Rodentia > Muridae > Arvicanthis > Arvicanthis niloticus. The sequence goes on along the minus strand of NC_047660.1, from coordinate 27,425,210 downwards.
GGACTCCACCTGTCTTCTGTAGCCTGCTTTTAGGTTTCCAGCCTTTGGAACCGGTATTTATTGTATTCCTGTATTTATTGGGACCCGCAGTCCTGTGGCCAGCATAGAAGACTTCCTGACCCAGCCGGTCCACCGCTGTGGCTGTGTGTATGTTGAAGCCACAGTGGAAAGCCTGCCCGGGCCCCTGCTGCCAGCCGCTGCCGAGTTTGTTTCCACACAATTATATTCTAAAACAAAAATAATATAACACAAAACTATTTTATGCTAATAATTTAAAATAATTAAAACATAAAAACGAAAAAAAAATTAGCTTCCTAGTATTTTTGCCAGGTTATCTGTGTTTCTACTGTTTGAAGCCAGGGTTTCCTCTGCTACTATATCTTGTCAGATAAATCAGAAGTATATTAAGAAAACAGGGCTACTCTAGACATCAATATGTTCATGGCTAATGACTAAGAAAAATTAATTTTTAACATATAGATGTATATATGTATATATCTCTATATGTGTGTATATATGTGTGTGTGTATAAAATTACATTTTATACAATCATTTTATGTACTGGAAATCTTTGGTAATGTTGGACTATATGAATTAGTGAGAATATTAAGATTATGAAACACTAACAAAAATAAAAATAACAACTGCTGTTTTTTTGGTGAAAAAAAAAAAACCTTTCTACTTAGTATCAAAGATGTGTTGTTGTCTAACATAGAATTTCTCAGTTAGAGAAAGAATATGTAACATCCTTTCATAAGCGTTAAGCACATGTGTTAAAGAATACTTTCATTACGCTGAGAGATTGAGAAGCAAATGGTGGTCAAGCAGCATCTGTGAACTAATGCAGTGTGGTTGGGTGGTCTGCTTCCTCCCACAGGGTATCCAGACACTGCTGCTCACCTGGCTGGAAGGATGAAGGGGTGACTGGATATAGGTGGAGTCTGCAAATGGCAGTCCAGCTGGGAGGGAGTGCTGAGGAGAGAAAGCCTTCCTCAAGGATTTTAGTGTTACAATTCTTTTAGATGGTACTCAATGAAACAGCTCTTTAGACAATCTTAAGTGAAACAGCTTGTGCATATACTTTATTCAGGGTGAACAAAAGCTGTATATGAACCTTGGATAGTGGGAAGTTTTCAAGGTGAATGTAAATCATTGGCTTGAGTTTAAAGTATTGAGAATATGTCCTTGGCATGGAGAGTCATTGCAGGAATATCAGGTACTTGCTGAGCAGAATCTTACTGGGAAAGAGGAAGTTGAACTTGTGTATTTGTCACTGACTACATTACCTTCCTCAGGTAGAGAATGGGGCGGGGGGGGGGGGGGGGTGTTGCCTCTCCAGGTTAGGTCAGAGAAGGAGAATGCCTGCTGGGAGTCTGCCATTTTGTGTCATGCTCAGAGGAGCCGTCCAGACATGGTAGCCTGTGACCTTAAGCAGCACAGTTTCCCAGCCCTGTACATGTCATTTGATTTCACATTTGTTCTCACTCCGAGATTCTTTGCACCAACAAGTGATGGCATCAGAGACTATCTGACAATGACAAGCTGAGGAGCGCCGTGTAGGAGTTGGTACCACACACAAAGCTTTCTGCATGTCCTCTTCAGTCCTTAGGATGTTTGTCATAGTGAGTCATCCATTTTTATTAATTTTGTTTTGCTTTACATGTTTTCAGCAGCCTAAAGCCTCATCATGGGACCATGCTGTGGTAGAAACTTAATGTATAAATTTTAATGATTACTAAATATTTCTTGAACTACTAGGGTAGTAGTGTTTTTCACTGTCTATATTCTTAGGAGAATTATTGAAAAAATTATTTTGGAGCTTACTAGAGATAAGGCTATGTACCCATATGATATTTAGAGTATTCTTTTTATTTATCATTAGCTTTAATATTATTAGTTTTTAAATTTTAAGGTGCAATGCTACTCTTTAATGCAAATTGAATTTTAGCAGAAGTATATTTGACTTTATAGGACACATAGGATGTATGATTACAAATGTACCTGGAACACTGAGAGTCTTTCTTATAACTTCTCTAGACTATATTAATACATGCCTGCTGTATTGTCATGTCTATGGTAAATTTGATATGTGCCTTACCAGGTTTGATTTATAGAATAATCCATTTTGATTCATATTTTACTAAGGCATTATTATACAATTTCCAATATATGGAGGCTTTAAAGTTTTATTTATTCATTCCTTCACTCATATGTTTTAGTACTCTTTTACCTAACACATACACACTCAAATTATGTTCAGTTAATGAGACATACATGGTATTTTACTCAGAGAACTTTTAGTAGAAAGAAAACACTAAATATTCAATTTATAATTTTGTTCTCATATGTTAGTTATAGAAAATCGATTTTAATATTAGATTTTATACATGTATAAAATATTTTGATCATATTTCCCTGCCTACCTGTCTCTTGTCGCATTAATTCCATTCTTTTTTCAATTAGTATTTTTTCCATTTTTTAGTCTGATTTTTGAACTTAATACATTTTATTAGTTTTGTTTACAGCAGTGAGTGTGGGTGTGTTTATCATATGAACACAATACAGTATAATATGAAGTTTTTTTAATTGAAACATAACAATTGAATCAGGAAAATAATTAAATTACAGAGTTTGAAAGAGAAATATATGGTCATATGAAACTTTAGTATTAATAGTTATAGAAAAAGTATTTTTAAAATATATAAAACCAAAATTTGTACTTAAATAAAAATGGCTTCAAAAGTGTATGAAACAAAGCAAAATGAAAGCTATTTGATAGAATAGAAAATGAACACAATTGAGGAGTAAATTATGTCGTTGATAAATCTGTGTGTGTGTTGGCTAGTTTGATGTCACAGAGCTTTAGTCATCTGAGAGCTAGAAATCTCATCTGAGAAATTGCATCATGAAGATTCACCTATAAACAGATAAATCTCTAGGCCAATTTCTCAATTAGTTATCAGTGTAGGAGGACCTATTGTGCTGCCATTAGCGACAACCCTGAGCTTGATAGACCCAAGTTCAGGAAGAAAGCAGAGTGAGAAACCTGGGAAGGAAAAGCCAGTAAGCAGCACTTCTCCATCTGCATCAGCCTTGCCTCTAGAGTCCCAGAGTAGATTGAATTTCTATTTTGGTTCCCCTCAACCGACTGTGATTTAGGATATGGAAGTCAAATAATCCCCCTTTTCTCCATTTTGTTTTAGTTGTAGTGTCTCATAATAATCATAACTAAGGAAAGGTGATTGAAATTTGGCTTTAGAATTTAAGATATTCTGATTGGCATATAGTTTAGTTTCATGTGAAAAATATCATGTTAATCAGTTGCTTTTTCATGTGGAACAGGCTGGTTATTCTTATAGATACAGATGCTATTTCCTGTCTTGTCAAGAGCATTGTGTGGCTATCAAAATACCTAATCTCCCACTTCTGAATAAAAAACATGTAGCTTTCTAATCCAATTGCAGTATTTTATGGTCAAGTATTCATGCAGGTGGGAAATACTCATTGTGTTGTTTCTTGTGCAATATAAAAATAAATATAGAATGTGAACAATTTTAATCTTCTATTGAAATGTTCACAGAGATAGTTTTAGGGTACATTGCATGGGAAAGCATTTTTTGTTCTAAACCTTAGGAAAGACCACAGTATTAGTGTGTGCACTTAATCATTTAAACAATAATGAATAAATAACTACAGGATTAAAAAAAATACTCTGTGAGCTGTTGTTAACTTCCTATGACTGGCTGGTATTCACATTTTCTCCTGTATTATAGCACATCAAATACAGTGGAAGCAAAACCAAAAAAATTTAATCTGTTTAAAAAAGTCAACAATTCATTTTTTGTAAAAGTGGAGATTTTAGCAAACAATTATCCTAAGTGCACTAGAAACTACTTTTCTATATTTTAAGCACTAACCAATTTATTCCATTAAAATATTTTCATGTATGTTCATAATTAGGTTACATAAATCTTATACCTCAAGTTTTTGTAGCTTTTTCTACCTTGGTGGATTGGATATATCTCTGCTGGCCAATTGTTTTGTTTCAGACCTGAAGTATTTAGAAAATAAAACACAAAAGAATACACACAAACACACACACACACACACACACACACACACACATAAACACGGTTAAGTATCTTATCTGATGTCTTCAGATTCTCATCTTGCTTCTGAGAAAACAGTTTTAATTGAGCCTTAAATATTGTATAATGTAGTTTATAATACTGCATTTCTAGATCATCAGAGTGAAGAAATCGAACAACCCAACCCATACAAAGAGCTAGAGATCCAAGTTCATCTGAGGCTGATTCAGTGAAGTCAATTGCATTTGGAAATACCAGATATATTTTTTCTGTAAATTTTATATCCCAGGTGACATCAAATGCAGTATTATAGATCAAATCTTTTTGTTACAGCAGACTAATGGCATTAATAAGGTGACACTGTTTGAATAACCTCAATCATCCATAAGCCCTTAAATTGATAAAGTGCCTCTTATTATTCCAGTGCTAACAGAATTCAATCTTAATGTTAGTAGATTCTCTGAACCTTTTACCAGAATTGTCATACCCTTTAGCAATCATCTGAATTGGGTAACTGCTCTCGAAAAGAATAAGTCATAACAAATCATCTCTTTGCAAATATAATATTTAACAACCAGATTTTTCTCATTTCTATTATAAATGGCATAACCTGATAATTGTAATTTTCTATTTTATAAAAAATTTTTTGGTATGTTCAAATCCAGTTCACTTTATTAAAATCTTTAAGATGTAGATCATTTAAAATTCTCAATTTATCACCATCTTGGTATTCTATTTGTTTTTGCATTGCTTTAATAGTTCAGATAGTTATATTTTTCTTTATATAATACCTATGTACATTTGCTTATGATTCACTTATTTATTGTTTTTTTTGCAAAGACAATACCAAAATGTTGTTATATTTTAAATAATGTATTTAATGAGCTATTTTGGGTTTTTTTAAATTTTATTATTTTGTGTGGGTTCATGTGTGTTGTGTATGTGTGTGTATGTGTGTGTGTGTGTGCGTGTGTCTGTGTGTATGTGTGTGTGCAGTACAAGTGTGCATTGTGCTTGGAGTCCAGAAGAAAGTAGTAGATCACCTAGGCCTGCAATTAAAGAAGATTAGACATTTTTCACCTACCATATAGGTACTGGATAATGCCAGTCCTGTAGAAAAACATTCTTAACAGCTGAGCCACCATTCCAGCCCCACTGAATAAATCTTATTAGACCTCATTGATATGTCACAATACATCATGGTTTGTGGATTAATTCAGGTTTTATTGTAGTTAGAATTGCACTATGTTTATGCCTGGTACTCTAGGAAACAAGAAGAGGCTATCTAAGCTATATAAGCCACTGGATCTTAGTTACTGATGGTTTTGAGCATGATAGGAAGCAAACCTGGTTTGTCTGCAAAGGGGTCAAGTGCTAATAACTGTTCCCTTCTGTGCCCAGAATTTATTTTTAAATTTGAAAATATTTTTAAATCCGTGTAAAGCTATATTGAGCCTGGTTTGAATGTTAGAAATTACTGGAAAATTTTGATAGGCAAATTATTTATTCTTTTAAAACTATATGCTAAATTATAGCTCTCCACAATTGATGGCTTTGGGAATGGGTGTGGTTGGGGAAAGATTCAGTTTTCTTTAAGGTGCTGTCAACTGGGACTTTGAAAATGCTTCAGTGAGTATACAGGCAAAACAAAATGAACCTGATTATTTTCTCCTTTTTGGGGTCTGGAGGTAACAGAGACGAGGGTGGACCTGGGAGGACTGAGAAATGAGTGTGACCAGGGTTCATGATGTGAAACTGCCACATAATCAATAAAAATATTATACATAAAAATACACAAATAAATAAAATTTTAGTTTAGAACGAACAAGATTTTTAAAAAAAAACTTGGAAAAGATAACACTGAAAGTTTGGTTATCTTGAAAATGTATATTATACTTTAGCTTTAAGCGTGATATCAACAATGTGTACTCCATTAAGAATTTCTTCATATATGGTTTGAATTTAAGCAAGTGCTTTCAACCATCAAGGAATAGCTATAACATATTTAAAAATGATCCAGTGTATAATAGTTATAAAGTATAGAATAATGCATTAAAAACAAGTAACAGCAACAGTATTATTTTCTTATCTCTTATTCTCCCTCTGTCTCTCTCAGTGATGCTCCTTACACAATGAGCCATGCCTGTAGGGAGTGTCTCACTGGCTTAACTAAGAAACTTCAGATATAATCAAGCCACAGAAGACTTATACTCATTCCCATTTTTCCTTTGTAATTGATCCCTCTTTATGCAATTCAGCCCCAGGAAGAATCACGATAGAAGCAAAGACAAAAGAAATCTGTAAGGATTATCATCTGGGAATTGGCAACGTTATTTTTCTTTCAGTTTCACTGATTATCAGAGGAAAGAAAACTATGACAGTACAAATTTGATTTGGAAGTCTAGGGAAGAAATGAAAGTATACTGTAGTTTGATGTTGAATGTACCTTAAATATGTAAGTATTGAGATCATGGTGCTGAAATTCTGAAAATGTGATAGAACTTATGTTTCCTTGGTCATTAGACTTATGGGCTACTGTGTACCTGTAATCTCTTCTTATGCTTCACTACATGGAATAGAAGGACAATAGATCATGGGTGAAATAAAATCGGAGTTTTTGAATACTACAGATGGAAATTTTAAGCAAGAATGGAAGAGTAGAGGGATATAGACAGAAGATGGAGGAGAAAGTACATTTAAAAGTCATGTTTATCTATTACCTTGCAACATGACTAAAAGATATAAGACATCTTTATAGCTAGATACTGTTGTTATTAGAAATAGTAGATTACTAAGTAAAATACTAGGTGTAGAAGACCTGTAGAGGGCATGTTCATCAAAGATGAACAAAATACCCCTCCACACACAATAATATATAATTTTGCTATTCTTCATGATTATCTGAACAGAACTTATCACCGAAGATGCCAGTCACCTAGATTGCAAGATACACAGAAATGAAGAAAAAACTAAGCTGGAAACTTCCATCTTGACTTTTTTCCATTGTGCCAGTAATAGGCTGAGCATTGGACTCTGCAGAGAACTAAGCTAGAGATGTATGCCTGCCCCAAGTGCTGAGTATAAATGAGATTTAAGAACACAGCCCTAAACAAGATATTTGTAGTGCACCTTTAAGACTCAGGGAATATTGAGCAACGAGGGGTCAGAAAGATTTACAAGCTGAAAGATAAGAAGAAGTGCTATAAAATGCCACCTAGATGTGACCCAGCAATTGTACTCATAACCCCAGAGCTAGTGCTGTTGCCTGCACTTGGTCCATAGGTGAAAACATTACCTTCAGGTAGTCAGTCATTTACAGTGGAGAGGCACATGGGAGACTTTTCCTGAAATATTATACCTGAATAATAATAATACCCTGAAATATTAATAGCTGAAAGATTCTAGAGAATGAGGAACAATTTTCAGTTTAGTACACATGTACGAGGTCATTAGACTTTAATGGTCAGTTTCAAACACACAGTCTACCAGATAGTTGTGTTTAAATAAATGGATCACACACAAAAACACTTAAAGGTGGGGAGATGACTGTCTGGCATGTGGGAGGTTAATGACTAAAGGGTGGTGAGTATAATCAGAATGCACACTACACATGTACACATGTGAGACAGTCAACACATTCAATGAAAAGGAAGTTGAATGATCAATGAAATTCAGGTTCAAGGTGAAAGACTGAGTAAAAATTTTAGTGGGTTCATATATTGCTGAGGGACTTATAGGTATGAATTTAATTTTCATGTGATTAAACATTGCTAAGAGATTAATAATGTGTACATAGTTCTTACTTTTCTTAAAATTTCAGTGCAACTTTTCACAGTATTATTCTATTTTCATAGTTAATATACCCTTGTTATTTACTGATGTGGTGGGAGAGTTCCTGTGGGGAGCAGACAGAAGGCGGCTATCATCCTTGCAGCCATCTTGAGCCATATACAAGAGACTTGCTTACAATAGCCTACAACAGCTGAGCACACTCTGATAACATCTTGTTTTAGATACCCAGGATTTTCCCTTGGGTGTGTGAAACTTAGAGGTGTGATTTAGAGATAAGACTTAAAGGCGTGACCTAAAGGGGTGGCTTAGAAGTGAGACATATAACAGGCAAGAGGCAGACAGAAGAAAGTAGTAGGCACTTGATGCTTGAGACTTGAGACCTGGAAAAGAAACTAGGAATTAGACACTTGTACTTGAGTCTAGGAACTTGGAAGAAAAACTTAGAACTGGTAAAGAGACTAGCAACTTAGAACTAGGAATTAGACACTTGGATTAGACACTGGAACTTGGATGAGACTGGAGACTAGAACTTGGAAGTTGAAACTTGTAACTTGGTAGCACTAGGGACTAGGAACAAGGGACTAGGAACTCAAGACTTGGGACTTGGACTAGGAAGAGAGACTGAAGAATAAACAGGATTGAATCACTCTCTGTCTGCTCTCTATTCCTCACATCTGTCCTCACTCTCTCTCTTGATGAACCCCTGACCTGCAGATCGGAGCAGCTTGGGGCAGTGCGGGCACGAACAACTTAGCCCCAAAGCTTTTGGTAGTGTGGGTTCCAACATTGACAGAGCAGTCCACAACAAGTTCTGACTGTCACACTGGTGGCATTCTGTTTTACAAATACTTACTTGTAATGAGCAGCCATCTTGATGGCTTTTCTTGATAATCAGCAACACTCCTGGCCTCTACCTCATAATGTCCACAAATCCTTCTCTCTGTGTTATGGAAGAAAAAATTATCCACAGAAATTGCTCCAGACTTCCTGATGAAAAATAGTGTACCCAAAAGATAATCTCTGTTTCTCCCATTAATTATGTATTCACTTACCACCCCTATCTTAGACCTTCCTCTCTTCTCCCAGTCTCCCAGTCACATGGCTCCTACATACCATCTCCCATCTCCTTCACCTCTGAGAAGCACAAAGTTCCTCCAGGGTAAGCAACCCACCTTGGCACCTCAAGTCATTACAAGGCTAGGCCCATCCTCTCCCACTGAGGACAGAAAAGACAGCCTGGTTAGAGAATCAGGATCCAGAGTCAGGCAACAGGGTCATGGGCATCCCTTGCTCTAGTTGTTGGTGGACCTTCATGAAGACCAAGCTGTACATCTGCTACATGTGCACAGGGGCTTTGGTGTAGCCCTTGTATACTCTTTGGTTAGTAATTCATTCTCTCAGAGACCCGAATAGTCCTGTTTAGTTGATTCTATTGATCTTCCTGTGGGGTTCCTATCTCCACTGAGTTCCTCAATCCTTTCCTCAAAACTTTTGCAAGGCTTCTCCAGCTCTGTCTGTTTTGTTGTGGGTCTCTGCATCTGTTTTGGTCAGCTGCTGAAAGTATATTCTCATAGGACACTTATGCTAGTCTCTTGTCTGCAAGTATAATCACTGTTTTTGAGAAACTTTACTAGGAACTTGATGATAATATTCATAAAAATATGGAACTTGGCAATGAAGAGATTCTTCAGCAGTTAACAATCCACACTGCTCTTGCAGAATACCAGAGCACATGCATCAAGGAGCTCACAACTACCTCATACTCTAGTTCCAAAGGTTCCAGCACCCATCCTGGCTTCTTTAGGAACCTGCACATGTAAAAACACATACATTTAAGTATGGAAAAGTAAATAAATAAATTAATTAAAATACACTGAATGCATTCATGTACTCTTTATTACTTGAAGAAATATATAATTATAATTGTTGAATATTTATTTTCAACTTTTATAATTGTTCAATAATGATTTTTCTATGAAATCATAATTATATATAAAAGTTTGGGTAGAGAAAGTTTGGAAAAGTGGCTATCTAGAATTATTTACCCCAGAGAGATTAGTCAGTATCGCTGTGTGAATGTTTTCTGTCATGTTAACCAAACTGATAAATTTGTTTAGTGAAATAAAGTAGAACTATAAACTCAAGGATACAAGCAGTGAAACGTTAAAGATAGAGGACAAAAAACCTGTAAGGTCCAAGTAACAATACATAAAAGTGGGAAGCAGTGCATAGAAAGTCTTGAACCGAAAAGAGTGCTACAGATGGGACCCGGGGAAACTCTCATGTTGCTGCTTCAGAAACTATTTTGCTAGAAGTGGTCTTAGCTACCCTTATTTTATTTTGGTCATGGATTCCTAGCCCTTCCTTAAAAAGCCAAATGCAGCAGCACGTGCCTATAATCTCAGTGTTGGAAGGGAATAAGAAGACACTTGTAAGGACTTTGGTCTCTGACAAGCGTTCACATAGACAAAAATAAGTAATAGCACACCACACACAAAGAATGTGCACATACTTAAACCCAACACATATATGTACAAGGAAAACACTTTAATAAAGAATTACTCTTCAAATTTTAAATAAAAGTATTTTCTTTGTGCTTCCTAAAAACTGAAAACATGATGGGTTACCTATCAGCTTTACTAAAGAAAATGACTTATCTCTGGTGCTTTATAGAAGATGTTGGTAAGTTTTTAAAGTTTTTAAGTCAATAATAAATGGAAAGATAGAAATGTTTGTCTTCTGACCAGATATGGTGCTCTCTTCCCTATATCAGAGAAGAAACATAAACCTTAGTCCAAATACATAGAAATGGGCAAACCATTGTACATCTTGCCCATTTTTGCTCTTGAAGAACAATTGCAAAATGTAATAGGGGAACATTTCTCCTATTTTCACATTCTCTACTTACTGGCTGATTTTGCAAAAAAAAAAAAAAAAAAAAAAAGAAAGAAAGAAAAAAAACCTATATGACTTCTGCTCAACTTGTATATTGTCCAAATGCCTTTACACAAAATTACTATCCTAGAATTATATTGTACTAAAACTATTCACAGTTACATTACTTATTTAAAGTTCCATTATTCATATCAGAGTTCATTATATTTCCAGTTTGACATTTTTTATTTATCATTAAGTCTCTTTTCTCAAATGTTTGTTTGGTAAAGATCCCTAATGCCTCAGGAGAAAGCATATTATGAAGTTAGATCATGAGATGTCTGAGTCTTTTTCAATGATTGTCTAAGGAGAGCTTCTCATGTTTCTGAGTAGAGGAACCTAATATCACTCTGCACACCACTTACTTTTCCTCCATCTCTTGGGACTGGCAGATAGCCAGTGAGACACTCAGCGTGGTTTTTCTATCGATTGTCTTGTGGTTTGCAGAACATTAGACAATTCTGTCTCTGATGCAGTATAATTACTATTGTGAAGAAGTATAATTCTCATCAAGAATAATAAACATAAGGATATGACTTTTTTATAAATTCAGAATTGAATTTAAAAAAAGTGATTTAGGATCGGTAGGTGTAGTATGCCTGATATTCCAGTATTTCTTTTCTAATGATTTAACATGTGGACATACTTCTTCACTGCATAGATTTTATCCTGTGGTTTTGATAGTATATTCTTAAGAATATAAATAATATTCAAAATAATATTCTTAAGAAAGACACCTCAAGCTGCAGGTCTGTCAAGTAATAAAAATATGTCAGCATTCTTGAGAACAAATATTGTTCAACAATTAAGTAATGCTATTTTTGAGAAAAGTACAATTTATGTTAAAAGCAATAAAAATAAAAAATAAAAAATAATTATGTTGAAGTGAAGTAATCAGATAAATGGAAAAGAATTATCTTTCACTAGCTTAAAATTACATCATAATAACTGATTTTATCATTCGGAATACATGTCAATAACCAATAATGTCATTGCCACTAAAGAAATATACATGTAAGAGTTAAATTAAAGTTTATACTGAATTTAATAAATCATTATGCTAATAAAAATAGCTTAAATCCCAAAGTTTGGCACCTCTAAACAGAAGCATACTAAGTGTTTCTTTAGGGAACTTACTGGTGATGGGGATGGGATGTCAGCTTCTACTTCTTCCTATAAAGAAAATTTGGAGATTCCTGCTTAAAGTAAAGCAAATAAAGGATTTTATTTTACTTTGTCACTCATTCTCTCATATTTACTCTTTCCTGCATTCTAAATATTTATCTTTATGCCCAGCAAAAGGGGTAGTTAAAAAAAAAAAAAACAAGGAAACTTCTCTTTGCAACAGATAGAGTCCATTAAAGAAAACTAAAATGGATCAAAATTAAAGAATTTGGAGCCCAGTCCTAACTGATACATCTACCACACAATTTGACCATCAAAGGCTCAAAACTTGCTGTGGAAGAGAGCATGAAAAGATTGTAAAAGACAGACAAACTATGACTTTGATGTCTGCTTTTGTCTCATATGATTGTCAGAGAGGCTATATCCATTAAGTGTCATTGGCTGGCTACATCTTCAACAAGGATGCTTTAAGAAGCATTCCATCTCAAAAGAAGTTAAATAGCAACAAACATATTAACTGTTGGAATTTTTCTCTACATGACTGGCTTGGAGAATGGGCATGTCAAAATGGGCATTATCAGATCTAGAGCTAATCACCAGTTAGAGCTGGTTTTGTTGTCTTTTCCCTCTATTATAGGAATAAGCAAAAATATTCCATAATGTAACTCTGTAGAATCAGAGACAATCACTAAATCTTATTTATTGAAAACATAGTAAAGATTCCCTGTATTATAGAAAATGGAGTTTGTGGAAGTTGTAATTGTGTTCAAAAGAAAAGAAATCACAGTATTTCAGTTTCTTGAACTCATGATCTGTTCCTTCTTTCTTCCTAAGGCAAGCAATCTACTCAATTGCTTTTATCTGCCGCATCCTCAACACTGAAGCTTATTCTAAAAGGAAATTATGATATAAATATATTATTTTCTCATGAGCACATTACAGTAAGGACTCACAGTGACTTTGGTGTGTTTTGCGATTGACTCACTGAAGAAAAAGAAATGTTTTCATCTAAATAAAGTGGTAATATAGTTGTTTGTAATTATTCTACAAGGTTGGCTCTGCTGAGAGTTTATCATATTTATTCAGAAAATAATGTGAATATATGCTTAGAATAGCTAAAGATGAGTTTGAAATCCATTCTGCAGTATCTGAAATGGCTTGGAAATAAAAGGTTGCGTTAGGTGAGGTGGATGCAATGGCGGTAATTAGTGATTATAGCTCATATTCCCAAACTGTCTCTATTGCAACCGGCTCTAAACATTCTGAGAGCTCCTTTTCTCTGTCTAGACACAGAGTGAAGTTTCCGGTGCTCCAAGGTCACTTTCTGACTTCTGACAAGATCAATTCAACTCATTTTTTTTTCTATTTGATGCTTTACACTTGAAACTCTTTATTTATTGTTTTATTTGGTGACCTTAAAATGTATATCCCTTTTAAAATAGCTGGAAACTTATTTCAAACTTGCCCTTGTTTGTATGTTCTTCTTATTGTTTTATACAATACATTTTCTATATCATTATATTAGTCTCATTGTAATTGTTTGATTAGTGTATTTTATTGCCTTAGAAAATTGATGAAAGAAGAATCATTAAAATAATGGAGCTCTCATGTACAAACTTGAATTTTATTAAACGAATATGTTCAATATCAGATGTTTTAATTTCTATCTTATAATGCATTAAATTATTTCTGTCTTTTAAAGAAAGCATCATAGCAGTGTATCTAAAATAGTTCTACTATTAGTCATAAAATGTCATTCTTTGTATATGTGAAAAAGTCATAAATTGCTTAAATTTTTTACTTTTGTTCAGTTTTGCTCTGATGTAATTAATGAAAAAGAAAACACTTTAATCAGATTTAATCAAATTTTTGATGCTTATTTTATATTGAAGTTTTTATAAAAAGCATGAGAAATATATCTTGAACCCAGTTGATAAATTCTATATTTATATATAAGGATAGTATATATAAAATCATTTGGTATAATAATTTTAATTGTTTCTAATACCTTAAGTGTTAATGGAAATACAGTATAATGTATTTGATACAAAAACAGTCTATGTTACCAAGCAAATGAAAATGTCCATATAGCATATGGAGGATGAACATGTACCTGAAGTACACTAACTTCTCTGTATTCTTCTTCTCAAAGTAACTTACTGATGGAAATAACTTTTATGTTATTGCATTACTGAAGTTTACAAAGTAAACTCAAGTTTACATGGCTTGTGATTCCTTCCACACATAAATGGTATGTAATAATTTCCTATCACCATCTTGTGAAATTTCTGCCTTCACAGTACTGAAGTGAATGTGCTTTTATTGGGAATTTGTATTAAGTTCATCAAGCTTTCAAAGATAACCTCTTCAACTTGATTGTCTTTTCAAAAATATTTTATAAGGAAAACAACATCAGTATTTGTCTCATTCGTTTCCATACACATTATAATGAAAAATAGAATGTTACAGTTATTACAATAATTTTCAATTATTTATAAATGAAAGCATGCTTTGAAATTAGATGAAATAAGTCTCTTTGATGATGGAAGGTTACTCTTCAGGCTACCAAAAGAAAAACCTGCACACTAACCCTGCCACAAAACCCTTGACCTATAATTTGTCCTGCCTGCAAGATGTTCTGGAGCAATGGTAACACATAACTTTTGGGACTGGGCAACAAATTTCTGGATTTTCTTGATGTCACACTACAAGACAAAGCCTATGCTCTCCACTGCCTGAATGTCCAGGAATCAGAGACTAGATTGCCCAAAGTCCTAGGATAGATCCAAACACAACTGGCAAATGTGTGTGTGTGTGTGTGTGTGTGTGTGTGTGTGTGTGTGTGTGTGTGTTTGTATAAATGTATATATACTGATACTTATATAATTAAAATGATATTTTATTGTACTCATACATCAATGCCTTCTCCAATATGATCTAAGAGACTTTCTCCTCCAGCAGATGGAAAACAGGTGCAGAGAAACCAGACATTCTGTAGAAAGTCTACATTGGGGGTCTCCATCAGGTCCCTCTCCTTGAAGCTGAGAAACCCTGAAGAAGAGGGAAACAAAGATTGTAGGACTCAGAGGGGATAGAGTCCAGGAGAACATGGCCCTGTTTATCAGTAAAGCAGGGATCATATGATCACACAGAGGCTGAAATGGCAATCTTAAGGGCCTGCATGGGTTTGAACCAAGTCTTCTGCCTATATGGTGTGGCTGTTTTCTTGATGTTACTATGGGACTCCTAACAGAGGGAGTGGATGTGTATTTATCTCTTTTGTCTGCTCTTAGAACTTTTTCCTTCCTATTGAGTTAGCTTGTCCAGCCTTGAGCTTTTGCTTTGTCTGATTTTATCTTGTTTTGTTGTGTTTAGATGTTGTACCTTCAAGGCCTGAAACTTTCTGAATGAAAATGGAGACTGAGTTGATCTCGGGAAGAAAAGAGGTGGGAGGGAAGAGCTGGAAGGGGTGGGAGGAGGGAAAGGTGCTAGTATTGTGTAAGAGAAGAATGGATTTTCAATAAAAAATTATAAACTACATTTTCTGAAATTTTTAAGTTTCTTCTATATGTGGATACATATATTTATCATACATATTGCAAATAACAAGTTCTAAATATTATTCTATATAGAATAATATTTAAAAATAACCTAATTCTAGGCCCATTACCCTCACTACTACAGATGCTATGGCTTCAGAAAAAGAAGTTCAAGGCTGATTTTGAGAAAGACAGCATCAACAACCTAGCTAGATTTATTTTTTATCAAAATAAAAATTTCAAAAAAAATTTTCAAAGATTGGTGATTCAACTCAGTAGAGGAATTCTTGTCTAACATCAGTGATGTCATCATGCATGAAGCCCCAAACAGAAGGAAAAATAAACATACATAAATTATAAAATATGTGGACAGCAACTAATTCACTTTATAAGAAACTATTGTGCTATGACATACATTCATCTGAGATACAATTGAATTTTGAAACATTTCTTAATAATTTTATAGCATTAATATAAACATATTTCATGTATTTTGGTTCTGACCATAATTTGTTAAAGAATCTCACTTTCTGAAGGAAGATTTTACGACAAGAGTTACTCAGGCTCTCTGGAGGTAGAGATAATCTCTAGTTCAAAGGCATAAGTGTTCCAGCTGTTGACAGAGCATGCCCAACCTGCACCAAAGGATTCCTGTCTTTCATGAAATGGCTGGACTTCTCTGAAATAAAATATGGTGTTTGAGAATAGAGATGCTGAGGTTTCTTTTAAACATTCCCAAGCATGCTCCTCAAGAGGCTGAATTTTAAAGCAAGTGATGTATTCCTCCTCTGCTCTCAGCATGACCTCAGAGCCAGTCAGACTGCTTTAAAGTTTTAACTTTGTTAAAGAGACTTAGAAGTCTAAAATAGTCCAACAGGAGGAGGCTTGGGAGTGGGAGGGCAAGTGGAATATTTTCAGGGTTGGACTAACTTTGAAGCAAAACATGAATTATATTGATAGTGTAATAAATTGTAATATCAAAGACTTGAAAGCATTTACATTTGAATAAACCTGAAAAATTTTCACTACTAATGAATACTGTACATTGGGTTTTATTTCTTGTCACACAACCAAATATTCACCCAGGAACATCTTTATAGAATAAATTTTCTAAATGCAATATAGACGGCAAAATGGCACACATAACTCTGGCCAGCTAAGTCACAGTTTAAATATTCAACTGAATGGCACTAGGAAACAGAAATATAATTAAATTATTTTAATTTCTTACTTTTACATTCATTGCAGGATATACATTAAAACATATATCATCATAAAATATTGATTTAAAAGCATAATATTTGTGTATATTGTATGTGTGTATAACATGTATATGTGTGTATACCATGATTAACACTGATACATGCAGTGAAACACACAGGTGCAAACAGAACAGAAGAAAACAGCAGAACAGAACAGAACAAACAAAAAGACCAAGAAGAAGAAGAAAAAAAACAAGCTGAAATAAACGGTACATAGTAGACCACACAGATAATACTTGTTTACAGTATAAGAGCACAAACAGAAAAACCCTGTAGAGTTAGATTTCTCTGAGCCTCTGGTTACAGCATTATTATCAGGCAATTAATGCACAATATGCCTGTATCTGTGTTTCTGTTTAAAACACCTTGTTTATTATGTATTTTTGATTCCATAATATTGAACCACTGCCAAAAGCACCATAACCCATGCCTGAGGGAAGACGATCTACGGAAGCAACTTTCTCTGTAAAGAGCATCACAGACTTGCTGCAAGTTATAAATATGAAACAAAAAGGCAGGATACTTGTGAAGTCATGATAAACAATGATACATGCAGTAAAACACACAGGTGCAAACAGAACAGAAGAAAGCAGCGAAACCGAACAGAACAAACAAAAAAAACCCAACAACAAAAAGCTAAAAAAAAAAATGGTACATAGTAGATCACACAGATAATGCTTGTTTACAGTATAAGAGCATAAATGGGAAGCTTAGTTGACTTCAAGAAGAAAATTTCTATCTAGTACATATATGAAAATATGTTGCTTCTGTCAGATGTGTTGTCATAACTGACTAGAAATTTACAACAAATAGTAACTGTTGTAAGTGATTTTTTTAGTGAATATGTGGAGCCACAAAATTCCCCTAATAAATTCTCCTAATTCATTGTGCATGTCAGGAACTACATCCTAAGAAAGAAAAAAAATCAAACAAAAATATTTTCTTCATACCTACTATGATACTTGCAAACTCATAAATTACATACATATTTTATGACGTATTTTTTCTATATCCTATATTAGTATTACATAGTGATTGTATTAATTCCTTTTATTAGCTTGTTCATATTTACATTTCTTTTAATTTCCAATTCAGCCATTGCCTATAATCCCTGTTCCTCTTTCCACAGTTCTTTATCCCATTTGACCTCCCCTGTCTCTGAGAGGATGCGTCTGTTTCAGTCAATTGATAGTTAGGCCTTTCAGAGGACACTCCTGTCATGTATATCATTTTGGGTCTGAGTTACCTCACACAGGATGATATGTTCTCATCACATCCAGTTGCTCATTACACCTGATTCTTCCATTATCCACCCATCTTTCTCAGTCAACCATGTGTCCTTTTATTAATTTATTTTTTTTCTGATTTGTTCTGTTCAAGTAGAATATGTGCTTGAATATGTGCTCCTTCTTGGAGAGTAGTTGAGTTACCAGGGGCTATACTCTCAGACTCCATCAGTGTGCATCTAAGTATTGCCCACATTTCCACACCCTGGAGTGAGATTAGGAACGCACCTATTCTCTTCATGCTGAGATTTTGTCAGCCATGAATGTGCAAACGTTTTGTGTGTTACTGTAACCACTGTGAGATGTCTTGCTTTACTCAGATGATACTATTTCTCTGAAGTCATCTAACAAATTCCTTTGCTCTTTCACTATTTCAGTCCCATCTTCTGCAGTAATCCGTGAGCACTGGCTGAAGTGTCTGTACTTTCTATATTCCCTTTAGAGCTGAGAATTCAGAAGTGTCTTATTCTCTGAACATTTGGTAATTGTATTTGCTGTGGAAATGGAACCAAACACATGGTCTTTGATCATTAAATATT
Organism: Arvicanthis niloticus; assembly: GCF_011762505.2. NCBI lineage: Eukaryota > Metazoa > Chordata > Mammalia > Rodentia > Muridae > Arvicanthis > Arvicanthis niloticus. The sequence goes on along the minus strand of NC_047660.1, from coordinate 27,406,645 downwards.
ATTATTATGTACCTTTTAAATGTACAAGTCTTATATTTAAATATTATTATTATAAATCTTTAAAAATGTATTCATAAATCCATTTTTGTAAATTTGAACATACAAACATTTATTTCTAACAGTTAAGTCAATATCTTCAGCTCTTTTACCTTCATTCACATGCATGTCAATGAGGTGAGAAACTAAAGTCATTCAGTCAATGTAGTCTTAGCTGTTGTCAGGTGGGATTCTGCCCTCTTGTTTTAGGTGTCTTGCTGTGAGCAAAGACATCCTTTTTAATGTTCTATTAAGTACCACTTGTGACATTTTTGTTTACTTGCTGATCGTTTTGTTGCTCAAATGCATCATCAAAGAGAATATTTTTCTGATCGCTTAAGGGACAGTAATTTGCCATATGCCTTATGGAAAAAATTATTATTTAGAAATTGTAAGCCTGAGTTTATTGTAAAATAGAACATTGATTCAATGTAAATAAATCAACAATAAATGAAAAATAATATCTTTATGATAAATACATATTGAAAACACTTATGTTTTTAAGCTTTTGACTAAATTGTGTGATCAAAAGAACATAGGGACCTAATGGTATCAACAGAAGTAAAGGCTTAGAATTTTGTAATTTACTGTTAAGAGCAACTTATTAGGCTGTGAATAGTAACTAGAAGTGACTGTAAGTATTAAGATTAAATATAATGATGTATGGAATGTACTTCAAAACACACTGGTGATAAACATATAATTATAAATGTTTATAAATGAAATATGACTAAAATGAATTAATAAACTATACAGAATACATGATTACAACAGATTAGGGGACTAGTGATATATTCTTTATGCATGGTACCTACTTATAATTATTCCAGTATTAAAAAAATACTTACAAACACAACAAAATTTTATCCCATCTCCTTGAGGAAAACAAATAAGCAAAGCAATGTAAAAATATAATAATGTGCTGAGAGGTATGCTTAAGGTGTAACCAATGTAAATTTGCATGTTAATAAAATCCTCACAGCAAAGTCTTAAATGTAAAGCTGGTGAAAGAAAGATTCACAAATTTAAAGTTATCAGGCAGAAGTTGAGTGAGAGCTCGTAATAAATTAAAGTATATCTAAGGGCTTAGAAATAAAAAAGTGGAAATCTAATGTACTTTAATTTAGCATTTTGTGATATGAAATAAGAGATGTTTCCTGGCTAAACTATATTGTAAGTAAATAAAAAATTATATAAAAAGATAAACAGACGTCAGATTTTTGAATTAGCCTCTTTAGTCTTCCGTGAACAGCGCAAGTGTGCTACAGTAGGCTCTGATGGCAAGGCCTCAGTAGTTTGGCCCCCACCTTTTGAGTATATCAGCTGATGTCCAGGTGTTCTCTCTTGATGGGAACTAAGTTCTGACAGTTTGCCCACTGTCCTGTTCCAAGCAACAGCTAGATGATTATCAAAAGGTTAGAAAGGTCTGGCTGGATCCTTGGTGCCAAGATTTGATAGAAACATTCAGAGGTGAGCCAAGCAAGGATGAGGAATGGACTCGGGTTACTAATTTGGTGAGAGCCTTGGGCTTTGAAGAAATTAGATTTTCTGATAAAGTTGTGGTGAGATGCTAGGTGCCAATAATTAAATCAGATTTCCCAGAGTATGCAGTCTATCAACTCTCTATGCTGTAACCACAATTGCTGCCAAGCACAGTAATTTGGTTATGTACCACTGTGCTGGGGTAGCTATTAACTGTTTGATGAAGCTTTGTTTCCTTTCTCTTGATACAGTTCATGGGTTATCAGGAAACCTGTGGCAGAGGGTAGGGGGCTGGTGAGGAGAAGGAAGGAAAAAAGTACAGTGTACACATTATTCCTAAACCTAGTAAGTTTATAAGTGAGTAAGATTATAAGTGAGTAAGATTATAAGATTATAAGTGAGAAAATCAGAAAATGAACATAAAAACCTTTCAGCTGTAAAAAAAAAAAACCAAAAACAACAACAAAAAAACAGATCTATAAATAAAGGTGGCCTGAGCTGTCTCAGTCCTACAGTGTGTGAACCTCACTTCCTGGTCCACGTTTCATTTGCAGATTCTAGATCCTCTTTTGGGTTCTGTACTTTCCGGGGCTAGACACCAGCAACTGTGATTTGCAAGCTGCTAATGGTACAGGTGTAATTGTTCTCATGTTTACGTTTTCTAAGTCATTAAAGAAAGCTGTTGCTCTGTTTTACTTTCTCTGTTTACATACCTGAGAATTCCAATATTTTAGAACATTTAACTATAAAATGCAGAAAATAGTTTGATTGAAAAGACTCTCAGTTCTTTTTCTGAGACTATATTCTAATTTTCCTCTTCCCTTTCCTCAATCCAAACCCTCATATAATACCTGATGCTCTCTTTAAAATACATGGCCTCTTTTTTATCAATTATTATTGGAAATATATATATATATATATAAACTTACTAAGCCCACATAATGTTACTTGTATACATGTTTTCCTGTATAACCATTTGTCAAACACTATGTGCTTCGTTGAAGACCACCTCTCCAGATACCAGGTTTACTCAGTTCTCTCTGTTTTTTTTTTTTTTTTTTTTTTTTTTTTTTTTTTTTTTTTGTGTGTGTGTGTGTGTGTGTGTGTGTGTGTAAGGTTGAAGCCTCATGCACTTGTCTCTGTGAACTTTGCCGTTTTCATGGGTATCCTCTTCGTTCAGCTCACCTTTGGCTGGTCATACTGGTATGAGTCTGTGGGTGTAATCTCTGATGATACTAGGAGACTCAGATGCACCAGACAGAACTTGATCTTAATCTTAAAGGTAAATATGAGGCAACCTTCCAACGTTTTGATGGAGTTATTCACCTTGACCTAATTTACTTGTCTTGATTCTATATTATTTCCCTCAAAGCTGCCAGAGCTTTGGAAATTCTAGTCCTTTATTCATTTTACTGCATTTGAGCTTCCTACTTAGAGAGTTCATGTGCAGTGAAATGGATAAATGGTACATGGCTAATGTGAAGAAAAGGCAAATATATCGATATTTATGTGGATAGATAACCTATAGTTCATCTCATAAACTAAACTGATTTGTCTTACAGTATCAAGCCCATGCCATTAATTAAGAGAAGAACCTTTCCTTAGTAAAGCAGTGTAAGGTTTTTTTTGCTTATTTTTTTATTTTTTGGTTTGTTCGTTCGTATGGTTTACATAGGTTCATTCACTGGCTTTAATTAAATTAACAGGTATTTAAACTTTGTTAATGAAATACAATTTTAAAAACCCATAGTTATTAAGTGATAAAAATAGAACATAATAAATTGGAGAAAAAATTCATTATTATTCTTGAGAAGCTAGATAGCTCCAAGCCAATACCTATTGTTTATTCACATAATTTTAAATAAACCACTTTGTAAACAGTATAAATAATGTTAATTATTTCAATTAGAATAGTTTACTTCTGAGAATCAACATCACAGTTTGTGTCACATGGAAATCACATAATAAACATTACCTTTCCTCCACCTCAGCTAAGAAAATACATTCTTAAAATTTTAGTTTTGTTTTCTTATTTATATGTCCAAAGCATGACAGATATAACTTAAGGGAGGAAGAGTTTCCTAATAATTTCACAGGCACATGGCAGGAAATCATGGTAGAAGCATATAACACAGAGTCAGCGTCATGGATTTGGTAGAGGACTCCACATATCATGGTAGAGCAAGGGACAGATAATGTGATGAAACCAAAGATGTGGATAATTTTTAGAGGCCTACATCTCTTCAGCTAATAATGTATGATAGGCTCCAGTTGTCTAGCTGACATTGTATTTCAAATACAGTGAATATGTTATTAAACACTATCAAATGAATAGATCAGAACACATTTTCCATGATGCTTATAGATTCATAATGTAACACACATTCACTCCAATTTGAAAAGACCCTTAGTCTTAACACTAACCAAAAGTAATAATCCAAAGCCTGTTTTAAGACTCTACTCACACTCTCAGCTCTTTGAACAATCCTGTAAAGACAAAAATAAGTGACTTAATTTAAATAAATAGTGCTACAGAATGAAAATTCTCACTCAAACCAGGTTAAATGGGACATAATAAGAAAAAATAAAATAAGAAAAAAAATTCATCCTGCAACACAAGCAAAAAGTCTATCTAGATAATCATAGGTTTTAGTCTAGAATATGTATATAGAGTAACATAATCTAAGCCCCCTAAAAATTGATCATCAACACTTCATTTCCCCTGACATTTAGAATATATGTATCCTCTGTCTTGGCCTGTTCTCCACCAGAGGCCTGAAGTTTTCCTAAATATGTATACTACATTCCTGTAATAGCATCCTGCTTTTGCTATTGCACTGTTGGCTTCATCAGCATCCAAACATCAGCACTGAAGGCCTTTCTCCAGAGAATCGAACCCTACAACACATTGACTGGCTTCTTTGAGTCTTGGTGCAAGCCTCCATGATATCACTTTTACTCTATTTATTCTCCACATGCAAACAATGCCAAGTTGCCAGTTCAAGTCATAGTTGAATTTCTTTGAGTGACAGTTGGGGTGGCTGGAAACGTGAAAGTCCATCACTGATCATTTCTGTTGCAATAACCACACCATAACCTGAATGTTTATCCTGTCTCATAATTTACCTGCACTTAAGAAATTAAACCAACAATAACACTCTTGGATTAAATCTCATTGAAAATGTTCCAAACTCAACCAGATATTTGAAAATCAGAATGTAAGAAATGACTTCTAGTTTAATGTTCAATAGAAGTTTCTTCCCATACGGAACCTGTCTCCAATATGAAGTCTATACAATTTCAATAGATTTACTTATGTATTATGTGACAATCTACTCACCTTCAACCATGTATATTAATAAATGTGTGGAAAAATTCATTGCAAATTTCAATCCATTTAATTAATAAATATAAAATATTAGTTTTCACGTGATTAATTGTGACTTTTCTTTAAAAGACGTATTAATATTTAACATAGTTTCACATATCACAAATTTCATGTAGGTAGCAATTATTTCACATTTACTTTTGAGATTCTTTTTGGGTTTTAACTAATCAAAAATGTAAATGTAACTTATATGTCTTATTTGCAAAGGTTTTTAATTTGACCCTGAAGTTTTCACACTATTCAATTAGCTCAGACTCTGTATATGTGAACTTGGGTCTCTTACTCAAAAGCTTTATTCAAAAGGAAAGGAATAATATCTTGAAGTAATGTTTCAAGTAGAATATGCAATACATATTAAGCACAAACCAATTATTTTTTTATTTTTGCAAATGCTACCTGAAACATTTTCTTTTAAATTATACTTGCAGGTTATTTTGTGTGATGTGTTAAAATAGATTTTTAAGCTTTGTCAGATATGGGTGTGAATGTTTACTTAGAACTACTTACTTTCATTAAACTGTTTCTCTAAATGTGCACTGTTAATGTTACATGGCTTATGGACAAAAGGAATCCTGAGTATTAAATGTTTGTACAAGTTTTACAAGGCAAAGTTCTTTAGTAAAAATATCATATAACATTTTTTAATGCTGTACTTTCTATTTAGTAAAGTTGTTTTCATACTTAAAACTCCATTAAAATGAAACAACAGGGTAAGGCATTCACACCACACACACATACACACAAATAGACATATACAAACATGTATGTGTGCGAGTGTGTGTGTGAGTGCATAGTTAATGTTATTTGGAAAAATGATAACAGCAAAATTTAAAAGGTTTAAAAGCTTGTATAATTTAATTTGACTGAGGAATTGAGGCATACCATTATAATACTTACAGTATAATCATTATAACATAATGTTCTTATATTTAAAAATTGTGTTAATTTTATCTATGACACTGTGTATAATTTTAAGATTAAAATTTAATTTACATTGAATTTACTATTAATTTAATAGTATTTAATTCACATTTAATTTTAGAGTTATGTCCTTTCCCTTTTCAATATTTATTATCTTGGTTTCACTTAACTCATAAGAACTAGCTGCTTCTACTTTTTCTTATATTCACATGTCTTACAATGAGCTATAATCTGTGCTATAGATAGTTGAATAAAAGTATGATTTTAATGACTGTATAACTTTAAAACTTTTAGTGATACCAAATCAAATTATATAAAATTTACAACCTAAAGTTATATAGTACATGTCATTACAGACATATATCTGGTTTAAAAAATATCATAAACAGTTTTCTACCTTTGAGATCTTTTACAATTCATTACAATTTAATTTATTGACTTTTTAATTTCTATTTTCTAATCTATAATTGATTAGGGAGTTGCTATGTAATTAAATAACATAATCTAGAGGCATTGATGGAAATTGTTTTACCTGTCACTACCATGAAGAACTGTAGATCTGATTTCCTAAAAATAAATTTCAAGTAATATATTACTAGATATAGTAGCATAATTATGATGGTTAAGTTTGCTTAATATTTTAAATTGTCTAAAAGAATGTGTGAAATTGGTATATCTTACTATTTCTGTACACAGTTTTTGGAACATTGCAAGATGTATTGAGATCATATTATAAATCATTTCATTAATTTGAATATTATTTCTTTGTTGAAAATTGTTTCTCTGATTAATTTTATATTTCCAGAGTGTCTTAAAATACATATAAGATGCAATTACTTTCAGTGTTTTATTTTGTTTGAGTCTATAAATCTCAAAAAAAAATCAGACTCAAGTTAACAATCATCAATATTCATTTCAAGTAAAAATTGATGTAGTAAAAAATTGACATATATGAAGTCATGTGAAAATTGATAAAGGTATTGATTTATTAATGTGAAGAAACCAAGTATAAAAATAAGTTATGAAGACAAAAGTCAATAAAGAGAGATAATCATATGACAAATATTCAGAAAATATCCTTCTATGATCATCTGGATAGCATGTTTGATACAGGCTACCTGCCTTAGGTCCAGAATCGAACATCCCTGTTCAGAAATCCTTGGGATGATTGAAAATCATCTGCTTAGTGATATGTTTTCAAATTAATTGCTTCTGATTGATCACCTTTGGGCTTTATCATTGTGAATGACTATTCATTGGTGGGGATGTGATGTCTGTCTGAATGCTATCCATTCATAATGAGAAGTGGAGCTTACAAAGCTAATTATTCCCATTAGTTGATACCCATATTCTAGCTCACAGGTATTTGATGATCATACATATCTTTGAATACTTTAAATACTTTCATGACCATAAATACTTGCAAGCATAGCTTTGTCTTTCATGATATTGCTTTTATTTATTTTTTTTTTTTTGAGACAGGTTTTCTCTGTGTAGCTCTGGCTGGCCTAGAACAAACTCTGTAGACCAGGCTGGCCTGGAACTCAGAAATCTGCCTTCCTTTGCCTCCAAGGTGCTGGGATTAAAGACGTGTGCCACCCCTGCCAGGCCGATATTACCTTATATTTTACAACTTGATGTAATTTATTCAAAGGCAAAAGAATAAAAAAGGAAATCTAAATAAATGTAACTGCAATAAAAGTTGTAGCACATATATCATATATATATATGACACATTTTATTTTCTAAATCTACTTAATTAGATTTTATATCTTTTCAACTAAACATGCCATCAAGCAAAACCAGTAAGCCTTATATTTCTGCTGTTTATAGAATAATGTCTAATAAATATCATCATTAACAATTTTGTAATCTTTGCTATCAACAACTAGTTATCAGAATTGATAACTATTGAAACTTTTGATAAGCTTTTGCATTTTCCGAGATATATTTAATCTTGGGGAAATTATGAAAGAAACATGTTAATTTTTTCTGGCTAATAACTTTTTAGACTCCCAGTGACAGCATTTGTAAGAATATTATAGAAAAATTATATTTACTTTTGCATTAGTTTAATCAGTCATGAAGTTAACTTATTTAATTCCTGATGTGTACTAAAAGGATGAAGATTATAATAAAGAGTGTAAACATACTGGCAAAAGGGAACAACAATTTTCTTTCTTTTTGAATTCAAGATACATAAAAAGAAGCTCTCATCCATCTCAACGATCCTTTGGTAAAGCAGTCAGAAATAAATGATGTTATCATCAACATAACATAAGCAACTACACATTAAATTACCAGTGGCTTTAGGAACAAGAGCTTCTGACATAGAAGTTAAACAATGTAACAGAAATTGAGAAGTTATTTCAGACACTGAGGATTCATAGATACATAAGTTGTCAACATGGAAGTAGCATATAGGGTACTAAAAGTTGCTTATAAATTAGTATCAATGATTGTGATAGAGCATGCATGAGTTCAATGACTAAACAGAAAGCTATTTTGAAAACTGAGGCCATTGAAAGAATGTGTTTATATTTAAAAACAACATTTACATAACATTTCATATGTAACAATTGCATACAATCAGAGCACCTTCTCTTCAGTTTTCTAGGTGAAATGGATATTTGAAGCTGTAGAGATAAAAGTGGTAGTAGATAATAAGTAAAAATAAAATAGACTTGTAAAAGAATAATAGAAATAAATAGTTGAAAGATATTTTAACATTCTTTTGCTAGATTTTGTATTGAGTGATGAATCTGCCAGAACGAATGAAGACTACTAATATATTACCGAGTTCAACTGAGAGCATAAAGCTTTTGAAAAGCTTTGTGTTTAAGATAGCTAAGAGAATATGCAGAATATTCTACTATGTTCAAATGAGGTGACAGAACACACTGAGAAGGCACTAGTATATAACAACTAGTTAATAACGATATACACTTAGTAATTAAAATGGTAACTAGACACTTCTTGTCACTTCATTTTTTTACAAAGGTAGATTATGAGATTGCTCCTAAAAAATGTTGAAACATTCTTGTTAAAAGCATATGCATGATTTTTATATAATTTAAATATATCACACTTGAACCATTTCTCAATGTTATAATTTTGTTTTAACAAGTGTCAAGTAAAAGTGAATCTACTGACAATATATATTGCTTATCTCTAGACTTTAGTAAACATGATTAATTTATTCTTAAGAATTTTCTTCTCTGGGTAAATCAACTTATATATGTAAAGGCTGCATAGAAGGTTGATGGTGAGTTGGTTCTTGACACTAACAAAACATGCTTTCAGCATTGATAGGTGAAGTGTGCTGCTTAGCAACACATTCCATTTATACTTTCTGTTGCTTAGCAGCAAACTTTCAAAAAAGTACTCTTTGAATGGGTACTAGACCATTTGTCTCTGACTTGGAAATTTTGCTGTTATCCAAAGCTTCTACTTTGTCAATGACTATCCTACAATTTGATGAGACAAGAAATCAGTATTTCTGGTATCCTTGGCTTTCATTTAGAAAATTATCTTATATCTTACCTACATGCAGTTTTCACTAAAAATGAACTAATTTTGGTTCTTTAAATAATAATAAATTGATTAAAATTTAGCTAATTTCTCTAGAAATGTCCTTTTTTATCATTGATTATCATCACTAGAGGTAAGATATTAATTTAAAACCTATATACAAAATGAAACATAAATCATGCTGTTGTCCTCCGATTTTATGTAATAGAGTTTCAAAGTTAATTCCAATAGACAATTAACTCTTTGGCCAAATACAAGAAATCAATAGGTAACTGATTTTAACTTATTAGTTTGCCTATATTTACTTCATTTGTCAATTACAATATATGGGTGGTATATGTTAGGACTTAGTAACATTAGAAAAATTCACAAATAGATAAAGTCTATGCATATTGCTGAATATATTACTTCCTAACACACCTTGAAAATGTTCCTATTACATGAAATTAAATAAAACTGAATGTTATAAAATAGTACTTAGGATATTTTAGAGAATATGTAGTCAATGAATGAAAGTGGAGTCACAAAACAGGTGGCTTATGCTTGGAATATTCTGTTCCATTTATGTTGCTATTTTTGTGAAGCTAATTCCAATTAATTTTTAAAGCAAACTATACAATAATAACAGTCTTAATTAGAATATCTTTTGAAAAAGAGTAAGTGCCTCAAGCAATGAAATTTATTTTAAGTTGTAAGATAACATAAAATACTCTTTACTAGAGTATATCGGAATTGAAGAACTGTAGTTTATCTTGAATATATATGAAGTTTTGCTTTTAGAATATAAAATAATTCTGGAGGTGAGTGGTAGTGACAGTTGCACAGGGTAATTAATATAATCAATGCCATAAATAATATTTTTTAAATTTGTTATTATATAAATTATGTGTATGCTGTACCATAAAGAAACGTTGAAAAAGAAGCAGCATGAAGATATATTTCCCAGAATTAAATTTAACTTGTATATATATTTATAAAATTTTCTCAGCTCAAAAATAGGAAATATTTAGAAGTATTTTGGTTTGTATTTATGTTGTTAGTACTATTGGAGTCTTACTACATGTGACCAATAATTGCATTATTTCAATCACTTGCTTCATCTCAATAAAGGGATGAACCTATATCCTTTAATTCACAATTTAACTTTATAATATTCAAGTTTTCTGTATAGACAATGTTATATATGTGGTAGATATAATTTAAACAAAAAATTATTATGGTTTTATTAGTGAAATAGCTATCTTATTAGTCATGATAAATGTGCCTCTTACTGAATTACAATAAAATGGTAGTGATGTTTCTATGGTATCAATATAAAATCATATTCAATTATATGAATAAACAATAGATGCTAAGCTAATAAAAATTAAGTAGATTTAAAATACTGAAGTACTAAAGAGTACTACAATAGTACTCTTTCTATGCTATTACATTACAAATGCAAATCTTGTCTTTTGTAGGACATCACTTATTTAATCAAGGCTAACAAAAATAATCCATGTTCACTAGGTCACAACCAAGGTGAATCATGATTTATGTTCCTATTTAAGATTGGTGGGGGAAGAGCAGGGTATATCATGTATTATACTGAACTGACTTTCTAGTTTGAAGGCAAAATCCTTATGTCCATGTTCTGGTAAATTATGAGGAGAATCAAACTACAGTAATAAGAAAAGTAGCAGTCATTTTAAATCAAGGTATTTAAAAATGTCATTCAATTGCTCTTCTTTAGAAACACATACTTCTAAATCACACATTCAAATTATAAGAATTACAAGACACAAAAAATTACTATATAAGTGTAGACACCAAAAGTTGAGCAAATTGAAGTTTATTAGGAACCTCAGTAATACTTTAGTATGGGATTCCCAGTTAGTTTTCTTCCTGCCTTTACACTGAAATGTCATACAACTCCTCCCCCAGTATCTACTAAGAATTCTTGGTATTTTACATTGCAGACTTTAAACTTCTTGCTCTTTTTCAGACAACTATGAATTGGTTATATACAACAGATTAGTAAGGATTGACATTATTAACACTAGTTTATTGTGTTTGTTTTCTTTCGATTTTTAATTTCCACAAAACTTAGGAAACACCTTGTGTAATGGAAGTAATTTGGGTCAGGCATAGTTTTTTATTCATTCCAGTCAGTGTTGTGTTGAAATATCTTCAAGTTAAAGCCACTCATCATGGAAGGAAGTTCCCTGGAGCACAGAATGTTAAAAGAAAAGTTAAAACAAAGCATATCTTCTTGGGGAGTTGACCCAGAAACTGATAAAATATACCTAGGACCCCACTTTCCCAAGCATATGTAATCTGGAAGAAGTGGTAAAGGACACACTTACACAAACTGAATTTCCTAGAAGCAAGAGAAATCAGCTGAGCAACCTTGAAGGAAGGAAAAGACATTTTCCCAAGTCTTAAGCTGTGCAGTGTGCTCCTGGTTTCTAGCTCTTCTGAGTTGTTACCCATGCTGTGACATGCTCTGGCTATATTATATAGCTATCTATCTTTGAGTTATTTCTGTTCCTGTAAACAGCCACACATATTTTTATAAGAAAGATCTATATCATACTGAGTGAGGTAATGCAGACCTAAAAGGACATGCATGGTATGTACTCACTAATATGTGGATATTAGCCAAAAAGTACACAATGCCTAGGATACAACCCACAGAATTTAAGAACTTCAACAAGCAAAAAGGCCAAGAGATGATGCTTCAATACCACTTAGTAGCAGGAAGAAAATAATCATAGGAGGCATAGCGACTGAGGGATTTAGGCAGGAGACTGGAGTGGGACAAAAGCAGAGCAGGATCTGGTATGGGGTGGGGGTGGGAGAAGACAGGAGAAAAACCCAGAGGTCCAGGAGAATGAAAGGAAATATGCAGCCTCAGAAGATGGGATATAGGGAGACCCTTTAGGAAGGACCAGAGCCCTGGGGGGTAAGAGACTCTCAGGACTCAATGAGAGTGACGTTTGATGAAGTGCCAAATTGTTTATATTATCAATCCAGCCATTGCCCCCTTTCCTGGTCCCCCTCCCACAGTTCCTCATCTCATTCCTCCAGGCCCATGTCCACAAGAGGATGCTCCCATACCATCAAGCTTCCCCTCTCCCTGGGACCTCCAGTAGATCAATAGAGCCTAAAGAGGATGTATGGTGTTACCAACCCACAGTCAAAATTTCTGACCCAGGTATTGTTCTTGTCTTAAAAAAAAAAAAACTGCAGGGACAAAATGGAGAAGAAACTAGGTAGTCCAGTGACCAGCCCAATAGCTGATCCACCTGATGGGGAGACATCAAGACTTATCACTATTACAGATATTATGATGTGGTTATAGACGGGAGACTAGCATGGCTGTCCTCTGAGAGTCCTAACCAGCAGCTGACTGAGACCAAGGCAGATACTTATAGTCAACTATTGGACTGAAGTCGGGAATTCCAATGGTTGAATTAGGTGAAGGATAGAAGAAGCTGAAAAGGAGGGTGACCCCATAGGAAGACCAGCAGTCTCCACTAACCTGGACCCATGAGAGCTCCAGAAACTGATCTATCAACTAGACAGCACACAGGAGCTGGTCTGAGGCCCTGGACAAATACATAGGAGAGGACTGTCTGATGTGGCCTCAGCAGGAGAAAATGAACCTGGATAGACTTGAGGTCCCAGGGAGCTGGAAGGTTTGTTGGTCGGGGAGCATCCTCTCAGGGACAGGGGAGAAGAGAGATGGGATGAGGAACTTTGTGGGGGGGTACTGGAAAAGGGGGGACAATAGATGTATTGTTAATTAAAAATAAAAGAATCAACAGATTATCAAGTTGAAATTTGATGCTATCTGATTTTTTTTGTCTGTGGTCCCTTCCTATCTGGTGTGAGTAGATACTTGTTCATGTCTCTACAGAAATAGTGTCTAGCAGCATGTAGTCAACAGATAAAGCCTGTATTCTTCTCTCCTACTTAACATTTGAAATCAATAAAATGTAAATAAAACTAATGATACTTAAGTTCTTAGCACAATTTCAGAATACTTGGCCACTGATGTTACCTTATGTTCATTTATGCCAGGATATGTGTACTTCTGCATGGTTGCATGTAATGTGATTGTTCTCTAAATGGTCTGAAGAGTTTTCAGTTTTACAAAGTATGACAGCAATAATAGGATCCTGTCCAACAGCAATTATAGGCTGATAGCTCCTTGGCTAGGATTTCTTTGCTCTATCTATCTATCTATCATCTATCTATCTATCTATCTATCTATCTATCATCTATTATCTATCTATCTAGATATCTATCATCTATATCTATTTACCTATTCTACCTCTATCTAACTTTCTAATATTTTATTGATGCCAGAATTCTCTATCTAGTCCTGACTGGCCTGGAATTTTCTATGTAAATCAAGCTTCCCTTAAACCTGAATTCACAGAGATTCATTGGTCTCAGCCTTTTGAAGACTGAGATAAAATGCAACCACCCATATGCTTGAGTAGGAATGGGAGTCTGTATATTTACCTTCCTTCATTGGATGAGATTTTGTGTGCATGCTGTCACAGTCATTTGTGTTCCATATGTGCATCAGGCCAGTTATATAATGAAAAACTCTTTTCCTTAAAATCACCTACCACCTCTGGCCCTGATAGTCTCTCTACCATCTCTTCCACACAGATCCCTAAGCCATGAGGTCTCTGGAGTATGGTATGGGAACACAATATAGGGCTGAGATTTTTAAAGCATGGTAGGTTGATAAAATCATTTCAGACATGAAATTATTCACTGTTTTGAAACTGAATGTTTTGAAAATTTAATTTTATAATTTTCTATTTGTCTAACTTAATTTCTTAAAATGGAAAAAATCAGATTGTTCTTATATTTTCTGTGTTTGATCATGCAAAGAAACCAACATATATAGAATCTCAACCTCAAAGTCAAAGTTCATTCACAAAGGTCTTATGAGGAATCATACATAGAAAACCAATAAAGAGATTTTGATTTGCTTGAGGAAATTCTATTCAAGAAGAGAAATTAAACTGACATTCCTTGAATTAAATCTCTCAGTTGTTCCTATATTTAAATAATAATTTATTTAATACATGTAATATATTTATATGTATTATATATAATAAATAATTAAACATTGAATTCTCACAATAAGGATAAAAAAAATGTACTCTGTGTTTCATTATACCCTGAACAGATAGTTTTTCTTGTGTGTGTCTTGGTATTTTGTAGTTGGCAGTCATGTTAATAAAAATATTGGTTTGTAAAGTTTTACATCAGATTGAAGCTGCATACTGAATTTGTTAATCAACAATTATAAATACATAAGAAATTCTAATTAAGTAGTGAAATATTGTGATTTGCCTCCCTCTTTTAACTCATGAGCAACAAATATAAACTATTCTAACTTCAATGTTTCTCATCCTCTTGTACTTCTTAAACTTACACTTACTGTTATTACCTGGTGACATACCAAGTAATGGCTTCAATATTATACTCATTCTCCATTCCATCAGAAATAAGGTTTATGGGGACAGAGATCATTAATTGTTCAATTCCTGATACTTTTAAACCTTGGCAATGCTCAGGATATCATAATATTATCTGAATTGGTACATAAGTTTTAGAAATTCAAAAAAGATGTGAACAAAACATTCTAGTATGTAACAATTGTTTAATGTCAGATGCAATAAATATATAAGACAATTTGGACACAATAGACAAGCAGTGACAAATGAATCAAGAGGACCTACAGGACACAGATATGTATTACAAATATCATGGCTTGCTGGCCACGTATTTTACAGCCCCAATGTCCTCCCTATGTGTAGTTTCATAGCTTAAAAAGCTGCAGCACAAATGACTTCAAGGTTTATAAGATTTATTTCTCCATTCCCAACTCCTGTTCTTTGTAGAGTACTCTAATGAATAAAGATAAAAATATAAAGAAATAGACTCCAGTCAATCTTCATGTATTATTCAATTCTCTTCTGTGTATATGTAGTGCCTAGATACTCTTTAATTAGCTTCCTTGGGCAGAAAAGGTCTGGTTTTAGGGTGTTTAAATATAATAGGATTCAGAAAGCAATGTAGGGCAAATATAGTATTAGATTCCCTGACAAAAGCAGTAATTTTTGGTATTGCTTTCACTGTAATGAATATATTATTATCTATGATAATTTGTCAAGAAATCAGGTATAAACTATGAAAAATATTCTTCATATATCTTGAAAATGTGAGAATATTAAATAACTTCATAATATTTTATATCATGCACAATTTCTAAAATCATCAATTTTAAAACTACAGTAAGAAAACACATTTTATATTACTTGAATACATTTTTGGTTCTGAATCAGGTTTACTATAGTTGTAACTTGCCTTTACTACATTAAAGTTTGTCTAATTCAATGTGCCTTTGGACCATTTTGAATCAAGTAAGTGGTATGTTTTCAAATGCAATTTTGTCAAATGTAAGTTAGTGTAATATCATAGATTTAAAAATGAAAGTTGAAGAAAATCTGCCCTATTATGAATTTGATATTTACTATAAAATAGACAAGAAAGTTTATCTCCTATATTCTTAGTAGAATAGCTAATAAACATGACAGCAATATTCATAACATTATGATTGCTAAAATTGAGTAATTACAGAAAATAGCTAATTCTACTTGATACTTAAAAACAGAAAACCACAATAAATAGTTATAATAGACCTTAAAATTACCTAAGAGCATTATCTAGAGCCAAGTGGCAATTGTAAAGAATGATGTACAGAAACTTATATTGCTACACATGGTTCTAAACCAACATTTTGACATTAATGTTTAAAATTGTTTTTACTTGTCTGTTGACAGGGCACTTTGATTTGTCTTCATTTGATAAATAGTAATGAGATTATATAATTGATGATAAATCATTTCCCTATGTTATCTCTTTTCTTTATCTATCTTGCTCATTCTCACTGTCTTTTATTCACATCAAATATCGTGCTTTCAAAACCATGCTTTAGTTTAATGTTTTAAATATAAGTGAGGCAATATTTCTTACCTCAGTGATAATCATGGGGATGTAGAAACCACAAACTAAAAGCTATCATTTCTTCTTGTTTAAATAAAGACTATATCTATAAAATCTTAGTTATAAAAGCTTACTGGCACAGATGATTTTGTTATTTATTTTTTTTAGTGTAAATGCTTTGATATTTTATACATTGCACTTATTTTAAACAATTTTATGTGAACATCTCATATGAACTATGTGAGAACTATTTGATGAAAATACTTTCTTATTAGTGTGAATATAGCACTAACCATTTCTATATACCTGGAAGTACTGATATCTGAAAAGGAAATGTAATCATATTATCCTCTTATCAATTCTTTTGGAGTTCGAGAATCTTTTTGTAATGACTGTTACATCTAGTTGGATACAATGACAACTCATATGTAAACAATAAAAAAAGTGAAGGATAAGCATTTAAGATTAGCAGTATGTCTTTTTGGCCATATTTAAATCCCCAAGTCCACATGATTTTCAAAAATGAAATTAGAGGCAGCATACAGAACATTTAAGAAGATATGCACACTTTTGTACCAAGTAAAGTAGTACATTTTCAAGGAATAAGAGTCAAAAAGAGCCAAATAGTCTTTCATGTGCAGAGCATATACTAGAGAGAATGCACAGTAGCTAAGGAGATCATTATTACAATCTAGATTTTCCAACAATTTCTATGCATTTTTCTATAATTTCCAAAATTTTCTTGCCAGATGTTTAATAGATGGTTTTGGTATCAACTCTTAATTGTCAGTCTTTGCTCTTTTCTGGCAATTCTGCTTTAGATACTGACTTTAAGACCTTCCTGGCAGTTTAGAATCCCATGCCCCTCTACCCCAGGGATGTGAATCAGATTCTACTCTTTGATTATTATTTTTTGTATTTTAAGAACCAGGTTTTCGAATTGGTGACTATGAAGGAGAGACCCATTTCAAGAGTCCTCCATGTCTGTTGAAATCTGTCTAGAGTCGCAATATTAAATTTATTTGACTAAAATCAAAGTGTCAAATACTAAAGTATGGTAAACAGGTAATTTCTTGTAGGCTCATAAAGATCATCTTTGTGGACAGAATAGTTAGTTTCTAAATCATGCGTAAATATTCCATCAACCTGTGTTCTCTTTTCTAGACAATAGGCTTAATTTCAACAAGGACAGGGTCACATAATTGACGCCTGCATCTTCTGCATACAGCAAAATACCAAGTATCATTGGATAGTCAATAAATATGAGTTTTATAAATGAAATTTTCAAATTTAAAAATTGCTAAAACTAAATGAAAAAGTAAATTTTCCATTTTGTAACTTGGTTTCACTAGGTTTTGTCTCAAATAAATTTAATGCAAACCCTAGAGTGGATGGAATCTCTAGGAAATCATTTAATAATGTCCCATAATTTGTGCTACACAGCTTCTGCCACTTTATCACATTGGATAATTATGAAATAATTTTTATTATTTGACTTTTTGTTTTCTATAACCTGTAAGTCCACCAGGACACTGCACATCTGTTTAGTTCATTACTCTCTCTTGCTAAATAAAACAATTCTAAATTCTGTTAATAGCTCAGTAATGATTATTTGTTTCAGAAATTACTGTGTTTCTCTTCATGATAGGCTAATATAAACCTTAGAGAATTATGGCTACAATTTGATAATACAGGCATGTTATTATAGAGGAATGAAATTAGAGGCTGTTGGATGATGAGTACTCTCTTCTCTCTTATAATCTCAAATGTATGAAAATCACATGTAGTAATTAAATCAGCCCAACTCATTTTTTTTTACCTATGCTTAACGGCTATCAGTGTTTCAAATTTTTCCCCAGATTGCAATGGTTTTTGCTTAAAATGCCAATATTTCTTATTTTAAAAATATACCAAATTTTCTTCATATAGCCAAAGAAATCATATATTTAAGACTAAAGTAACAATTTTTAATTAGTTTCCAAGGAAGCACTAAACACATTTGCCTTTAGGAATAGAATTATATTGCTTTTTTACAGCTAAAAAATATGTGGAGCTAGATAACCTTTGAACAAAGAAAGCAGAAATGTCATCCTTATTACCATTAGAGCACAATATATGAGCCAGGTTTTATTAGTGATATTCAAGAAGCTGATGCTAAAGATGTCATTCCTGTGACTGAAGACTGTTACATCTTTAGGAGTGGGTTAATTGTACAACTCCTAACCAGTACTGTTAGCTGAAAACAGTGTCCCCTTTATTCCTATTATCTTTTCATTACTAAGTCTTTTTTCTTTGATTACATGATCTTCACATATAACTAATGCACTCTGACACTTCATGAACTGTTTCTCACCTCAACAGACATGTCTCCACTTACTCCTGTTACTCGTGTTCTTTATTTAAGATCTCCCCTGCATTTTCTAGGTTACCACCTGTTGACATTATTGCAGAGTAAGGTGCTTTCATGAAAGTTGAGTGCCATACAGCTTATAGTGCTTTTTATTATCCTTGGCATGTGAATCTTCACTTTGAAATGAAAGTATAAATGGAGATTTACTATTCATTCGCATAGCAACTTTGTTTTTCAAATCAGTACATGTATAAACTAGTAATTATCTGTAGAGTATTTGTCCTTTTGCAGTTATATAACCTTTGACCAATACTCCACCCTCATTTCCACCCTTTCAACTCTTTTTACTCATATCCATCATTTTAAACATTGGCTATTTTATTTTACAATCCACATATACCTGTGTTCAAGCAAAATTTGTTATTCTTAATGTATTTTATTTAAATTGACATGTTATTTATCTTATTCTCTGTTTCAGAACTTCAAAAAATGGTACCTATGGAATAGAATTCATATTAACAGCTTGATTTACCCATTATATAATGGATAGATATTTTAAAATATATGTGGGTCAAAAATATACATGGAGTATATCAAATAACAATGAAAATATAAGGACTGTGTAGAAAGATTCTTTTGTAAAAAAATTACATTATGAAATCTATGTTCAGGAAAATGTATGAGACTTTTTTTGGTAGACAGAGAACATGTTAACACAGGTGCATCCCTAGAGTTATTCACAAGAAGTTCCAGTTGCTCATGCTATCTCGAGTGGTACAATTTACTTATTTGTCTGTTTACCTAAAAAATACCTGTCATAATTTGAAAAGGAATGGGCCCCATAGATTCATGTGTTTGAATGTCCATGGAGAGTGGCACTATGAGGGGGAAAGGCTTTGTTGAAGTAGTGTGGCGTTCTTGCAGGACATGTGTCATGGTGGTGGGGCAGGCTTTGAAGTCACCTATGGTCAAGTTCTGCCCTGTGTGGCACACCATCTCCTTATGCTTAAGTTGTAGAACTCTCAGTTCCTTCTCCAGCATCATGTCTGCCTGGATGATGATATCCTTCCCATCATGATAATAATGGACTAAATCTCTGAAACTGTAAGTTAGCCCCAATTAAATGTTTTCCTTTTAATAGTTGCTTTGGTCATGGTATTTCTTCCCAGCAACAAAATCTGAACTAAGAAAAGAGTAGCTACTAGTAGCACCTAATAATACTTTTCACAAAAGGATATAATATTGCATTTGAAAAAATATTTGCCATTATTCTCAGACATAGAAAAAGATGATTAGATTTAAAATGGTTAACATAAATCATGTTCTGTTTACTATCCGTATTATGGTTTTTGAAGATTGTCCAACCATTTCTCTGAATATGCAGCAGTCACTGTGCTACCTCTAAGACATGCACATCTCGTATAAAATGAGAATATCTCAGTTTGCATTCCTTGTTTCTTAATGCATGTATACACCACAAATGGTTCCTTCGCTATTGGATCACAGTTTAGGCCTTGGGGCTAGTGTTGGTATTTGAAAGAAAACAATCATATTCCCCCTCTGGAACTAAGAAACAGCAGAAATTACCTCTTATATATGGATATTATCTTCAAAAATCTTAAGGGTAGGGCCAGGGAAAAAATGCCGAGAATCAATCAGTATCCCCACAGGAACATTATAATCAGAAACCAATCATGAAGGTAACTGCTTTGGGGAGGTAAGTGGCTTTCTAATGCCTGGTATGTAATGATACATGCTCAGAAAAGCATGCCTATAGATAAGTAACCTTCATCTTTCCAAAGGCAATGTACACCATATATTATACTGCCATGATTTCAGAGCTGGAGGCAAAGAGAGCTCTTAACTTGTAAATAGATTTGGGATAATGGTTAACTCCAAATCATTTCCTTCTTGAGGCAGATTACAAATACCATTTATTAAAGGAAGGTGAGATGGCAAAACTAGCAAGCTCCCTAGTAATTTTCTACCACGCAAGTGCAACATGTTTGCCCTAAAACAAATGTGGAAACAGTGCAGCTGGACTTTCCCCTCTTACACAACATTTTTATTGTTTCTGTTAGTATAATATTATTTTTTCGAACACTTATGGATTCCTAGATAGAATAGTGAACTTTCTCTTCTTAATATTTTATTTGCTTACATTCCAAATTCCCTTACCTATTCCTCCATCTAGGAGTTCTTCACTGTATCCCCCATCTACTTTGCTTCTGAGATGGTGCTCCCCCACGCACCCACAAATTCCCATCTCATCCTGCTAGTATCCCTCTTTCCTGGGGCATCAAGTTTCTATAGAATTAAGCCCATTGTTTCCCACTGAGGCCAGACAAGACAGTCCTCTCTTACATGTGTAGCAGGATCCATGGACCAGCCTATATATGCTCTTTGTTTGTGGGATTATTCTCTGGGAGCTCTAAGGTGTCCAGGTCAGTTGATTTTGTTGTTCTTTTTATGGGGTTGCAATCCCCTTCACCTCCTTCAGTCTATCCCCTAACTCTTCAATGGGGTTCCCTGATCTCAATCCAATTGCTTTCTATAAGTATCTGCATCTGTGTCAGTCAACTGTTGGTAGAGCCCCTTAGAGGACAGCCGTGCTAGGCCCCTACTGTAAGCACAACATGGCATCAATAATAGTGTTGGAGTTTGGTGCCTGCACATGGGTTAGATCCCAAGTTGGCCCATTCTCTAAAGAGCTTTTCCTTTAGATTGTACTCTGATTTTGTCCCTGCATTTTATTTAGACTGGAACAATTCTGGGTCAAGAATTTTGAAAGTGGGTGGGGAGCCCCATGTCTCAAATGGAGGCCATGTCTATCTACTAAAGGTGTTTTCTTTAGGTTCCATCTTCCCACCATTGAGCATTTTGGCTAAGGTTAACCCCATTGGATCCTGGGAATCTCTCATATCCCCAGTGGACTTTCTAGCAGTTTTCCTTCAAGCCCCATCCTATACTGCTCTATTTTTTAATTCATTCTTCTGGCCCTCTGGGTTTCTCTCCTGTCTCCCCCATACCTGATCCTGCTCAACTTTGCTCCACCCCTTCCCTTTTCCACCCAGATCCTTTCCAACCCCCATGCTCACTCCACCTCTGGTGATTATTTTTCTCTCTTCTAAGTGTGATTGAAGCATCCACATTTAGGCCCCCTTTTTGTTAAGCTACATGGTCTTCGAGTTGTAGCATAGGCATTCTGAATTGTTTGGAAAATATCCACTTCTCAGTGAGTACATACCATGTATGTCCTTTGGGTCTGTTTTACATCATTCAGGATGATATTTTCTAGATCCATCCATTTGACTGCATAATTCATGATGTCCTTGTTTTTAATAGCCAAGTAGTAATCCATTGCATAAATGACCCACCTTTTTTGTATCCATTTGTTGGTTCAGGACATCTGGGTTGTTTTCAGATTCTGGCTATTACAAACAAGGCTCCTATGAACATAGTAAAACATGAGTCCTTGTGATACAGTGGGTATATGCTCAGGAGTGGTATGGCTAGGTCTTCAGATGAAACTATTTCTAATTTTCTGAGGAACCACCAAATTGATTTCTAGAGTGGTTTTACCACTTTTCTCCCACCAGCAATCGAGGAATATTTATCTTTCTCCACATTCTTGCCAGCATGTGCTGAAAGATAATACTTAATTTGTTTCAATATTAACATTCAGATGCAATTTTTATGTTGAGCGTGGCTAAATACCAAAATATAAACTAGCCTGTCAAATTTTTAAGTAATGGTATTTTAAACAGAAGTAAAATTCTCAGCCAAATGAGAATATGAAAACAAATGAACTTTTAGGCATTGGCATATTTATAAAGAGATAGGATAATTTGGGGGCATATTTTATCATGGATAATGTTGTAAACTCTCAAGGCTAGATTCTTAAAATGTAGAGTGTTAATTGATTCTTCTTCTTTTTCATTGAGAATTATAGAATTAAAATATATGTTATATAAAGACTTAATAGGCATATATTGTTGGGCCTTGGACGAGGTAACTCCATTTAACCTGTTACCTTCAGTCACATAGGACAGGTAGAGGATGTGACTAACAAGTCTCCACCTCCAGAGATTTGAATATTAATGAATTATCAAAAGGCCAGGGGCATAGCTAATTAAGTTATTACCTCCCCTTTCTCCCTTCCCTATAAGATTGGTCTACCCTGGCTTTGGGGGGGGGGAGGGGAAGCGCGTACCACTTGTGCCCATTCACCATGGAAAACCGGACTCCACGTGTCCATGGTCTCTCCGCCTGATTCCCAGCTTTTGGAACCCTGGAACCTTGCTGATGCAGCCGCCGGCCCGCCCACCGACAGCTGCGTGAATGTGGGATCCTCCGCTGGAGGTGCGGGAAGCCCTGATGCCAGACCTCCCTGAGACTCTGCTGGCTGGACTCCCTCCCCCCGCGCACGAGATTTCTTCCCCACAATATATAACTCAGAAAATTAATGTAATAACCAGTTATGTGTATCTATGTGTTCATATTTATATGTATGTACTCTAGTTATTAGAGAGAGAGATAGTAGACAGGTACATAGATAAATGATTTTTGTTATTTTATTGAATATTTTGTTTATTTACATTTCAGATGTTATCTAGTTTCCCCATTTGCCCCACCCAAAAATCCCTTATCCCGTCCCCCTTATCCTACTTCTATGAGGGTGTGCCCCCACCCATCCACCCACTCAGTCCTGACTCCCGACCCTTGAATTCCCCCACATGAGGGCATCCAGCCTTCATAGGACCAAGGACATCCTTTTCCACCAATGCCTGACAAGGCCATCCTCCAATACACATATAGCTGGAGCCATGATTAATAGATAAATAGATGACACATGATCAAAGACAGATTAGATAGATAGATAGATAGATAGATAGATAGATAGATGATAGATAGATAGATAGATAGATAGATAGATAGATAGATAGATATGCAAGCATGTTAATGAATATGCATGTGTTTGAGCATGAGTGTAGGAAAAAGAGGGTATTCAGAGGTGTTGTTACTTAGATAGTAGCCCTCATTTTTATGACATGAGGTCTCTTCTTGATCTAACTGTGTGAAATAGAAGAGTTTAACTGGCCAGTAAGTCCAATAATCAAACTGTCTAAATTTTCCTTGTGGTGGGATTATATACACACATCTCCATGTCAGTCTCTTTCAGTTAGGTTCTAGGGATTAAACTTCAATCTTCATGCTCAAGTGTCAATAATTTTCCTGAATGAGCTGCCTTCCCAGTCCCTAATAGAACTGGTAACAAGCCATTAAACACTCTGTGTGAAGTACTGATTTAGACACACAGGATATTGATATGAATTTGCTTATATTTAATCCCATATTTTTACTAATAAATAAAACTGTGTTTAAGTAAGCAAAATATTTATAATTCTGTT
This sequence comes from Arvicanthis niloticus, assembly GCF_011762505.2. Lineage (NCBI taxonomy): Eukaryota > Metazoa > Chordata > Mammalia > Rodentia > Muridae > Arvicanthis > Arvicanthis niloticus. The sequence goes on along the minus strand of NC_047660.1, from coordinate 27,382,509 downwards.
CATTAAATGTGTTATACGTGACAGTCTCATGTTATCATATTTAAAATTATTTTAGTCATTCACCATTACAGTTTACATATTCTATTCTCAACAAAATATAGAGAGACATATGTGGTCTGCAGGGGAAGTCTGTTCTCTGTCCTGTGTCCTCTGTACAGGGAAATAAGTAACAGGAGAGTTAAAAAGAGATTTTTAGATTGACAGTTTCAAAAAGTCACAGGTGATAAAGGACCTTACAACTTCAAGAAACCAAGCAGATAAAATCTAGACCATGATGAAAGAATGTATAGCAGAAAAGAGGAATGCAAAAAGAAAGAAAGAAGTTAAGGTTAATAAATGAAGTGCTTTACATGCAAATCCAGTGGCTTTGACTTTGACCCTGTACTCTAAATATCTTCTTCATCTTGGTAGAGGATGGTTTTATGAGGCAGGAATAACTGAAGTTTTAAAAAGGTGTTTATAGCCCACAGTTTTCCTCTGTAAATTAAAGGGCTTTGTTGAATTCTATAAATAATATATATTCTTATAACTTGGAATATCTAGTTTATTGAATACAAGAATGTAATTCAAAAATTGGCACTGTTCTTTAATAATGAAAATATTAATATCTGGAAATATTCTAGCATGAATAACATAGAGGTAGCCCTATCTTTCATCATTTTTTGTGATTTGCCTCAAAATTACAGAGGGAGGCTTATATGAATATCATATTGCATGCTCACTTTTCTGAAAGAAGATTTGAAGTTCAGGGGCAGTAAGTTATTTTCTCAATCTCAGAATATAAAAAGGATGAGTATTCAGTTTATTGTTCATGCAACATTGCTAAGATCCTCTCACTAATCAGATTCTGTGATATGCTGTTCGTTCTAAAAGAATTCCATAAATGTACACATAAGTAAACTTTTTAAAAGAAAATAAAATGTTTTCATTATTTAAGTGCACTTTTAAAGTACTGCAGTGTCCATCCTTGTTAAATCTGGTTGATTTGTTTTTATAAACATGGATGCTCATGTAAATTTTACTGTTCTACTTAAAGTACTGTTACCATTGTTGAACTTTTGGTATGGCCAGATGCTTAAATATCCTTAGTATAATCACGTTTATCCTAATACCCATGTTCCAGCAAGAACACAAAACAGTTTTACAAGCTGAGCTCAACTAAAAGTTGTTAATAGACTTTCTGTTGGTGATTCAATATTCAGCCCACCCTTACTGCTTGTTTTTATACAAATTAAATCCTTACCTTTGTAATTAGATTTTTTTCATGACTTGAATTATGGCGTATCCAAATATAACAGCTTGTATAACTAAATGTTTAAGCTAAAAGGAATGGAAGAGACCCAGAAAATAAATAAGAAATCTGGAAAAATGCTCTTACCTACTCTCTGTTTTATCATGAAAAAGCCCTAATGTAACTGGTGTTCATTCTCTATGCATTGTAACGAAGTAAGATGCATGAGGCGGGAGGTCTTAACAGAAATTCGAAAGTTCTTTCCAGTTTACTGGTACTGTATTATATCCTTTTGTAGGGGAGGGGAGATAGTGAAATACATCTTTTTTTTGTTCTTTGAAGATAGGTAGTGAACTCAGGAATTAATGAATGTTAGGAAAACATGTTAATACTCATATGCAGCACTATTTACTGGTTCTGTTTAAATTTTTGACTGCATCATATTTTATAAGAGAGATAACAAAATTTATGAAAATTTACTATGTAATTTAAAAAATAATGAAACTTATCACAGATAGAGATATATCTCTTCTTTAAAAATTGATATTTTTGAATAACAAAAAATTATGGAAATGTTCATTGTTTAAAATCAATTATAATCTAATTAAAATATATATGATAATTTACTTCAAGAAGAATTTGATATTCACTAAAATTAGTGGAATAAAATAATGAATATTAGATAACAATCATTAAATTACTGAGAATTATTTTTGCATGATGGTAATTTGTTAATTTTAATTAGCATGCTCAAGTAATTAATTGGCATGCACTAGCAATTTATTAAGAACAATTGTTTTTCATTAAACTGTAATGCATTTTTCAAATCATGCAGCAATATTTTTGCCATGTCAATATCTGATTGATACGGTTACTCAATTTATAATTTCCCTTATAGGAGTATTTGCATTGCCCTATCTTGTCAAAGAGAAAAATCTCCAGTTATCACCTGTGTAGGGTACAAAATAAAGACACTGTGTGGAATGAAGGGAGCGGTCAATATCTCATTAGTCCTGCTAAGTAAGATTTATATTGCAACACATTCTTGAGCTTCAGTGTATAAATTATGCAGAATCCTTACCTCCAACACAGGGATATGTTATTAGCAAATGATATTCACAAGGTAGAAAAAAGCAACCATCATATGCTCTGATTAAAAGCAGAGATTAAAAAGAAAAATTTAACATAAAATTTTTAACATTTCAAAACTACAGAGATGGTGAATGTACTTTTGAAGAGAGATTTTAATTCAGCAGCCTAGCTCCTCTGGCTGGAATACAGACATACCCTCTGTACACACCTTTAATCACAAACAAAAAAATGCAATGTTAGTTTGTAGAAGGAAGCAGCCATGTTTGAAGGTAACACCTAATTAACAGGCAAAGTGATGAATCAGAGAAAAATTTGACAGAATATGATATTGCCAACTCTCATGAGAAAAGAGAGGAAAGAGAAGGAAAGGGAAGCAGTTCTGAGAGAGGAAGGAAAGGCAATTTTACCCAGTCTGTTGTACAGAGACGGGTTACAGAGAGAGAACAAGCAAAATATAGGTAAAGCCTAAGAGAAAATTACCTCAGAAGAGTAAAAATTTATTTACACATTTTCATTTAAATGATATTTTTTAAAATTTTATGTATATATACTCTTTTAAAATAAATATATAAATATATATATAAACTCTTTTTAAAATGGATAATAAATTTATGGGCAGATAATTAAAGGGTATTCTTTTTTCTTTTTTTTGGTTTTTGAGACAGGGTTTCTCTGTGTAGTCCTGGCTGTCCTGGAACTCACTCTGTAGACCAGGCTGGCCTCGAACTCAGAAATCTGCCTGCCTCTGCCTCCCAAGTGCTGGAATTAAAGGACTGTACCACCACTGCCACTGCCCGGATTAATGGGTATTTTAATTTATTTTCTAAAAAAAAATATAAACAATGTTTACTCCATTTTGGACCGTACTTACTGTTTAGTATTGAAAGTGTTTAGATTTACAGTATAGCCTGAACCCTAGTTCTTAATTGTTTTCCAGTGCACTAGAAAAAATACATAGGTGTGTGTGTGTGTGTGAGTGTGTGTGTGTGTGTGTAGTATTTATAGTCACATACATAATGTTTATTCTGTTAGCAAATCTAATACTTAAAAATCAAGCTATGCACATATAAGATATGCACACACACAAATATATACATATACACGTGTGTTTGTGTATGTGTGTGTACATACATATTTATCTCAGTACATTTAGAACAGTACCATGGCATAAAGAACTGTATAAAAACAATTATAGTATTTAGACAAGAGTTGAACATGGTACATATCTTTTCAATTTAGATGAAAAGAAATGAGATTTTAGATACTATTTAACTAGGAAGTTAAAGCAACATTTGAACTGAACTGATTTTTAGCATAAAAGAACATACTCAGACTTCTGGAAATCATTGTGATGCCAGCTGTTTTTTGGTGGTTTTTTGTGTATATTAGGTTGGGTAACAATGATTCTAATAATTATGAACAAAAACTTAACAAGTTACTAATGTGTTTGTGTGTTTGTGCAAGTCTATGAAGCACTGGGTATCTATCTGACAGGTGGAGACCAGAAGAGGATATCTCGTGTCCTTTTTTATCAGAGTCTGCCTCTTCATGGGGCTCATGATAATTTTACTTTGTTGGAAACTATTAAGTTCCACTTTTACTTCTTTATAAACCTGTGTAAAACTTGAGGTGATAGACAAGCATAGAAAGCTAAGTTTGTTATGGAGGTGCAGGGATATAAACGCCAATAGTAATGTTTGCACAGCCTGCACCCTGAACCATCTTTCTGTCCCCACAGAAATCTTTTCAACACCATTCATATAAATCCACTGGTGTCTCTTGGAGAATGTTCACTTGAAAACCTGAAGGCTATTACTGTTCCAATTTTATACTTGTCATCTTCATTGCACTACCTTTAACACATGTGTATACTATTACTCATTTGTAATGGCAAAATGATATACATTTGGCATCATTTTTTTTAACTTGGGTGTTAACATACATATGTCATTTACCACATGGAAGTCGCTTTTATAATGTTTATTTTGTCATTAAATCTAATACTTAAGAATCAAGCATACCTCATACCATATAAGAAACTCATACAAAACAATGACTTCTAAAAATTTACAATGCAATTTCACTTAGTAGTATTTATGTAGAAAGAATATTTAAATTAGTTTTCTTGTTTACAAAAGATGAATGTATTTTGCATATATACAACATGTTTGTTGGGGAAATTTTATTTGAGTATCAAATCTATAAGCTTTAATATGTGAAAAGCATAAGTTAGCCTTGAACATAACAGAAAGATTGATTCACCCAGGTTAAAAAACAAACAAGAAAAAATAAGAATTTTCAGCAAGTCAATGCATTAAATAGTTTTAAAGACTTTTTTTCATAATCAATAAACCATTTAACCTGAAATTTCAGTAAAAATAATAAAAGGATCCTGAAACTATATTTAGACTGATGTCCTTTTCAAGGGGAATTTGAGAGAGTTATTTTACTGTAACAGGAGATCAGGAAACTTCCTCTTGGGCCAACAGCCAGTGGGAGATTGCTGTAACCTAATATTGAAATAACAAAAGCATGAATGAGCTTTTAAAGGCCTAATTCAAACAGACATGATCATCACTTCATGGAGGAGCCTTTATGAGAATGGATGACATGCATCCTTTCTCCAAGCAGCTCCGTATTTTATTTTGTCTCATGTCTTATAATTGACATCATAACCAGTACAGATTCACTGACAATAGTGTGATTTTCAAATTCAATTATAAATTATACAATATTATACAAACATGATTGATGTAGCTATCAACTAATATACATAACTTATATGATGAAGTTTAAAATATCTACTCTTTATTAATTTTAAGGTATGTAATATATGGCATAACTTCTAGCTATTCCTGTCAAAGTCTTCATTAAATTTCAAACACCCCAAAAAGTAGAACAGACACACATTCACAGACACACACACACATGTTTTTCAGTACTTAGTCAGCAGGACTATAATAGATACAAATTTTAGTACAATAAAAGAAAATTTAAACCAATGAACTTTAACATAAAAGACAATTTAGATAAATTAGATAGTGCAGTTTCAATAGTTACTGTTTATATACTGCTACATTCCATCATATATATTCAAAAAATACACACACACACACACACACACAATAGTTTTGTTATACATTAAAAAACCTTTAGCCATTCTTTCTGCTGGCACTCAGGGCTTCAGTCCACTTCCCTTCTACCCATGCCCAATACCTCAGTAGGTAATCTGAGTGATCCAAGTTCTCTCTTTCAATATTGCCAAATTGTGTCTCTCTCTATTACTTCTTAGGTGAAGGAAGAAGCTTCTCTGATGCTGGCTGAACAGGACATTTATTTCTGGATACAGAAAAATCATTTGGAGATATTTTATTGTTATGGTCCTGTGCAAAAATTTATGTTTACTTAAAACCTAAGAAATGCAATATGTTCTATTTAAACCCACTTAAAAGCATTTTAATAGATGGTTAAGGAAAGCATATTGTGAAACCTTGACAACTAGTCAAACTATAAGATTGAAACTTCTAAGTTAAAGACATTGTAGTAATTCACAAGTAAAATAGTGTGCATTTCATTTTGTGGACGACACCTGGGAGAAATCAAGGGTGAAGGGAAAGAGAGAGTATGATGGACCTATATAAAGATACATTAGAATGAAAAGAAACCAAAGGTTAAAAGTAATTCCTTCTAAGAAAGGTAAAAAATATGGCAGTAACACTGAAAAATCTAAGAGAGAAAAAGTGGAAAAGACTATAGAGTAATAGAAAAATAACTCCAGGAAAGAGAGGGCATGGCAATGCAAAGCCACTAGAGATATGTCAAATATTCATTTCTACAGGAACATTTGCCACTTTGACCAGAATTTCATCTTTTTAAAAAAAATATTGGATATTTTCTTTATTTACATATCAAATGTTATCCCCTTTCCTGGTTTACACCCCCCAACCACCTATCCAATTGCCCAACCCCCTGCTTCTATGAGAGTGTTCTCCCACCTACCCACCCACCCACTCAAATTCACCTACACTAGGACATCAAGCCTTCACAGGACCAAGAGCCTCCTCTTTTATTGATGCCCACCACTGTCTTAGATTTTTTAGCCAAACTTATCAGGGACAAGCCTATCTTTGCAGCCTCCCCTACACCAATTAGCAATGAATAAAATTCTCCGTAGACATGGACACAATCTTATGGAGGAAATTCCTCAGTTGTGGTTCCATCTAAACAGATGTTTCAAGTTGAAAAAACCATATAATCTATAAAAGTTGCTCTAGCTCTTAATTGCGGTTAGTAATTGCCATTCATTCCATTCATAGATAGGAACAAAGCATACTCAATCCCCCCTTGAAGTATACAATTCTTCAGAAAGCATGTGTTACATTGCCTGCATGTCCATTTCCAGTTTATGAAAGGACTGTCTTCTCAATAATCCTTTGATATAATGAACAAAAAATCCAAAATATCTATTATGCTCTTAGCAGATACGTAAATTAATATTACTCATGATTAATCCTAATAATATAAAAATATTCCTAGAAGATTGATGCTCAGAAAAGATTATGAGCATAACACAAACAATAAAGGAGTGAGATAGAAGAAGCTAAGTGATTCTGACTCATGCACTAGAATGGATTTCAGTCATTTACAACTAGAATACATATGTGTTGTAATAGAATTGCATTGAGACATTTAATTCAGAGTTCGTTCTAAATACAATCAATAATTCATGAACCTACTCCCTACCTAGATGTTAAATTTATGACTTTTACTAAGCAAGTCATCCCATCTTGTAGATAACACTAAGCATGTGGACAGAGATTTCTGAGATTGACTAAAACAAGAGACCACACAAAAGAATGAGTGGCTTTCTTAGAGATTGTCAAATCTCCGTGATAATCATACTGGCAAGAATAGTCAAAACCAAATATATCACTAGCTGTTAATAAATAATTTGTATGCAATCAACAGTAATAAAATGAGATAAATAATGATATTTAATAATATACATCTGATTTGAAAGACTTACTAAAGTAGCATACTTTAATTGCAAATTTAATTCTAGATTTCCATTGTACATGAGTTTGACAAAACATACATTGAGAAGAATCAAAAAAATAGCATCAGAGTATACTTTTGAATTCATCCCTTATTGTTATACAAGATGTCCTGACATACCTTTAACCTAGGTAATTTCACCTTTGATGAAAGCAAAATAAGGAATTTAGAGAATATTGCATATTATTCTGAACCAATTTTAATCTTACAGACGTCTATATACTATTATTGTCTAAGACACAAACTAAAATGATGTGGAGAAGATAAAAACATATAATTTGATTTTTATAGTAAATCCTGTTTGGATTATTTTGTCTATTTTTATTGACAAATAATATTTGTAGATTAATTGAGTATGTTAATATAATTTTTATGTATATGGATTATATAGACATCAAATCAGCCTAACAAATATCTTTGTCTCTGCAAATATTATGTTAGTTAATAACTCCATGCTTTCGAGTCATTCTGAAATATATCCCACACAATTTCAACAAAAGTTTACTACATGATGATTAATTTGTACTTTGGTCCTGACTGGGTTGAGTGTCACTATGGAAACAAACCTTTGAAAAGTACGAATACAAGTTTAATTATTAGTGTAAATGAGGTTGTGAGACTAACACTGAATGACAGAGAGTAACTGAATCATGCGGTCAAAAATGCCAAATAAACTGGTGAGTGATTTTAGTTGTCAGTGGGTGCCACAACCACGTGGTGATAATTTTCAGATAAATTGAGAGGTATCATCACTTGGGATGGAATTCAAGACTGAATAAAAGGAACAAAAAGAGTTGAGCAGCCATCATTCATTGCAATCTGATTATGGCTGCCTCATGCTCCGGCTGCCATGCCTTCATTGGATGATGTCTATAACCTTAAAACACAAAGCAAACACAACTGACTTTCTTCCCTAAGTCAATCTTGTAAGGGCTTTTGTTGATGCAACAAGAAAAGTAAGTAATATAGACTCCACTGTGTTAAAAGAGAATCAGAACTCATTTTCCCCTCATTTGCTCTCATTGTTGTGGAGTGAAGCTGTTGTAACTATCTGTTATGGCATGAAATGGAAAAAAATACATGTCCTTCACTGTGTTAAGTGAAACAAAGCATGCAAATAATATATGCATCACATTTTCTCAATCAATTATGATGCTTTTGTTAAGTCAAACATGTCAAAGCCTAGAAGGGAATGTTTGCACAACTTTCTGTTTATGACTATGTTGTACAGCTACATTCAAATTCCAGACAGTCTTCAAATATAATTGGAGCTGTTTTGGTTATTAGACAAAACAGAATGACAGAAATCTCTTGCTAATCATCATGTATGGTTTTCCATCAGGTACTTGAAACACTGAACATTGCAAGGAGGCAGAAAGAATGTAAAGATCCAGAAAGGGTGGAGCTCACTTGGGAAACTATGCCATCTACCTCAGCATGAGCCAAGCCAATGTGAACTAACTAGATTGAGAGAGAATTCACAGTCTGCACCAGGTCTGCTGCACTTACAGATTTCAGTTCTATGTTTTTATGGAACACCTGAGTATGTGAAAAAATGGATCTTGTGATTTTTTTTTTCTGTTCTTGGACTCTTTTTTTTGTCCTGTCCTATTAGATGTGCTAGTGTTTATCTTTTTATATTTTATTTGTTGTATTTTATTATTGTCTCTTAGAAATCTATTCTTTCCTAATGAGAGACAGAAATGTCACAAGACTTTTCTCTCAAAATACCATTAGAGCATAATTATGCCAATTTGTACCAGTGAGGTACAACATAGTCCTAATACCCAGTCCATCATTTTGTTGACTAACCAGAACCTCTGTCATCTATCCTAACTAAAACACTTAGTTCTGAACCTGGCTTTTTCCTTGGCTTTAGAATGAATGTCAGCTGAAAACCATCATAGTTTGAGAGAAAAGTTTTATTTTAACAGGAAGGGTGATATGTAAGAAGAGCTAAGGTGGGAGGAGTACTGAGAGTAAGAGAAGAAGTAAGGAGAGGAGGAGAAGAAGGAGAGGAGAAGCTAGGTGATGAGAGACAGAAAGAGGGGGGAGACAGGGAGGCAGACGTATTTTCACCAGTCAAAGATAGTTGATATATCTAGGTTGGGTAGTGGGTTACACCTCTGATTGAGCATTACCAAACTTTTAAGCCTTTGATTAACATTTTTTAAAAAGTGTATAAATGCAAAAAGAAAAAAGGGGGCATGGGATAGGGGTTTTCTAAGGGGGTGAAAGGGGAAACGGGATGGCATCTGAAGTGTAAATAAAATATCCAATAAAAAATTTAAAAAAAAAGAAATGTCACAAGACAAGGGACATTGAAACACAAGAGAAAATAAGGACATTCAAGATTATAAAAATTTCAAGTAGAAGCAAATAAATCTACAAAAGAAGGTAGAGGATGAAAAATGGAGAAGAAAGAAAGAAACATCAAAACCATTTTTTGTTATGAGTATCTTATATTAGCTATTTTATTTTATTATTTTATTTTTTACACCCCGTAGGCGGTTTCCTCTTTCTCCTCTCCTTCCAGTACATTTGAGTTCCATTCTGCATCCATACCTCCTGTTTCTTTCTAGAAAAGGGCACACCCAGTCCCATGGGTATCATACAACTGTGACAGATTAAGTTTCAATAAGTCTAGTCACCTCTCCTATTAAAGCTGGAAGAGGCAACCCAGAAGGAGAAAAGACTTCTAAAAATAGGCGTCAGAGTCATGGACAGACCCTGATCCCACTGTTATGAGTCCCATAAGAAGACTAAACTACACAAATATAACAAATATGCAGAAGGACTAGGTCATTCTTATGCAGACTCCCTGGTGGCAGCTCAGTACCTGTGAGCCCTTATGAACCCAGGTTAGTTGATTCCAGTTAGTAGTCCAGCTTGAGACCCATGCCATGAGAGGGATCACACTCCTGGCACTGCCTGAAAGACCAAGACCCAGGGGCTAGATATCCCAGAGACCTAGGATGAAACTAAACATGATTGGAAAAACAAAAAAGTCAATGATATAATTCCTAATGATATTCTGTCTACTATACTCGTAGATTTGTGCCTACCACATCTCTCATCAGAGACACTTCACCCAGAAACTGATGAAAACAGATTTAGAAACTCACAGGTAAACATTAGGTGAAGCCTGGGAAATCCTGCAGAAAAGGCAGAGAAAAGATGAAGGATTATATCAGATTATTAAAATTAATTGCTAAATTATAAAGATTTAAGACTGCTCACATTGCAATGATACCCTGATGAGAAATTCTTTATGACAAAAATGTCTAACTACACTATTTATATCTGTAGTAGTCATCTGTAAATATTTAGTTCTATTTCAAAAGCCTACTCAATGTTCTTGTACTATGAACTCCACTGTAGAAATATTTGAAACATAGATTTTAGAAAATGAGGTTATCTGCTTGATAAGATGCTGAAACAAAAAACAATTATATAACAAGACAAACTGTATTTCTACATGTCTAGTGGAATTGCAGTTATATCTACTTAGCAGATAGGTCAGCTTTCTGGTTCTAAGCAATTTCTTAGAAGGCCTCAATAATTACCATCCTACTAAAATTATAGTAATAACATGAAAATGGTCCTTAGATTTGTAACTATAAGTCCTATCAACTCTCTTTGCTGAACTGTATTTCACTTACTAATATCAGAGTGGTAAGCTGAAATTCGCACCCATTATTCATTCCCTACCAGAAGTCTAAGAAATACACTTAGGGCTTTTTTATTTGGCTGGAAAGCCGGCATTGTTTTCAAACACGTTGAATTTCACCTACTTACTACAACTTCACACAACCTCCCTTGGCCAATGAAATGGAAGCATCAGCAGGAAATGTATGTGAATTCTTAGATATTAGTGCTTTTGAGCTTGTGCTACTGTGGTGTTCAGGAAATACTCCAGATAAAAACTATCCCTGAAACCTGAAGCCATGAACAGCTGAGCTGTGCAAAGCTGAGGGCAGCTGCGTTCATGAAAATTTGAGCAAACCTGCAGATCTGTGACTTGAAGCAGAACCATGCCAGATGATCTAGAGGGCAATGTATAAGAGAATATAAAATAAAAACTGATTATGGGAGTCAATGAGCTTGCAGATTGAATGGTTTTAATAAGTAAAGTGTTTTTTGTCATTTAGCAAAAATATGTGGCAAATTGTTTTTTCATTGCAATGTTTAAAATTATTTGTCAATATATTTAAATTATATTTAATATATTCTGTTTATATTCATTTTAACTGAGATATAAAAATTATTCTAAACATGCAGAAGATGGATTTTTATTTATAGTTCATTTATAAAATTGAGGTCTACTGAATGTTTTTTTCTCTTCTTTTGGTTTCCAATCTACAAATTTCAGACTTTTAGGTTTTGATTATGAAATATTCACCATATGTCATGGTTTTTAATGCTTAGCATGTGCAGTTTTAGGAAGATGTGGAGACATTAGAAACTGTGGCTGGTAGTCAAAGGCAGGACTTTAGAGGCTGAGCTATTCAGGTTTCATTCTGTTTCCTGGCTCATGCATTGTGAAACTACTTCTTACTGACTGAGCACATTGTCCTACGTTTCTTGACTTGATGAATGACTTCTTCTGCAAAGGTGAGCCAAAATAAGAAGAAAGAAAACAAAGTAAAACAAAACAAAACATACCACACATTAAATTGTATCTGTCATGTATTTGAACAAAAGGATTAAGACTGCATAATAAATAGGTTGGCTATCAGTAAACTTCATACGTACAGAAATCCATGTTATCTTGTTTTCAGGGTTGAGTAGAGAACAGGAACTTGCATGCAATCAATGAAAGATACACCATGACCAAAAAACAAAACTCTGTATGATTTGGAGGACATGACTTCACTTCAGGAATGTACAAAATATCACTGGTCCACCCATTTCTGTGCAACCAAGTACCTTAATTATGAACAAAAAACAATTGTACATTGTTTTTTTTTTTTATTTCTTTGTGGTGCCACCTTTTTTTTTCCTACCGAAAATAATAGAAATAGAATGATCTATTTCTCAACTGTTGAAATGTTCTTCATAACTTTTTATTTTACGCATATACATATGTCACTGAATATGGTATAAACTTTCTATTTATTTAGATGCTTGTCGAGGCAAACGTAAGACATTGAGTTCAGGTGGTTCACATCTGCCCTGCAGCTGGGCACAGCCTCTTGGAGTGGCAAAAAGCAGGGAGTTTGACTGCCTTTATCCACCCACAGGGTGGGTGCCTAGCTATAGGGAAGTGCCAAGACACTGATCCAGGGCTGAGAAAGCACAGTCCGAGATGTAAGAGCACTGGAGCTGGTTTGGGGTGCCCTGAGCCTGCAATGAGGTCAGGACCATTGGGTTCTTATACTCTTGGATATCTGGGCACCCGTGGGAGTCACATAAGAGCCAAGAACATAGAGAGGCCACACACTGCAGGCAGGGTCTAGCCCAGGGCCAGGGGAAAAGGGGAGCTTCAGCTTGTCTCAGTGGTGATGCTCCTTAGCTTGATGGAGGCAGGCTTGTTGGAGGTTGTAGAAGAAGAGAGACGCCTTCTATGGAAGAATTAAGCCATGGTTCTGTAGGCTAATGCCTTCTCCATGGCTTCCAATGGTGGATCTTGATGAAAGAGACAGTCCATTGTTCTAAATCATTAATTGACTGTTCATGGCAGAAAAATGGATGCTTGCCTATATAGTACTAACTTCTCAGGGTGAATCTGAGATTAAATATGGTTTGCAGGGAGGAATGTCTGAGAAGGGAAGCTTATTGGCTTAGCCTTCTGGGTCTCTAGGTAACTAATTAGCATGGAGAACTCTGTTTTGGGCCTATATGACCACAGGTCACATTTCCTGATGTGAGGAGTGTGGCACATGTTCCAGGCCAGGAATCTGGCAGGGGCCAGGGAGTTGCCTAAGTCCCAGGTGTGTGCCCACCTAGTCTTTGGATCTCAACCTGCTGTACCAAGCTTCCTGGCATGGATTTACTATCCAATAGAGTTCTTAGAACTGTACTTACAAGTATAAGTATGTGAGTTTATGAGCTGCCTGGTGTAGATGCTTGAAAGTGGAACTTGGTCATCTACTAAAAATCAGGTAAAAATCTCCTTTCCAACGAGAGAAACATAATTTTGTAAAATTTCAGATACTCTAGATTCTCAACACCATGATCTCTCTGATACATGAAACAATTATTACTTTGAAGTTTTTCTTTTCTCTGATCACAGGGAAAATTCGGAGTTATTAAGCCTATGGTTTTTATCCCAATCGCTGTCTCTGTTTTTATGTCATATTCTTGTATACTTATTTCTGTGTTCTTACCTCTTCTTTCAAGGACACCAATAATTAGATTTAAGGCCTACTCTAATCCATTATGACCTCATCTTTACAAATTGTACTTTCTAATCTCTATTTAAAAGAAAGGTCACATTTTGTAGTTCCAAGAAGATACTATATTTAGAGAGAGAGGGGAGGGGTTATTCATCCCAGTGTACTCCAATCTCTGTCCTCTAATATTCACAGTCAATTTACAAAATACAACAGTATTGTCAATAATGTCTTTAAATTATTCCAGCATTAACTCTGCATTTACAATAGTTTTCTAAATACCTACTGAAGATGTTTGTATATGACCATCCTAATTCAATATGGTCAGGGTAGTTATCATCCAGAGCCAATATTTCTTTCTTTATTTCTGACCAATAATACAATAAAGTAGTTTCTAAAAGTAATGATGGGACTTGCCATGGCTTTGGATCTCTGTACATGCCACGTCTCTCTGATGACAACTGGACAAGGAACAAATCTGTGAGCATAGCAGAATATCATTAAGAGGAGAGAAAATATGCCTATTTCTGGAGAGACGTGAGGCCCCAGAGAAGGGGGAAGCCTGGTGATGGGTGAGCACCCTCTAGGGGAGAGGCGGGAGGAGGAATGGAATGAGGAACTGCTGGAGTGGGGGCAATGGCTACTTTGTAAATAAATACATTATATTAAAAAATGAATAATTTCATTGCCTTTTTCCCCCTTTAACGAGTTCTAACTTAGGTCTTCTAACTATATATTCTCTTGTTTCTGGCCATCCAAGCAGTGTTGGTCAAGGGCTCTTATGGAGTAGGCCTCAAGTTAAATCAGACATTGATTAGTCATTCCCACAAGTTCTAAACCACCACTGACCCAGCATAACTTTCAAGTAGGAAATAGAGTAAGTAGAGGGCTTTGTGTCTGGGTTGGTATCCAGGATTCTTTTTCCATTGCCCGCAGAATACCTTCTCATTCCAAAAATATGAGAACATACGTGTGATGTCATTCCCACAAGTTCTAAACCACCACTAACCCAGCATAACTTTCAAGTAGGAAATAGAGTAAGTAGAGGGCTTTGTGTCTGGGTTGGTATCCAGGATTCTTTTTCCATTGCCCGCAGAATACCTTCTCATTCCAAAAATATGAGAACATACGTGTGATGTCTCCAAGTAGAGGGAGTCTAAATTTGAGGTCTCCATCAGGTAGGTCCCTCAACTTGGAGATTGAGCAACACTACAGAAGAAGGGGAGGAAAGACTGTAGGCATCAGAGAAGATGGGGCATATCAGGAGAACATGGCCCACTAAATCAATGAAGAAGGGCTCAAATTGGCTCATGGAAACTTAAACTGAAAGCAAGGCACCTACATGAGTCTATTACTAATCTGTGTATACGTTATGGCTGTTAGCTTGGTGTTTTTGTGGAACTCCTAACAGTGGGAATAGGTGTGTCTCTGACTCTTTTGCCTACTCTTGTGACTTTTAGTTGTACAGATCTAGTCCTGAGTCTTTGACTCTTTTGATCCTATTGATTTGCCTTATCCAGCCTCAACATGAGGGCTCTTGCCTCCTCTTGTTGTAGTGCATCGGTTTGTGTGTGTGTTTGTGTGTGTATATATATTTAACTGTTGTCTGTTAGGGGCTACATATTTTTCTAATAAAGAAATGGGGGGTGTGGATCTTGGAAAGAGGGAAGAGGGTGCTAAGAGGAATGGAGGGAAAGGAAACTGTGGTTATGATGTATTCAGATGTGCACTTCTATACCTGGCTTTTGTTGCCAGAGATCAAAACACTAGTCCCCATGTTTGGAAGGTAGGCAATTTATTTGCCCGAGCCCTAGTTTTAGTCCATGTGTTATAAATAATTTTTCTCAAGAGTGAATTAGCCTAGCTGTTGTTAATTCTTTAGGCTGTCATGTAGTTGCTCAAACACTGTGACTGAATATATAGTGCCCTTGATTCTCAACAGCTTTGGTGTTGGAATGCTGAGAGAAGTTGGGAAATGTCATTGATAATTGGAAAAGGCTGCTCTAGTACTCCTGGACAAAGCCACTGTATATAGCTTTGCTGTCAAGAAACAGTGTACTAAAAGAAAACATGCCAACAAGGGCCTCACAAGCAGAAAGATAAAATTGCTGAGCACACTTGATTTCTACTAAGAAATCCACAATCACGTTGACCATATTTACTTAGTAAAAAAACCAAAATCCTTCTCAAAAATCAAAAAGTTTGGGAAATACAATCTTGATATAAAATTGAGAGGGGCAAATCAGAGAGGAGAATGTGTGGTGAAGTCTATTATTTGATTATCTTTGTTCACATTATACTTGTAATAATTTTTGTATTTTCTAATTCTTATGTTTCAAGTGATGTCTTCTTTTAGTGATTTTCCACTTTACAGGATTTATATTTCTCTCTGGCCTCTAATAATAAATTTTTAATCATTCTTTCAAATTTTCTGATATATTCAAGCCCCTGCCTATTATCCAATTATTATTATTTGTATTCTTCACCATATGAGTCTCAAGTTCCAATCCTCCCCCTCCTCCTAGGCCTCCATACCACTGGCCTCTCCTCTTTTCCAGATCTCCTCTTCCTCCATTTCTCTTCAGAAAAGGGCAGGCATCCCAGAGATATCAAGATACACAATACAACAAGTTACAGTAAAACTAGGCAGAAACTCTCATATCAGTGCTTGTTGAGGCAGTCCAGTAGGAGGAAAAAAATTCCAAGACCAGGTGAGTGAGTCAGAAACACTTCCACTCCCACTGGTACAACTCCTAGTGTACCAAAGCTAATGCAGCACAACATATCTGCCGAGTACCTAGCACAAACTCATGCAGGTTCCATGCTTGCTGTTTCAGTCATCATGAAACTTTATGAGTTCTACATAGTTGATTTTGTGGGCTGTATTGTTCTACTATTGTCCAATTATATCACTAATGCCATTTGCATATGGTATGCGCTGGTTTAATAATAATGATTCAATTCTAGGAATCAATTTCTGTTCCACATATCATTTTTGTATACCATAATTTTTTGTATACCATAATTTTGCTTTGTGGAACAAAATTATACAAGGTTAAAACAATAAATTGCTATTACCTCTTTCTTTCTTTCTTTCTTCCTTTCTCTCTTTTGTGCTTTCTAAGCTTGGCAAAATGACATTTGTTTAGGTTCCTTTTTTCATTACAGTCAGAGAACTGCAAAATGAGTGAGCAAAAAGGAACAATAACATTTGCATTAACCCTGACACTCAGCTAGAGATTTCAATCAGGGAACATACATATGTTCTTTTAAATGGAACAGAGCTGCAAGAAGCACAGCATCTGCATTTGAAAGTGAGCATCTCAAGTCAGTACTACAAAATTTGTGAAGGTACAAGATTGATTAATGATCATGATCAAAGTTCCTTAGAACTGGCAAGGTAACACCTTTTTTTTCTAGTTTAGTTTTTAAATCAAATGCCTGCTTCTGTTCAAGCTAGTAGAGGAACAGAGTATAATCTCATGAAAGGGCAGCAATGTGCCACAAATACACACACACACACACACACACACACACACACACACACAGAGAGAGAGAGAGAGAGAGAGAGAGAGAGAGAGAGAGAGAGAGAGAGAGAGTGAACACATTGGGAAAATGCACAGCTTCCAAAAAAGAAACCCCAGAAAGGATTTAACTTAGAAACTAAAAGACAAACATCCATCTAAAATATCTCCTTTAAATTCTGTACTAGATGAAATTTGTGGCTGCCTTAATAACCCTGAGTAGGCAGATTCCTAGCTTCTAGTCAATGGGTGCAATATAAGTGCCTTTTCCACATTGATATTATGACTTTTCCTGTTTTATCGCTGTCTACCTGACTACACACATATGGTGAAGGTGGAAATGACTCTGTGGCTTTAATATCCTAACTGGGAAGCATACAAAGTATCAGTTCTGTGACACTAAAAAAGCCCTAAGATTCTTAATTGTACAGTCTATAATGTTACAAAATTCAAGTAAAAATATGTGTCACCATCAATTTTCTACAGCCTACTACAACTGGTTGTGAATGGAGTTCCCTCTCATCCTTATTAAAAATGTCCATTTCCATGCCTGTTCATTTTCTAGATGCAGGATGATGTATACTATTATTTTGGTACTGCTTTAGTTAAGCTACCTCTGGGCCCACAGGATGGGGATTATTTATCTGAATATCATGGGGTCATCTAGGGTAGATAACTGAAAGCAACACAGTCTACTTTGCCTCAATCAATGAGTAACAATCCAGGAGTGAGAGGTGGAGCTCCCTGATCCTCTGCCTCCTTTGTACATGATTGTGGATAAGTCCATCCTTCTGTAAACCCCAGAGTAAGTATTCATAGTCATTGTGAGTTTGGGACTACAATGACTGTGTCTTGCACAGATAATAATATTTTATAGAACTTCTGTTTATCTCCTAGTTACTAATTAATTCAGCATCCTTTTCATCAATGTTCCTGACTCTGATGGAGAATAGTGTAAGGTCTTGCTATGTGTTTTCATTCAACTGTTACTCATTCTCACCTTCCTGGGGAGGCATGATTTTATAAAACCACCACCAAAGTTCTCTGCTTTCCTGTGTTCCTGGATAGTTTCTGTGTTTTACGTACTATATTTGACAAACTATTTTTGATTTTTTTAATATTACAATAGTAATGATGACCGAATCTCAAGAAAGTATTTACATGTAATTGTTATAGACTCAAGTGTTGCAGTTTTAATCCATAGATTTTTAATTTCCAGTTTCTTATTCTCTAGTAATGCAAGTTTGCACTATAAATGTACATGAATGCCATGCATGTTTTCTATTTATTTAGCCTGTACCTTGTTAGTTAATTATTTTGTTGCTTTGACAAAAAGAAAGGAAAAAAGAAAAGAAAAGAAAGAAAGAAAGAAAGAAAGAAAGAAAGAAAGAAAGAAAGAAGCAAACATGAAAAGAAACCTGACAACAGAAGATGAATGGGGAGGGATCTATTTTAGCTCGCAGTTCTATGTAGAATCCACTACATTTGAGGACTTATGGTAGAAACAGCACAGCATGAAGCAGCTGATTATGCTGTATGCCTGATGGGAGGAATATATACCTTGCTTTCTAAATTTCCTTCTGTTCAAGGCCAAACCCAATAGGTCTGCCACTCACATTTGAGCTGGACATTATTTCTTCAGTTAATGCTTCAGGTGATACCCTCACATGGACATTCAGAGATGTGTTTTCATGGAAATTCTAAATCCAATACAATCGACAGTGAAGATTAACCACTACAGTCTCTAAAGGTTAATTAACATAACCTTCTCTCCCAAGTGCACTGATTCAAATAACATTGCACATGTCCCCTCTAAAATCTAATTTTCATCATAGAACACAATGTATATTTACAACATTTCTAAAATTCTCAGTAGTCTTTAAGAGTCCTAATGCTGTATAAGAATACAAAATGTCTTCTTAAATGCAGCATCAACAACTAAATATAATTGTAAAATAGTTAAAAATAAAGTATGTGATTTTTATATATAGGGATACAGAATATTAATTTCAATCTTAGAAGAAACAAAAGATCGAATAAAAAAATTATTGGAATAAAGCAACATCAAAAAAACCCATGGTCCAAGCATCTCTAACATCCAAGAATATTGATTTTTTTTTCTTCACCTTCCCAAGATCATACAGTTGTGTTTAAAGGTCTTCTTATAGGTATTCCAAACCTGAAACACATTTTCTGGCCTTTGATGATTTTACTCAGTGGTGGACCAATCATTCACGAGCCCATATTTATGTATACTTAATGCTTGCAAATACAGTAATATGAAAGACAATTTCAGGATCTGCTAAGTGCTGGAAATGTAGTCTGACTGCTCTGAACTACGATTTTAATATCCATTTTGTTACCCTAAGAAAACACAACCTTACCCTTAGGCAGATTTTTATTGGAACAATTTTATTTATTTATTATTTTTAATTAATTAATTTACTTATTTTAAATATCAAATTTTTTTTTACATTCCCAGTCTACCCTTCAACTATTCTTCATTCCATATTTACTCCCAGCCCGCTGTCTCCAGGAGGATGTTCCCACCCCCACCCCAGCAGACCTCTAAACACCCTGTGGCCTCCAGTTTCTTAAGGGTTAAGTGCATCTTCTCTGGCTAAACCCAGACCCTACAATCCTCATGTTTGATGTTCATGTTTTGGAGGCCTCATATCAGCTGGTGTATACTGCCTGGTTGGTGGCCCAGTGTTTGAGAGATCTCAGGGATCCAGGTTAATTGAGATTGCTGATCATCCTACAGGATTGCCCTCCTCCTCAGCTTCTTTCAGTTTTTCCCTCATTCAACCACAGTGTTCAGCAGCTTGTGTCGATTGGTTGGATGCACATATCTGCATCTGAGTCTTTCAGCTGCTTGTTGGGTCTTAGGGAGGGCAGTCATAATAGGTCCCTTTTTGTGAGCGTTCCACAGCCACAGCAATAGTGTCAGGCCTTGAGTACACCCCTTGAGCTAGAATCCACTTTGGGCCTGGTGCTAAAACTTCTTTTCCTCAGGCTCCTCTCCATTTCCATCCCTGTAGTTCTTTCAGACAGGAACAATTATGGGTCAGAATTTTGACTCTGGGATGGCAACCCTCTTCCTCACTTGATGCCCTGTCTTCCTGTTGGAGGTGGGCTCTTTAAGTTTCCTCTCCCTACTGTCAGGCATTTTATCTAAGGTCCCTGCCTTTGAATCCTGAGAGTCTCTCACCCCCCAGGTCTCTGGTACATTCTGGAGGGTACCCCAACCTCCTACCTCCCAAGGTTGCCTGTTTCCATTCTTTCTGCTGGCCCTCAGGGCTTCAGTCCTTTTCTCTCACCCAATACCAGATCAAGTTCCCCTCTTTCACGGAACCCTGTCTACTTCCCCTCCCTGGTCTCTCCCTCCTCCCCACTTGTGATTAATTCTTCTCCCTCCCAAGTGGGAATGAGATGTCCTCCCTCGTGCCCTTCAACTTGTTGACATTTTTTAATTCTGTAGACTGTATCTTAGGTATTCTATACTTTTTATTGGCTAATATCCACTTATTAGAAAGTACATACCACACATGTCCTTTTGGGTCTGAGTTATCTCACTCAGGATGATATTTTCTAGCTCCATCCATTTGTATGCAAAACTCAGGAAATCCTCTTTTTTTTTTTTTTTTTTACCCTGATATCCTCCTTAATATCTGAGTAGTATTCCATTGTGTAAATAAACCACATTTTCTGTATCCATTCTTCTATTGTGAGATATCTGGGTTGTTTCCAGCTTCTGGGTATCACAAATAAGGCCACTATGAACATAGTAGAACACATGCCCCTATAGCTTGGTGGGGTATCTTTTGGGTATATTCCCAAGAGTGGTATTGTTGGGCCTTCAGGTAGATCTATTTCCAATTTTCTGAGGAACCTTCAGATTGATTTTCAGAGTGGTTGTATCAGTTTGCAATCCCAACAACAATGAAGTGCAATCCCAACAGCAATGAAGGAGTGTTCCTCTTTCTTCACATCCTTGACAACACATATTGTCACCTGAGGATTCCATATTAGCCATTCTGATTGGTGTAAGGTGGAATCTCAGGGTCGTTTTGATTTGCATTTCTCTGATCACTAAGGACTTCGAACATTTCTTTATGTACTTCTCAGTCACTCATGATTCCTCTCTTGTGAGTTCTCAGTTTAGTTCTATACCCTATTTTTACAGAGGCAGTTTTTGTTTTTGTATTTGTTTTTATGTGAGGAAACACCTTCATGTTTCATAAAACACTAAGTATTTTTTATAATGGGGTTAGTCTTTTCAGCCATTAAAGATACCTTCATTATACCATTTGTTGTTTTGATTCTGTTGGCTGTGATAAAAATCATGATCAAATATTTCTTGGGGAACTATCTGTTTCTTTAAAATTCCACTATTCAGTGCCTCCCTGAAGAAAGCTAAGGCAGGGAGTCAATTCAAATTTTGAATTACAGCCTTTCAGTAATGCAGAATACAACCTGCATTTCCCCAGGCACCACAGCTTTCTCTGGTGATTCTGGTTGAATCCTGTTTTAGTTATTTAGTTACTATTGCTGTGATAAATACCTTAGCAAAATGCTTACAAAAGCTGTTTGCTGCCTTACTTAAAAGCTCATGTTCAGCTACCTCTCTTAGACAATTGGATGCATGTTCCTGCATCATTTACCATTTAAGAAAATGGTCCATAATGTTTCATTATGATGGAATAAATTACCCAAATCACACTGTCTCCTCTTAGCTCATTCTAGGTTTTGGTCAAATTGGTGGGTTAAGGTCATAATGACATTCTTCGTTTTGTCAACTTTTACCCTAAGTCCCATTCATCTTCATCCATATGTAACCTCTTTATTTCTTGAACCTAAGGTCCTGTGTTAATATCACAATATAAAGCAGAGCCCAATTTTTAAAAGTCTCACAAAATTAGAGTTTTGAAAAAAAATTACAAGGATTTAAAAGTCTATGTTCTCTTTAAAAAATCCAGTCTCAGAACTGTGAATTCCTGTAAATTCCAAAATAAGTTAGTCCAGGAGGAAAGAAACAGGATTTGTTTCATTCATATTAAAGCTAAACCATAAACATCATTTTATAATGCTCTGTGTCTAAAGTATAGAGCTTACCCATAATTTTCTTGACTTCAAAAGGATTTGAGTTTCCACACTCCTCCAAGCTTTCTTTTGGCAGTACCTTAGGGTTGTTTGTTAGGCTCATACTTGTCCCACACCGCCTCTGCTATTGTCCTTAGCAGTTATGTGATTGCCCTAGTATCTAAAGTATGCTAAAGTGTCCTTTACAATGCAGCCACATTCAGCAATGGCCTCTCCTGGCCTTTTATAGTGTCACATCTTACCTGCTTTCAAAACCTGTACCCCATGTGAAGTTATTACATTAGCAACTAGTCTACCACCTTCCCATTAGGCCAGCATTCTCCCAGGCCACCATAGATTTAGGCTGTGATTCTGGGTTAAAACTGTCTTACTTATTTAGTTTCTGTTGATATGATGAACACCATTAGCAAAAAGAAGCCGGAAAGGAAAGAATTTATTTGGCTTATGCTTCCAAATCACAGTTCATCATTGAAGAAAATCATGATGGTAACTCAGGGAGGGGAAGCAACTAGAAACTGTAGCTGAAGCTGAGGCCATGGGAGTATTTCACACGGGCTTTCTTTCCATGGCTTTCTTATTCTGCTTTCTTATAGAACCCAAGACCATCAAGCCCAAGAATGTTCTTTCCCACAATGAGCTGTATCCTCCTTCCATGTATCACTAACTTAAAAAAAAAAAAAATGTCCTATAGGCCGATCTGCTTACTGCATCTTCTGGAGGCATTTCTTCAATTGAGTTTCTCTTTTCATATAATTACAATTTGTGTTCAGTTGACATACAAATATTCGTGGCTAGCCACCACAAATATTTCCCAGATTTTACTTCAATAATGCTGTCTGTTTATTGATCATAGTTGATTTTTAACTCCAGTTCACCAATCCATTGTCTAAGGAAAGAAATATTGTTGCTTCAGTGATTCTGCTCCCTTTTAAAAATCCCAGCTGACTCTTCACAGCCTCGGGACCCCACTGGAAGAGTAAGGGGATGGATTGAAGGAGTTGAAGGGGTTTGCTACCCCATAGGAAGAACAACAATACCAACTAACCAGACCCTCCCCAGAGCTTGCAGGGACTAAACCACCATCCAAAGAATATACATGGATGGGTTCATGACTCCAGCTACATACATATCTGGAATCAATGGGAAAGGAGGCCCTTGGTCCTGTGGAGGCTTGATGCCCAGTGTAGGGGAATGCTAGAATAATGAGGTGGGAGTGTGTGGGTGGGTGGGGGAGGACCCTCTCAGAGACAAAGGGGGGATGGGAAGAGGGGTTTGTAGAGGGGAGACCTGGAAGAGGACAACATTTAAAATCTAAATAAATAAAATAACCAATAAAAACGTGCCATAAACCACTGATAATTAGTTCAAAATATCAGATAAATATCTCTAATAGAGTGTTTGTTTCCCTATAAAACAATACCCTCTACATCTCTGAGCATTCTTAAATTCAAAACTTCCACAATAGGGGCTGAAGGAACTCTGAGTGTTTTCATCACAAGTCTTCTAAAATAAATCAACATGGGCAAATCCATCACAGCAATATCTCACACTCCTGCATCCTGGAAGCTATTTCAGTTCTAGTTTGTTCATCATTGCTGTAACAAACACTGACCGAAAGTAACTTGAAGAAAGTCGATTTTATTCATCTTACAGGTACAGCCCATTATTGAGGGAACTCCCAGCAGATCTCAGGCAGGAACAGAGGACAGAAACATTAAGGAAAACTGAACAAAGTCTTTATTATAGATGCATCCTCAACTACTTTTCATAAGCAGCCTAGTCCCAAAACATAAAGATGCTACACCCTCAAATGGACTGGGACCTCTTAAATGACTTACCAATTAAGAAATGCCCCATAGACATGCTATCGGCCAATCTGATGCAGCTAATTATTCAAGTTTCCTCTTCCCAGGAGATTCTAGGTTTTTGGCAAGTTGACAGCTGTAGCTGACTATGTACCGTCACTGTCTCTAACTTTATATTTAATCTCACACATTTTCTTACAAATTATACAGTGTTTTTTATATTTTTGTTCTACTCTTGCTCTCTCTTTCTTTTCCTTTATTCAGTTACATTACATTTTTCTTCATCATATATTACACCCTGACCTCACTTCTTCTCTCCACTATACCTAGCTGTTCCAATCTCTCCACTCCCCATCATTTACTTCTCCTTTATTTACCTTCAGTAAAAGGAGGAGTCATGGCAGGGGTATCAACCTAGCACAACATAGCAAGATACAATGAGGCTAGACATAAACCTTCATATCAGGACTAGAGGACGCAACTCGGGAGGAGGAAA
Source organism: Arvicanthis niloticus (assembly GCF_011762505.2). Lineage (NCBI taxonomy): Eukaryota > Metazoa > Chordata > Mammalia > Rodentia > Muridae > Arvicanthis > Arvicanthis niloticus. The sequence continues at coordinate 27,357,868 of NC_047660.1, read as the reverse complement.
AGGATCCCAAGAACAGACTAAAGAGTCAGAATGTAGTTTTTAAAAACAAAACCCCATGCACTTGATTTTACCAAATTGAGACCCAGGAGCCAGGTAGATACAGGTAGAGAAAGCCTACTAGCTCAGAAAGTCAGAGAAAGCACCCATCTGACCTTCCTTCCCAACCAATATTCCAGAAGGAATAAATCAGTTCTTACAAACCCTTCCAAACTGATTGTCCCTTCTTTCTACTTCATGAGTATCTATCTGTTCTCCTGATTTCTTCTTACTCTCTATGGTTTGTTTATTCATATATTTACTCCATGTCAAATGGTTGCTTGTTCCACCTCTTGATCTATAGTTGACTTTATTCAGTATTTTTTACAATACACAGAAAGCTCTCAGATTAAAAGTGTGTGCCAATTTTAGGACTGAGACATACAACAACTAGAACCAGGTTTTTCCAGTACACAATTTTACAGTGTGATAACATATCCTCCAACATTCTTGGATGACAGGTGAGTGTTAAGGCTGAATCTCATCACAACTAGAGACAGGTTTTTACAGTATAAAACTTAGGGTTCACAGTGGGATAAAATATGCTGAAACAGGAATCCCACAAGAATATCAAGCTACACAACCATAAATACATGTAGAGAACCTAGTTAAGACCTATACAGGATCCTTAATTGTCCCTTCAGTCTCTACAAGTCACTATGAGTTCTGCTTAGTTGATCCTGTTGATCATGGTCTTGTGGTATTCTCAACTTCTCTAGTTCCTATAATGTTTTCTCTCCATCTTCCAAAGAGTTCCCTGATCTACAGCTAATCTTTGGACAAGGGTCTTAATCTTCTCCCATCAGTGGATAGATGAAAACTTCTCTGAGGCTCCAAACTATGAATATAACAGAATATCATGAAGAATCTTTTCATTGACTTTTTGACAATACTATTTGGTTCATTCCTGGCTCTGATTTCTGTTCATTTAGGAAATGTCAGGTATGGGCTACCTCTCTCCCGCTTGTGGTGTGGGCCTCAGTTTGGAATAGTCATTGGTTGGACACACCCACAAGTTTTGTGATGTCATTTTCCCAACACATCTTTCAGGCAGGACAAATTGTAGGTCCAAGGTTTGGTGGCTTGGTTGATGTCTTATTCCCATCACTGGAAGCCTTGCCTGATTATAGAAGATGGCCAGTTCATACTCCTTATCCCAAAGTACTAGGAGTCATTGCTAGGAGCATCTTCGTAGATTCCGGTGAGTTTCCACTTAATTAGGTTTCCAAATTTTCCCCTCAAAGGCAACGAAATTCCAGTAGTCTCGCTCAGTAATCTGTCTTTCCATTCCTCCCCACCTCTGACCTTCTCCCTTTTATTTCAATCTCTACCTGCCCCAAGGTTACCCTCAAAACCGCTTCTATTTGTCATTCCCAAGAAGATCTATGCGTTCTCCTTTGTGCCCTTCTTTTTATTTAGGTTTTCAGGTTCTTTTACTTAACAGCTAATATTTACTAATGAGTGAGTACATACCTGTGTATTTTTCTGGGTTTTAGTTATCTTGCTCAGTTTGAGTTACTTCACTTGAAAAAGCTTTGCAGTTTCATGAGGATCCACTTATTATTTATCTTAGTGCCTGTACTGTTACTTTCTGTCTAGGAAGATGTCTCCTGTGCTAAAGCATTCACGTGTATTCCCCACTTTCTCTTATACGAGGCTCAGTATATTTGGGTTTATAATGAGGTCTTTAATACACTTGGACTTGAGTTCTGTGCAGGGTGATATGGATCTATTTGCATTCTGCTAAATGTAGGTATCCAGTTAGACCAGTAATAGTTGTTGAAGATCCCACTTTTTCTCTATCCCACAGTATTCATTTTTGGGTTCTCTATTGAAATCAGGTGTCCAAAGGTATGTGGATTTACATGTATTATTTTTTTATTCCAGTCAATCTGTCTACTTTACACAAATACCATATGGTTTATATTGCTATAGCTCTGGAATAGCTGGAAATTAGTGATAGATACCTCTGAAAGTTTCTTTATTTTATAGGACTTTTTTACTTATTTGGGATTTTTTTCTATATGTATTTGAGTATCTAACTCTGTTTCAGTTGACTCTGATAATAAAAATTGGCCATAACTCTGCCAAAATGCTATTCCCCCCTGAATTTTTTTCTATCACACAAATTAATTTATTGCTTTTCTTTTTAACCCTAACTCAAGTTCTCAGGATCTTAGAAGAATATAGAGCCATGCTTTTTGATAAGATAATGTTTATTACTCTGTTTTAGCATAGCCTCTGATGCCATCTAAAGCCTTGAGCTGGATCTCTACTGTCTTCCTTTTTCTAAGCACTACCATCTTCTTAACTGTCATTAGAATGGGCCATTAAATTCTACTCACAGTAGTCTTGGATTCCTCTAGCTCAATGATTCCCAAATTGCCTTATTCTTTGATTCTTTAGCCTACTTCAATACACTTCCTTGAAATAACATTGATAGCAGAGAAGGAGATACTAGGAGGCAGAGAATCCCATGAAGACTTCAAAGGGTGATGCAGTGGCTAAAGAAGGGCAAATATTATGAAAGGATGCTTTTCAAGGTGGACTCGTGAAATTGGAAAGAAAGCTGGCAGAACAGAGCTCCATAGAGCAAATTAGTACATTTGTCTATGTCTCAGTAGGCTGAAAAAGTCAGGCCTGATTAGCCATGGGGCTGCCAGTACTGACAAAAGGGAGATGTGCAGATGCCTGGACTTCTAGCAGAACCAGGTCAATACTGAATAAGGCTAGCCTTTGACATTCCAGTCAGTTTGCAACCATGGCAGAGACACATATTTGTAGCTCTGGTAGAAAATTGAGAGTGCTGGGCAGTTTTGCTGCCCAGAGCTTTAAGCCCAATAATCTTGGCAGATCAGCTACAGGGCTACCAGCATGAAAGACAGGGTGGCATGCAGCGGTCAGAGGCTCCAATAAAAACATCTTACTGAATAGGGCCTCTCTTTGCCTCATCATCTGTCACCCTGCATGGAGCTGTGACAGCTATAGCTCATTCTGCTTGCCCTGCTTTGAGACCAAGAGTCAAGGGTAGTGGTTCTGCCTTCATCCCACAAGTACAAATGTTGAGATCAGCAAGCCTCAAAATGGCAGACATCAAGGCCAGCAGCAGGGTATCCATGATGAGTCATGGCAATGGTACAACATTTCTGGTGCTTAAGAAACCAGAAACCTTAAAGCAGACTGATGACTTCTTGTAATGAATATTTGCATGTAAAGATGTTTGGGGAAAATACTACATGACACATTGCAGTTTCCAATGCTACTACAATGAAAGAATATGTGTTGGGGAGGTGGAAAAGATAGAGTAATGGAGCAGTGAATGCAGAGTAGAGAGAGAAAGAACTAGAGATGCAACAGCAGTGACAGTTGTGAGAAAAGGACAGCATCACTGCGGAGAGCCAACAAGGAGGTGTGCAACAGTCTGGAGCTTCCATGGACTCAGCCCCTGATTATGCTGTCCAGTCATGGGATCTTCCTGGTTATTAGTAGCAACAGCAGGATGTCCCAGATGAAGAATGGTTCATTTTCTGGATTAGACATTTTAACAAATCTCCATAATCTGTGGTATTCGGGGACACACCTTGGCATCCCTGTCTGCTGTCTGAGGCTGCATTTAAACAGAAGTTTCATGTGTACATCCATGGTGATACAGAGTCAGGGATGAGTCGATGTCCACTGACAATGTTATCACCAACAGCCATGTAGATATCCTTAGTCTGTGATGTTGCCTGACTCCACATTCATGTTAGTTGGACAATATTACTAAGGGGACCACAATAATATGACTGCTCTGTACTACCACCTGAGGCCAGGTCGATATTTGTGGTTCATGCTGCTTCCTAGGACCATGGCTACATCCATGGTCTAACTGCATCCAGAGGAACTGTGCTGCTATTCATGACCTGTGCTATCACCGAAAGCCATCTGAATACCTATAATTTTTGTTGCCACTTGAATCCATGTTGATTTCTGTGGGCAGTTTGAAGTCATGACGATGTCTTTGGTCTATGCTGCTTCTGAGGGCTATTTTGTTGTACACAGACTGTGCTGTCACAGAAGGGCATGTTGATCATCTGTCACTGGAGACCATGATGTCTCTGGCATGCTCTGATGCTGGAGATGATGTGGAAGCTCACGATTTGTGTTTCTGCTGTCGTTATGGATGACTGGAGACTCAAAATTGAATGAAAACCTCTACTACCCATATATACTCCCCACCCCACTAAAAAGTAACACCCAAAACATCTATCAAAGAGAAATGTCAAAAAATTGTGATGAAGATGCAGAAGCATAGCTATACACAACTGATGGCTTCTGTAGGGGCTGTTGGTAAGGCAAGGTTCAACTTTCTTTAAAGGGCTGGTTATCAGTAGTTTGATCTTGTGCTAGTAGTATGTGGTCAACATAAATTGAACTATTTTCTTCCTTTTAGGGGGAAACTGGTGTGACAAGGATGGAATGTAGGTCTGGGATTGGGAAGTGAGTGTGATCATGGTTCATGTTATGAAACTCTGAAAAAAATCACTAAGTATATTATGAAAAAATATTGTTTTTCATTATGTAGTAATCCTCAACTACAAAATTATTTGCATTGCTACTTTATAACTGTAATTTTCTTATAGTTATGAATCATAATATATTAGGGGACCTTTTGAAATGGTTGTTTTAGTACTCCCAGAGCTGTCTGGACCCATAAATTGGAAACAACTGCTCTAACTTGTAGCACAAAATTCTTCAAAGATTCTCTGATAAGCCATGAATAAATGCCTATGTACCACATAGTCAGACTTATCATGTTACAGCCCCACTTCATACTATTAGTTTTCTATATAGTTACTTTTCTGTTGCTTGAACAATGTCAAAATCAACTAATGGTGGTAAGAAGTCTAACTGTCTTCAAATATGAGGGTACATACCACCGTGAAGATGTGATGGCAAAATTATGAAGAAACATATCACTAAGCATTTGTAATAAAAGAGAAGGGAACCCGAATGCTGGTAGTCAGCTCAATATTTGTTCAGGCAAGTACCAATCCCACTGTTTGTAGCATTGGCTACATTCAAGGTAAGTCTCTCAAAATCCTGGCAGAGAGGAAAATATTCTAAAGAAAGATACTCACAGCTCTTCTTTTGAATATTAGATTATTGAAAACCAGATCTTACAGGAATCTCAAAAAAAAAGAGAGAAAGAGAGAAGAAAAACTTTAAACCTCTCAGACAATTCTGACAATGTTTTAAACCCTTTTGCAATAGAAACCAATGAGTCAATGATGGACTTGACCATACTTTCACCATGGTTTATTGGTTATGCTTAACTGTTGTGTCCCTTTCTTTATTTTTTAGAATTATTTATTTTATGTATATTAGTATACTGTCACTCTCTTCAGACATAGAAGAAGGCATCTGATCCCATTACAGATGGTTATGAGCCACCATGTGGTTGCTGAGAATTAAACTCTGGACTTCTGGAAGTGCAGTTGGTGCTCCTAATCATAGAGGCATCTTTTCTGCCATGCTGTCTCCTTTTCAAGTCTAAACTTCTTAATACAGGTGTAAAGAGTGGTCATGCATATTGAATAAATCTCCTTCCTCTGATTTTAATTATTACTGGAATTTGTAATTATCCTTTGAGTGTCCATGACACAAACATACACAAACTAATATATATATATATGTATATATAGATTGATGAAATAATATATATGTATATATATAATATATATGTAATATATACATATATATTATTTCATCAATTTTGCTGCATGCAATATATATATATATATATAAAATAGGCCATACAATTGAATGGTATGTTGGGGGAGTGTGGGTATTATATGAGACATTAAAGGATTTTGAAGGAGGAGATAGAAAAAAATGAGTTAAATTACAATACCAAAAATAAATAAAAGAATTATAAAAATATTTAAATAATCAGAAAATAATTATCTATAATTTAATCAGTCTGTTGGCTCATAAGGACAATAGCCCTGCCAACAAATTTGAAAAACATAGTATAATCACAGGTACTGAAATGATGGAAGGAAGAAATATACTGTATAGACTCTGCTCACATCTCTTTGAGCACATTGTATCAGGTATACTCTATGACAGGTAAACACACACACACCAAATTATATCTATTAAATAAAAATTAAAACATACTAAAAATATATTTGTCCTATATGTTATAGATCATTTTACATTGTAAAATAAAAACTTTAAAACTTTTCAGAAATTATAATAACTGGAATATTAAGTATTTGACAAGTACAATGAAAATTGACAAAAATCTGGACACAAATAAGATGTTCAAGAGTATTTTTCTCATAATATAAATCCTTGCCTTTGCATAAGAAAGTATTTCATGCTTTTCTGGGAATAATTTCTTCCACTGGACACATAATGTGATTCAACAGTTAGTTTTGTGTTTCACACACACAAGAAATACTTATTCTGAAGAATATTTTTACTTTTTTTCCTCACATTTCAAGAGTCTCCCACTATTATTATTAGCTGAAATTTTTCAACAATTTAATATTTTTAGATGACATTAATTTTATAGCACAGATTCCAGATCAAATCTTGTATTCCATGAGTTTTACTTTCTCTGATTTTTATCTCTCTGTAGCCTGAACATACTGTTAATAATGAATAAATGTTAGGATTGGTTGAATATTTGTTGGTAACATGAACAATGTTTCAACACATTTTCAATCAATGTGAAAAATGTGATTTGGCTTTATTGTGGTTGTTGTTGACCAAAAGTGATGTCATAAATAACATGCATTTGTATTTTATGTGTCAAAATACATGCTTATAAAATTGAAATACAGGCATTGGAGGAAGAGTATTCTATAATTATTCATAAGCATGATCTTATAATATTTGCTTTATTACTTGAAGATTTTTGGATAAGTTTGCATAGATAGTTTAAGGCTAAAACAAAGATATTTCATCAGAGATTGCTTCTGAGACAGTAATAGGTATATATCTATCACTTTATGATACAAGGCTTAACTAAGCAAATAGTGAAAGTATTTTAAACTAATTAGCTTGAGCAATGCTATCAAAATAGAGAAGCTTCTTTTAAGGTAAATGCAGATAATAAGGCTAATCAAAAGAAAACTCGGGCCTGAGTGTCTCCATATTACCTCCACTGGTTCCAGGGAGGTAGAGGTGACTAGAGTGACTCCAGAAAAGCGGAGTTAATGCTTAAGGATATAATTCCAATAAAACTTTTCCATTCTTGTGTATTGTTACTTTGTTGTGGCCAGCCACATTGATAAACTGGATGAAAGGATAGATTCACTTGGGTCTGATGTCCACGGAGATAAACAACTTCTCCAGCATAACTGCCTCTGCAAAGTTGGGAGTAAGCAGAGCTGGGCTTTATACCAAATAAAATAGAAAACTGCAGGCATTTTATGATCAATCTTTGAAAGTTACACAGCCTCAGTACTGCAGTATTTGATTTGACAAAGAAGCATATATGAGTCTCAATTCAAGATAAAGCAGCAGCATCCTCACTATGAGTAGAAAATAAGTGATGAAAAATTGCTTTTACTTTTAATGCCTTTAAACCCTGTCCAGAGTTTATCCATATCTTGTATGTGTTAAATAACCTTCTTCTTTCCTCTGATTCCCCAAACACTCAGACATTTTAGAACCTCAGGCTCAGGCTTACATGCAGATTTTATTAGCTAGGTCACAATCTGTGGTTTTAGACTGTTTCAGAACAATCCCCACCAGTATAAACAATAGTAATCTAAATAGAAAAGTAATTTGTCCCTCTCATCAGCATAACATGGAAGCAAAACTATTATATAACCACACGAAACACCCACATTCCAAATGGAAGGATGACGATCCTTGAAAATCACTGATCCACGAAATTGTGTAATTAATGTAAGTCAGGGTAACAGGTTTCTTGATTCTACTCTAGTTCTGCTTCCCAGAAATTGTTGTAAGTAACGTTACAGTCTTCTGCTTCATTCAATTTCCCTTTACCATATGAAGCAATTTTAAGTTATCATGTAGGTAATTTTTTAGCCTTTTTGTTTATTGAAGTTTAAGATCCAATGTAATACTTTTCTGTTTCTGAAACCTAGAAATAATATAAAGTTTTCAATAAATTCATTTGTAATTAAGTCCATCAAATAAAATTGTATACATGCATCTACCTGAAGTGAGCCTTCTTCATTTTAGCTTTCTGTACAACTTCTCTGAGAAAAAAAACTAAAAAAAAAAAAAAAAAAAAAGACAGCCACTATTTAAATGAGACGAACTGTAATACACACCTTCTAAATATTATTTTTCTATATGAATGAACTTACGTGGCTTAAAATTAAATCTTTTTGTGATGTAACTAAAGTAACTTATAGTCACACTTGGCCAAATGTAATCATTAGACTATGTCTATGATAAAGCCATGTATTTCAGCTTCAGATTCTTTCCTATTTGAGTTTTAAAGAAAAGATAGTATGTATACAACTTCATAAAAAAAAAAAACCTGCCAGGCATAATTTTATCTGTGTTTCCTTAGAATTCTTTTTTAAGATGGAAGAATTTAAATCAACAAGATCTATCTGGTATTACCATATTATATGGGCTAAATGAAACCAGCACTTCCATTAGTAACCCTTTCATTTTGCTTAGTCAGATGTATCAATAGATATATCTCTGACCTTCTGACTACTGCCAGGGGATTGATGGTTGTATAAAGGTCTCACAAACCCAGTTAAGGAGCAAAGTCCTCATATCCTCTGAAGTCTGGCCAGCTCACATCCCTGTAGATGCCTCATGGTTTCCACAATCTTGTTCTGAACTCTGGCCATCACATTGTGAGCCAGCAGAACTCGGCTAGATGATAACCATGTAACATCTAACTTTCTTACAAAGTCATGAGATCCAGCAACAATCGATTGGGCAGGAGGAAATTTGCTCAAAGCAATTGTCCTAGGAATCCTTAGGTACCAAACAGCAGCTGCACCAGAATAATTATACATGAGATTGTAGCCTTCCACACCAGAATTATGGAAGATGGCACACTTCAAACCTGTTATGAATCATTAGCTCTTATGAACATTCTAAATCTCTTCTCCTCAGGAGTAAAGGCAAATTGAACATAATAGAAAGATGAAAATACTCCATCAATAAACAAAATAGAGTTGTATAAATCCTGGTACAGAAACTATAACAAAAAGTAATGGTAACATGACTACTCCAAAGAATTACAAACCCTATAGTAATGACTCTTAAATGAAAATAAATTGGAAGAACATCATGAAATAAGCTAAAAGAACAATTGGAACTATTTCTAAATAACTGAAGCAAGACAACTATTTTCCCAAGAGATCAAAAACAAAGAGATGAATGAAGTAAGGAATTTGATTTAAGATATGAAAATAAAATTCAACAAAGGGCAAAACTGCTGATAAAACCAAATCAAAATGTTGATGGAAATGCAAAACATTATAAGTTATACAAAATCCTTAGGTTCAAAACTCAGTAGTAAAATAGATAGTGTAGAATTACAGTGTAACAGCTTCTAAGGACTAGGTAGAAGAACTTGATGAGCTTATAAAGGTCAATGATATATGTAGAACATATAAATAGAGTGTTGGGGACCGACTTTTAGCAGAAAGCAGCTATCAGCTTTGCAGCCATCTTGAGCCATATACCCTGACATGAGACTTGAATTACAATAGCCTACAACAGCTGAGAACACTCCAATAATCTTGGTTTAGATACCTTGAGATTAAAGACGCATGAGATTAAAGGTGTGTGAGATTAAAGGTATGTGACTTAAGAGTATGACTTAGGAGTATAGAGATCAGAGTTAGAGACAAGACCTAAGGGCATGATTAAAGGTGTAACTTAGAGGCGTGGCTTAGAAGTGAGACATATAAAAGGCAGAGACAGAACAGATCAGAATTCAGACTATAGAAGACAGAACCAGAAATCAGACTATAGAGAGACGAATCAGACACATCAGACATTAGGTAGAATCTGCCCTCACCCTCGCTCTTGCTGAACCCCGACCTGCAGACCGGAGCGGCAGCTTGGGCCAGGATACAGTAGCAAGCAAACGCGGGGTGGCCTGGGCCTCAACATTTTGCCTGGGCTGCAACATTTATTTTGGCCGCCCCAATGTGGGGCTAGTGTGGACCCCAACATTATTTTGGCGCCCGAACAGGGACTCGAGCTTGGGACTCAACAATAGAGCATTGTAGAATTATGGGATATTAAAAGTTAATAAAGATAGTTTAAACAGATATACTTTATTCAAGTGAACAGTGTTGATCTTTAAAGAATATATGCAATTAAATAAAAATATCTATTCCAGGCATAGAATAATTCACTATTAATTATAACAGAGAAAGTCCAATGACACACTAAAATCAACACAGTCTACTGCTGTTACTCGTGCTTGCCTACCATGACTAAATGGTATGACATATTGCTGCAGATGCATATTGATCAATAGATATAGATAAATAAATAGAAAAATAAGAAAGATCTGCTTCCACCCTCCCTCTATGTGTACCTTCCCTCTGCGGGCTTGCTTTCATAATTGAAAGGTACTATGCAGGGGATGGGGAGGGAAGATATCAATGGTCTTACCCATCCTTGCATTCTGCATGCTGCAATAATGACCATCCAGGAAGGATGTTTTCACTCGTGTAGCAGAAGTAGCTTTTCTCATGTTCTAAACAACCACTTTCTGGTTTTATTTAAGGCCAGCTCCACAGACATAAAATTACCATTATATGTACAATACCACACACATAGGGAAAGTTTCTTTTCCTTATCTTTAATCCATTTCTATGCATCAATGTAAAGACAAAGTGATAGTGCATATCAAGATATGAATTACATTTGTATATTTAGGAAACAAATTCCTTTCCATAGGTTTAGCGAAATAATGATTTGCAGATATTAGTTAATTTGAAAAACACTATAATCGCTTGCCCATTAAAGTCTGAGACAACTGGCTTGAACTATATAAGCTGAATTTGCTTTAGCTGTGAAACAGGGCATTTGGACTTTACAATGTCCCTTTGGTTCTAAGGAATGGGGAGAACATAGAGTTAGCCGATTTCCTCAGTATAACTGCAAATAACAGAGCCAGGACATGACACTCCACATTTCTCTTTTAATTTCTATCATGCTTTCAGAATACAAGGAAGAAAAAGCGAGTCATAGTTCAAATCAGTTTGTTTCTCAGTATGACTGAGTTCAGTATAAAAAGAAAATAAATTGATAAGGCAATAACCAATGTAAGCTTTTGGATATTATGTTATGTTGGGAGCTTACATTTAGCAGAAAGCAGCTATCCACATGCTAGCCACGCCTCCAAGGCTTACGTCATATCCATGCGCCTCCTAGGGGTATGGCAAAAGTGTATAAATACCCTAGATTTCCCTTCAATAAAAAAGACAAAAGACTTGAGACTTGAGGAGAACCTCTGTCTTGTCTCCATTCCTTGTGTCTCTTCCCTACTCTCTCTCTCTCTAGACCCTGACAGGAAGACCAGAGTGGCAGTTTGAAGCCAAGCAGTGGTGGCATATGCCTTTAATCACAGCCTTTGAAAGGCCAAGCCAGGCAGAGCGCAGCAGGCTGCAATATAGTAACTATTCAGGCATTGTTAAGTCTTTTGTCTTAAGCCAGGTAGAGCGAGCCAGTTGCAACAATGTTACTATTGAATATTTTTGAAAATAATAGCTTAAGATTTTTGAGGGTCTATTTCTTGACATATTGAACTACACTTCAGTTTATAAGTAATTTTCTGTAAATGCATTCTGCATTAAAAATAAACTAAAAATTCCAAAGAACAAAATAACTAGTTGTTTATGTCATTGTGCAAAATTTTTCTAAATGGATTAAAAATGATATGCCTATTTAAGTAATTATATAACATATAAAATTAGTTTAAACTAAGTTGCATGCCTGTCTATTCTTTTTGGCACGCGCTCATGTGTGTGTGTGTGTGTGTGTGTGTGTGTGTGTGTGTATGTGCAGTCTGACAAGAAATCTTTATTCTAGATTATTAATACTTTTTATTTACATCAAATGCATCAAATTATACATTCATCACATTTGGTACATACAGCTAGCAAATACAGTTCCTCTGATATTTCCATCATTAAAATCTCATTCTCTAAAAGCCAGAATTAAATGGATTATCTCCAAAGAATATTGAAGGAGGCGTGTTTTCAAACAATATAACACATATCGCAGATAATTATTGATAATACAATTCTAAAATCCCTCATCTTAGAAATCAGTAGTATAAATACTTTTTTATTTAAATAATTTTAGTTAATGGAGAAACTATAGCATTGTGTAAAATGTTTGAATCCTCCTGGTGATTTATTGAGTAAAATCATTGAATCAACTGAAGCTTCATTAATTATTTTGGGCAAAAAACCACAACATGCTCATTTCAGTCAGGTACTGTTTGTCTCAATTAATACAAACACAATCTGATCCAGGACAGATGGGACTTAAAATAAAACACTATTTCTCTTTTGGTTGTTATATTTCTGTAACTATTTATTGGGACACAAAAAGCTAACCTAGTAAGATTTATAAAAAGAAAAATGAAAATTTTAAGAGATTATTTCTGAAGAACGTATTGTGATTTCTAATGTTACATCAATGCTGGTATAATATCAATATGAAAGAAATACAATTTCTTCAGTTCATACATTCTATGTGGTATCATAATGAAGGAATTGGTGGAATATTTGTAAAGCTTTATGTGTACAAACCTATGGCTTAAAATCACCATCAATTAATACATTTCCGATGATATTTGCTGTTTGATGAATTAAAGGAGTTTAATTTGTTTTCAGCATTGAATGGTTGTTGTGACCTGAGCTGTCTCTGTTCGGGTGCCAAAAATGTTGCGGACTGCACTAGCCCCACATTGGGGTGGATGAAAAATGTCAGGCCCCGAGCAAAATGTTGAGGCCTGGGCTGCCCCACATTTGGCATCCACTGTATCCTGGCCCAAGCTGCCGCTCTGGTCTGAGGGTCAGGGTTCAGCAAGAGAGAGAGAGTGAGGATGGACTCGAAGAATGGAGACCAGACAGAGTGTGATTCTCTTCCTGGTCCAAGTCCCAAATCTAGCTGTACTCTCTAAAGAGTCTCCCCAAAGAGTATATCTAAAGAGTCTCCTAAAAGTGTCTCCTACTTAATGTCAAGTAATCTGTTACTTTCTCTGTCTGCCTCTATCCTTTTATATGTCTCACTTCTAAGCCATGACTTCAGGTCACGCCTTTAATCATGCCTTTAGGTCTTGTCTCTAAATCTGATTTCTAGGTCACACTCTTAAGTCACACACCTTTAATCTCACACACCTCTAATCTCACACACCCAAGGTATCTAAACCAAGATTATCAGAGTGTGCTCAGCTGTTGTAAGCTATTGTAATCCAAGTCCCATGTCAGGGTATATGGCTCAAGATGGCTGCAAAGCTGATAGCCACTTTCTGCTAAAAGTCGGCCCCCAACAAATGGTGTCATAGAAAATTAATCACACAAACATGTGAATATATGTGTATATGTGTGTATTTCAAGGTCTCCATGATGCAAAAATGAATTACTTCGTACAAATAATTACTGATTTTCCATTCCATAACTAAAGAAATTGTATATACTATGTTTTTTTTCTTAAGTATTTTTAAAGATCTATTTTTTATTTATGTGAATGAGTACACTACAGCTGTCTTCAGACACACACTAGGAGAGTGCATTGGATCCCATTATAGATAATTGTGAGCCACCATGTGGTTGCTGGGAATTGAACTCAGGGCCTCTGGAAGAGCAGTCAGTGCTCTTAACCACTGAGCTTTCCCTCCAGCCTATACTACGTTTCTTAAATGAATCTCATAGCCGTGCTTCATGGTGTGTCCCTAGATAAAAAAAAATTGATGTTCAAAAGTGTTCATATACATCTATAGAGCAGATGTGTAGTGAAGCTACGATTATTCTTCATTTGAACCTTCAAATCTCTGCAACAAAATCAAATCATATGATGAAATACTTACAAGTCATAGAGAAATCCACAGTGGTGATTTTGTGTAACTTTCTGTATATCTTCATTTGAGCAATGGTTTTCATGTATAGGGTTAGTATGTATTTTACTAGCAATCATATTCACCCACTTTCTTAGTTTATTGATGCAATACTTCCCTAAAGTTATCATACACAGTAACACCCAAAATACAGATATGAGAATGTTCTTATTTTTGTCACTAGCTCCTTTTTTTTTCCCATTGGAGAAGTTTTTATATTTTAAAAAATCATTTTCATATTTCAGTACTTACCTAGTTAACATTATACAAAATTGCATTCAGAACTGATTGAATGAGTTAAAGTAAAACCCTAAAAAAAATGTGAAAGCAAAACAAGAATTTTACATTTTGAACTCATTTTAGTTTTATTATACTTGAAATTTCTCACTACTATGGGGAAAAATCTGACTGAAACAATTGTACTATTCAGGCTGTGCTTCCCCAATGTAGCAGTTTGATAGCTCACAGTTGCAGCCAGTGGATCCTGAGAGAGGAAGTGAGTAAAGACGACAGGGAACTAAGAGACTCCAGGTGGCGGTATGTGCACCAAGAACAGACTTTCCAAGACCAGCTTCCCTGAGCCAGCTCAATTACTGGGGAAACAACATCTCTTTAAATCTTTGAGTATATGTAAGGCCTTTCAGGGTGAGTGTACCCTTACCAGGGCCAGGGCACTGGGAATGCCTATTAGCATGAGGAAGAATTCCAAGTGCTTTTTGGTTGCTACATGACCTCTTCCTGTGGGGCAAAGGTAGGGGCACAAAGCTAGGTGTGCCAGGATACGAAGGCACAGAGAGGAAAGGGAATGATCCCAATCCTGCTGATATCAGGACAAGATTTCTGGGGTTTGGACATGCCTCGACTGTATTCTTGCTCCAGGTCTGTCACTAAAGCTCCGTGGCTCCCCAGCCAATGTCTCCCCATTTTGTTTTATAAAGGGAAGTATCATTATAGTCATCAACCTCTGGGTAGGGAATGGTTGGGTACTGAACCAACACCTAGTTGGTAGTGATTCGGCAATGTTGCTTTCTTGCTGTTTTAAAAATGGGATGAAAGAGTGGGGGGGGGGGGGGGGGCAGAAAGTCGAAGGTCCAAACGGACAATAAACGGCAATGGAGAAGAAAAACTCAAGCTTCAAAAGGCCTAAGAACTTCCAAAGGGTTGGAGGTACTTAGGATATAGGCTCGGAAATTTCATAGGAGATCCTTAAGTACCTGTATATTTTGTTCTACTAGTCCAGATTCATTACCTGAAATCGGCATTCCTACCCCATTATGACACAAGTCCTTCCCTTCTCAGCTGTCAAGTCTAGAGCTCTCTTTCGTTTTATGTAAAGTGATCCCCCTCAAGGGAGTTATCTGCTGCTGGAGGAACTTGATACTGTGAGGTGGAAGCCATGGCCTGGTGAAGCTTGTCCTGGAAGTCAGGCGCTGTGTCTCTGCCAGGGCTGCTCTACTGGCAGCTGTTGGTCCTGCTGAGACAGCCAGATTGAATCACATAAGCAGCAGGATGAAGATTTCTCTTCCTTCATCCTGTCTTCCCCTAGCTGCTAGGTGTTTTATTCAGACAGGTAGATCCATGAGGTAATCATTAGTGGGGTGCAAAAACCTTGTTAGGAGGATTTGATGCAGGAACTGATGATGTTATGGCACCAAAGAAGGATGTCTAGGTCATAGTGATATTATCGGACCATGCAGGATGGGACCTAGAGGAGGGCCCTACAAGGCAAAGTGAGAAGGATAGATTAAAAGAGGAACATTTTGTACCTTTTCTGTGGGTAAGGACCTCAAGGGGATTATGAAATGTGATGTTGGGCTGGAAAGATGGTTCAGCAATTAAGAGCACTGACTGCTCTTCCAGAGGTTCTGAGTTCAATTCCTAGCAACCACATGGTGGCTCACAATCATCTGTAATGAAATGTTATGTTAGTAGGAACAGCTGGCAACAATGGTAGTGTAGGATAGAAGTCACTGGGAGGAACTGGGGTGAGTTGTTAGTGGGAGGTCAGGTCCTCTATTGGAGGCCTGCTCTCATTTTGTAAAAGGAAGTGGAGGAGGGGTGATCTAAGCCAGACTGGAGGTGTGGGAGGGGATTGGGAAGAGTGGATATAGGGGAAAATGTGATCACCATGTAAGGTATGCAAAGCATAACTAAAATAAGAAAACGTTTATATATATAAATAAATAGATAAATTATTGAAGAAATAAATAAAGCTTAAATGCAGGATACTTCACAATTCAACATATCAGAAAGCTCTATGATTGAAATATCAAGGACCATACAAATTGAAAGAAATATTTTTTCTGAGTCCATTTTTTCTTTTATTTAATATTTTATTTACATTTAAGATGCCATCCCCTTTCCCCATTTCCCCTCCCTAGAAAACCCCTGTCCCATGCCCCCCCTTTCCTTTTTGCTTTTATACATTTTTTTTAAATGTTAATCAAGGATTTATAAGTTTGGTAATGCTCAGTCAGACTCGTAACCCAATACCCTACCTAGATATAAAAACCATCTTTGACTGGTGGAGACCTGTGAACATCTGCCTCCATGCCCCCTCTCTCTTTCTCTCTCTCATCACCTAGCTTCTCCTCTCCTTCATCTTCTCTCCTTACTCCATCTCTTCCTCTCAATACTTCTTCCCACTTAGCTCCTCCTACATATCACTCTTCCTGTTAAAGTAAAACTTTTCTCTCAAAATACAATTAGAGCATACTTATTCCTAATTGTACCAGTGAGGTACAAGATAGTCCTAATACCCAGTCCAACATTTTGTTGATTAACCATAGCCTCTGCCATCTCTTCTAACTAAAACACTTAGTTTTGAACCTGGCTTTTTTCTTGGCTTTAGAATGAATGTCAGCTGAAAACCATCTACTCAGATCTTTTCTCCCAAAGTAAATAGCCAGGATTGGCTATGAGACTATAGGTTTTCAACCCCGTCAGAAATCCAGAATGACTGAGTTAACTGAAATTTTGGGAAGCACTAAACATAGCTTCTAAAAGTTAGCCAATTAATAGAGATGGCTGAACACCTGAAAAGCCTCTATACTCCCGAAAGTTGGAGCATCAAATCTTCAGCCTTTTGGCCCAGAGTCATCTGACAGACCTTAGTGATGCAGGATTATTAAGGGCTGATTACTCTGTCTAGGCAGATATAATCAGTTGGCTATTCTGCATGTGTGTCCTTTTCTGGACAGTAATTTGTCTGTGGATGGAAGGAGGCAATTCTTGCCTAGTGGCTGTCACCACACAACTGGAGTAACTCCAAGAATATGGGGTGGGAAATTGTTCAAACTTAAGGAGAAAATTAATATTTTTGGTGATAACAATGTTTTTATTTAGTTAAACATACTTACCTTATCTTCTCCCAATCTATCTTATGTCCTTCCTTCTGCTGCTCTTCATCATAATAAATTCCTTAAGAGAAAAATTTAATGAAAAATATAGCACAATTATAGATAAAATTATTAGTGTTGCAAGCGGGACAGAAAACTTTGGGTCTTGAGAACTAATTTGCATATACACATACAATGGTTGTCATATATTAAGGATATAAAACAGTGGATTACATTGATAAGGTTGAAATCAAAATTAATATTGAAGTCTAAATTATATTAAATCATTAACCATTAAGACCCAGATGTTTCGTGTGGTGACATTCATTCTTACAGAGAAATATTTTCCTTCATATGACATTAATTTCAAAAGGTTAGTCAGTGTGTATCTAACTTTTATGTTTTATTTTATTAACACTAAAAGAGGAAATCTTAAAGTATAAGAAGATAAGAGGTAGTACATTTAAGAAATTTTTTGAATACCGCCCCTGCTTTAGTCTAACACTGTTTGAGATTTCAAATTGAGAATTTTGATTCACTTGGATCCAATTTTGTCCAGGGTTAGATAGATGGGTCTAATTTCAGTGTTTTATATGTAAATACCAAGTTTTTCTGACCCCAATTCCTTGAAGATGATGTCTTATTTCTGATGTTTGTCTTTTTATGTTTTTTTCCAAATAGTAAATGGTCGTAGTTATGAGTAGCCATGTTTCAGATTTCTGTTTTATTCTATTGGTATACATGTGTGTTGTTTATATGACAATATTTACTGATTTTATTACTATAATTTGTACATATTAATGTCTGGAACAGCAATCCATCGAGTATACCTTTTTGCTCAATATTTAATTTATTTATTTATTTATTATTTTGCTATCTGAAGACTTTTCAGTTCTGTATGATATTTGAAGTATTATTTTTTCTTTTTTCTGTGAAGAAGACTGTGGATGTCTTGATTGGAATTACATTGAATCTGTAAATTGCTTTAGGTAGGAGGGTCATTTTATGTTAATTCTACACATCCATCAACACGGGATGTTTTTCCATTTTTCTAGTGTTCTTTTCAGTCTCTTTCTTCAGAAGTTTTATGTATTCATCTTAGAGTGATTCAAACCACCAGAATTCCTGAATGGTGAGGTAGTGTGTGTGACCGGACCAGGGATGAAGCAAGGCATCAAAAACAATAGTTTGGATGAAGGGCTTGCATAAGCTGATGACTTATGTCAAGGAATTTAAAAAATACAGTTTAATATATACTAGTCAAATATTGAAAATGACAAAGTAGGCAGAGAGCAAAATCAGACAATGTTGGCAAAGAGAACACAGTATCCCTCAGACAGAGCTTCCTTAGGATAAATTAACATAGCTCAAAGACAAGAGTTGGGGCCACAGAAGCCACAACACCCACTCTTCTGAGCTACTAGCTCCAGTGTCAGACTATCCTTTCTATATCTATTTCCAGACAAGGGCACAGAAGTAGCAGAAAAGCCCTTCTCCATTGGGTTCTTATTTGGAATTAACAGAAACAAAAATAAATACCATTATTATTTATTATTACTTTTAGTAAAGATGTAGTTAACATGATCAGTGATATAGGAAACAGTATTTTAAAAAATTAGCCAATTGTAATTAATTAGTGCATGCATTTAAGAATTTCAAGAAGCACACAGTTCATAGAAGCATCATTTATAAAATATGCGAAATATCTATGTAAAAATTGGAGAAAAGGATGTAAGGGTCTTATTAATGACCTTGGCAAGAAAAACATATCAGCAGAATCAGTGATCCATAAAGCCTGCTGCGCGATAACCAAAAGGAGATCACTGGAAAGAGAAAATCAGCACAAAATAAAGAGGCACAGAATTACAGAAGTAATTGGGGGAAGCCACCGGAAGAAGTTTTGAATTAATTTTTACTTTTCTCTTCAAAAAAATATCATTATAAAAGTTCTCAATGTATTCTGCAATTAGTACTGTACGATCTAAGAGAAAAACAAAATGAATTGGAGAAGACAGAATTAGAAAGGATAAACTGAGAAAGAAATTCTATTTTTTAAGATAACAACTTATTGTTTTATATAAACAGATTTCCTGTCAATTAGTAACATAAGCAACAATATATTTCATGTCCTATTGTACAAATTACATGTTATGAGTTCCAAATAGATTCATTAGGGAAGGTTAATGTTCATTTATCTTAAAAAAACATGTTCATTCCCTTCAAATAATGAAAGTTGCCAAGACAATTGACAGAAAAAAATTCAGTCTATGAGTTACATACTAGTAATTGGCAGAGAAAAACAGTTGTATATTTTATAATGTAAAACAATATAATGTGACATCTACAGTGCTATCACAAGTGCCTTTATGTAAGCTATGTTTTCAGTGATGTTTGCCACAGTACTGGCATTACTGTCTGAGATATAGTTCCTTTAAAATGCAAAAGTAAAAATTTTACCCATGGTGTCTAATGATTTTTCTTAATCAGGCAATCTATGTCTGGTGACATAGAAGAAAAGGAGATTGTTGGTGGTCTGCTGGACTCTTTGAAACTTGGATTGTTTTTCCCAGAAAGATGCCATTTCATAATATAGTTTAGAATAGTAATAACCTCATTCTTAGATTACTTTTCTCACTGTATCCTTTGTTTAAGGAACTAATTATACTACTTCATTTGAAGAAATATTTAAAAAACTATTTTTATGTATGTTACTTTATTGTAATGGAATCACAAGTAAAATCAACACACAGCCAGACAAATTTAACCAAGTCACCACTCAAACCCAATCTTGCCTAGTCCCAAATATGACACCCCTCAGTGAACTTCTGTACAATTAGGATATTAGAATGGCCATCATGAAGTTATGGGGCTTCAGTTAGGGATTTCCAGTTTCATTATCAATTAATATCTTTTAATTGAAAACTTATACAATCCTTATCATGTTTTTCTTCTACATTTTTCACAACTCACCAATATCAGGTCTTCTCTCTCTCTTGCTTTAAAAAATTAGAAAAACAAATGAACAAGACAAAGAGTCAAATATAAAATAAACAAACCAGAATTTAAAAAATAAATAAATACAACAGCACCATAGTAGAAGAAACACACACACATACACACACACAAATATACACAATTAAAATACAGAATCAGAAAACAAAAAATATTGAATATACATACAAATATCCAAAAGACCAAAGAAAATTATCAATATTTTAAAAAATAATATGAGACAAAACTCTACAAAGAAACTATTGAGTTCACATTATTTTAAATATTTATTCCTGAGGATGTGTCCTACCATGAAGTGCAGCTTATATACCCATTAAGACTGCACTGGAGAGAACTGAATTTTCCTTAAAGCAGTTGTAAAAAGAT
Source organism: Arvicanthis niloticus (assembly GCF_011762505.2). NCBI lineage: Eukaryota > Metazoa > Chordata > Mammalia > Rodentia > Muridae > Arvicanthis > Arvicanthis niloticus. The sequence goes on along the minus strand of NC_047660.1, from coordinate 27,337,036 downwards.
TACTCTTTGGTTATGAATAGACAATCATTTCCACTTCCTCCTGTACAAACCCTGGAAATGCTGCCACAGTCTCTCTGAGTTCATATCTGTGTGAGTCCTGTTTGTAATGCCTTGTTTCCTTTCTGTCTTCCAAACCCGTTGGCTTCTGTACTCTCTCTGCTTCTTTGTTTACAGCATTCCCTGAATGAGAGGAGTGATTTCATGAAGACATTCCATTTAGGACTGAGTGTTTCAAGGTCCCTCACTGTTACAATCTTCTAGTTGTAGATCTGTGTATTAATTCACATCTGCTGCAAGAGGAAGTTTACCTAACACTGGCTGAGAGAGAGGGAGGCTAATTTGGGGGTAGTATGATTGTATTAAAGGTGATTTCACTAGTATTCTCCCTTAGTAGAACAATAGTACTTGGTTTTCACATAAGTTCATATCATACAGGTATTTTGTCTTTGGTTATTTAAGTACACATTGGTTCCATCTAACTGGAGTTGGCCTTAAATTTAGTCAGAGATCGGTTGCTTACACCCACAACATTTGTGTAAATATTGCACTAGCATAACATGCAAACAGCTCACCAGTGTAGGTCACAGAACATTTAACAAAGTTAGTGATAACCTCCGTCCTTTGGTAGCATGCAAAGTACCTTCCAATACCATGAACACTACTTAGTAATGGTGAAGACTCTAGTAATATATCATCTCAACTTCTCTCTTAATTAGATATGTGTAAGAATTGTCTTTGGCAATAGGGTTTTACTATAAATTTATGAAAAGTTTTGATGTGCATATCCTCCAAAAAAATAAATTAAAAAAAGCTGTGATAGAGAAGAAAAAATAAAAGAAATTGTAACTACCTTTTGATCCTCTTTCAGGATGTATGTGCTCTTTTGGCTAATCTCCATCCTTCTTGTCATCTAAACTTTTTCAGTCTCCATGCTACACTGTATCTGTTCTTACAATTGCTTACAAATATTCACAAGTTCATTATAGGCAAAGACCTGAGTGCTTAAAAAAGCATGCTATTTAATTTCTGAGTTTTAATGACCTTGATTAACACTATATATTCTAAGTCCAACCATTTTGCTAAAATTTTCTTGTTTACATTTATAGACTTTAATAATGTATATATATATATATTTGTATTGTCATCTGTTAAACATCTAGTTTGGTTACATTTCCTTCATATTGTTAAAAGAAATTAGCTTATAATAACATTATAGTATATTACAGCTTATAATAAGTTATATTCTAGACCATTTTGAATACAGAATTATTTCAGCAGAGAAACAGTATAAAGAATTTGTATATTTCAGTGTGTGTGTGTGTGCCATATATCAAGTCCAAGCTAGTTTGAACTTAAAGCAATGGAGAAAGGATATATTTTATTTTGACCAGTGATTTTATTTCCAGAAAAAATTACAAATGACAGAAAACAATAAAAGCAGTTCTTTCATATTCTTATTCTACATCCAAGCATCCAGCAGTTTGGGGAAAAACCAGATTAGTAAACTTTCCGTATACTTTTGTGCAATATTTAGTAACTACAAAGAGAGAAGTGATCACAGAGCAGAAACATGACAGGCTCGCTCTAAACAAGTTATCAACATATATTTCTATCAGAAATCATATTTGTAGTATCTGAAAAGAAAATCTGTCACCAAGTGTCATACAGCATGTTATTTGGTCATTATAGAAAGAGAATCTCAAAAAGGGATTAGTGATAAGTTAGGTGACAGAAAACTTTGAATGTTTCTGATGAGAGCTGACTACCTATACATGTGTTAATTTCTTCATAGACTTTAAAATGGGGACAATTTGGTAACGTCAAGATCTCTTGGTTTATACTTGGTCCTCTTTTTAAAAAGTTGGATGTCTGCCTACTTTGAATTTTTATTTCCTCCTTAATGCAATATTTCATAGTGATCTCTAGTTGCCCCTATTTATGTTGGTTTATTTATGCATAATTTGTTTCACCTAGTTCTAAACATTGAGGATATATATGCAAGTGTATGGAGAATTACAGCATTTTGAAACCCTTTCCTATCTCTATTGTCTGTATATGTGTGTGTATACCTAGTTCCATTCTTCTGTTACTCTTCCAGGAATGGGGAAGAAATAGAAGAATGTTCATTCTGAGGAATTTAATTTGTATGTTCCTTTTTCTGTATTATTTCATTTGTTAACTCGGTATGTATATTTGTTTTTGAATAATAAAAAACTCATTACCAAGTTAATATTTCTGGAAATAAAAAAAAGTCAGAAAAGAAAAACATGTATAGCTGGGCTTTCCATGTGTAGTTTGTCTATGAAGGGATGACTGTTGATCAGTAACAGCATGCCCGCTTACTGTGTCCAATTCAAAAAAAAAAAAAAAAGCCTGTGAGGTTTAAATAAATGCAGAAACTGTTGGCTTGGATTAATAAAATGATAACAACAAAGGAGATAATTCACATAGGTTACAAAGAACCAGAAAATTTTGAAATGGGTTTGGTTGTCAACACACAATTCACAGGCAAACTTTGCTGAAGTGGAACGTGTAGGATTTTAACATGGAAAAGGTTAAGTGAGGGGATCTTAAAGTTTCTGTCAGCTGGGCTACATCTAGCCTTGATTTTGTTTCTCTGAAACTGGTTTTTCTTTCAACTCAAGGTCAACATCAATGTGGTCTTAAAACATCAACAGGAGTAAATTTGATTCTGCAGGAGCCTCAGGCTATTGCTTGGATTTCTCTTGTTCTGTGGCTGTATCTGTCCCCAAATGCCCATTCACATAATCATTTTCATCATATATTAATAACAGAACTTACAAGGTTAGACACAAAGTTTTCAACAAAAGAACTGTGAGAAAAGAATTTATAAAATTATTCTGTAAACTGAAATAATCAAAGCTGTTTAAATCAATGTTTAATATATATTTCACATGGATTTTGGTCTACTACTTTGTGAGATAGGTCAGTAAAATGTTAGTGGTTAAAACTTGGCTTTAAAGAGAAATTATTTATTAAACGCCATGATATGCATTATAAGTGTGCACTTTTACTAAGTGTGGATGAATAAAAAAAATATTTGAAAGAATTAAACAGAAAGTTTTGCAAATACCCGACTATGAAATATACAATAAATGTAAAGATTGAAATTAACCGGGCTGGAAAGATAGCTAAGATTGCTTATGTAATAGTGCTTATAACTTTTACTGAGAAACAGAGTAGAGTCAGTACCAAACACAAGGAGCTAACAGTTGTCAATACCTACCATTTTAGGGGAATTGATATGGTTTTCTGACTCAAGCATTTGCTACATAAACATTGTATACACATATATAGCTTGCCATGTATACCACAAATAAAAATTAAATAATTTTTAAATATGTCATGTATTTTAAATTTTGTAAGAAAAGTGTGTATATTTTCTTTAAACAATGGTAATTCTGTAGGAAAAGCTAATTTAAAGAGTTACTATTATTTATTTTTCAACATATCAAAGATTTTAAGGCAACAAAACTAAACAAAACAGAGTAGAAGGAAGATAGAACATTTTATAGATTTGAAATTTCAAAAGGTGACTTTCAATGAATGAGCTGTGTTTAAACTCTTAAACTTAGAAAATATATAAGAGGATAGGCATATTTTGTTCCAAATCTATGTCCCTTTAAAACCATGAACCAAATTTCTCCTAACCATTCCAAAGTAGATTTTGTGTCCTATGTCCATATCCTTGACAAGTTGCTTTCTGTTGTCATTTTTGATCTAAGAAGTATAGCAAGTATTGTGTTATATGATAGGTCCTGTCTATCTCATTCTCAAATTCTATTGCTCTAAACAGAAAAGTAACTGTGATATGTGAATCCAAAGCTATGTCTGTGGACACTGCTTATGTATAAGTTCTGTGTTGCTATTCATCTAATTTGTGAATTTTGTAAATATCCTCATCCTGTTTCCACACTTGTAAGAGACAAAGATGACCTAGACTATGACCTAGACACAGATGGCTAGAGATATGTATTAGCTGTTGAGATTACTTGTTTTCTTTTTAAGTGTTTCCAGGTTTGGTTCCCAACATCCAAATGTTGCCTCATAACCACTTACTACACAAGTTCCAGGGAATATAATGGTCTTTTCTGATCACTGTGTGTATCAAGCATACCGGTGGCAATCATTCACATATGCAGACAAAACACTCATACACACAAAATACAATTAAAAAAAAAGATGGAATTTCTTCAGTCTCCACTATTCCCTATGCCTTTTGAGATTTTCCTCCTATGTTGCCTTGTAGGCTTAGATATTTCAAAACATACTTTAATAAAGACTCTTATACACTTCAACCTTCCTTCTAGTCCAACACCCACCAGATTTAATGGAAAAGAAAGGTTAATAGAAAACAGGTGTTTTGGACCTACTTAGAAATAGTTCTTTAGGGCCATTCCAATATTTGTTGTTATTACACCAGTCCACTAGCAAAACACCAACAGGAATCAGCAGCAATGGCTCAGTCTAGAAGAAGCTGCAAAACTCAACCAATTGGCACGAGTACACTGAAATGGCAAGAAGCAGCCTGAATACCAACAAATGTTCTAAGGTACAATTTTTTTTCTATGAAGTCATGCCAAGCAAAGATCAGTGAAAAAAAGCAAGGTGAACCAATTCCAGAGTGTCAGAGAAGACTAGCAAGGCAAAGCCTAACAAAGACCAGCAAAGAGTTGAAAGGCATTGTCTACTGTCTGTTGGGTTACACTTATACTCTTTCTAAACATCATGTGTCCTCTCAAGTGACCACTCCAGCAAAACATCACATGTTCTTTCATCAGGCAGCTTATAGACAAACAACCCCCGTGTATATTCTCAGTAAAACATCCTCTCATGTGTCTGCTTCAGAAAGCATCCCCTCATACAACATTTCCTGGAAAACATCACATGACACAACTGAGTCTCTAACAAAACCAGAAATTCCTACAACACTGCCCTTTTCAGATTCTATTGTACACAGCCTGTAAGCTTAATAATATGAGCTTCTGAAAGCCAGATTGTCGTGGTACACATCTGCGATCACAGGGCTTGGGATTTTGAAACAGTAGAATTAAAATTTCAAGATGATTCTTGTTTCTATAAGCAGTTTGAAGTCAGTCTTGGCTTCAAAAGACCTTGTCTCAAAAAGAAAACAAAGAAAGGAAGAAAGCTAGGAGGAAGAGAAGAGGAGAGGAAGGGCTTAAAAAAGGAAGTCCAAATAAAGGAGAAACAAAGGAAGGGAATCATGAAGAGAGGGGGAAGCAAGAAAGAAGGAAGGAAGAAAGGAAGTTAAAAAGGAAGGAAGGAAGGATGGAAGGAAGAAAGGAAGGAAGGAAGGAAGGAAGGAAGGAAGGAAGGAAAAAAGAAAGAAAGGAAGGGACGCTGCTTGGCACAGGAAGATGTCATGTGCTAACAAGGACAGAAATGATAACTAAATTCTGTAGTGTCCTACAGATGTGGGAGTGTCACAGACATATGTCTTCCTCTCTATTGCACCAGCACTTAGAATATCACTTCAAAACTGAGTGCTTTCAAACTCTTCTTTTATTATCTTATTAATAAAACATGTACACACTGAATGATGCTCATAGAAAAAGACTCTGAAGCTTAAGAAACCCAATAATCTCTTATATTACTTTATAAGAAAATATAAAATTTTATTAAGCAATGCATACGAGGCCTTATTGAAAATCTTATGAGGCAAATTTTATAATTCTTATAACAATTTTACATATTATATTTTAAATTCAAAAAGACTAGGAAACTTTTTAAAATGTGTGTGATTAGTTCCTTGCGAATATAGTTTATAAACCCATATTCTGTTCTGAATCTTCATATTCCTATATGCCTATCAAGGAAGCCTAGAATCACTAATGACCTCCACCAGATAAAACACTTAAGATTACAGATTTGTTTAAACTATATTCAAATTTCTTAACTCTAATTTTATGTTGCTTTATTCGGTCTGCCTTAATAAATTACTCCAATTAATAATTATTCTTTTTTCTATGTGAATTCAATAGTTATTAAGTTAATTAACAAAGATTTCTCTAAAAATATAGAGCTGAAAACTTACAAGAAGTAAGCACATTGGGCATAGCAGGATACTAATAAGAGGTCATTAAATAAAAGTATGTTAATTAAAGACATTAAACTGTTTTTAGGCACAGTGATCTGACTTAAAATATACAACCTTTTTCTGCTCTATTAAACTTGAATGGTGTCTTTGTATAACTCTTCCTTTTAGAAAAGCTCAACAATATCTGGAAGTAGAAAATAAGAACATTTTAAATAGTAACAATTTCACAGAAAAAGCTCATTGAACCTTCCGCAATGGTTTTCATTGCAGATGTTCACAGGACCGAATTGCTTATCACAAGAATGATTTCCTCCTGCAAGGTTGCTATTTCTTCCGCTGAGAGACACATGGTGACAGAGACTTGAAATACCCATAGCAGGTGGCTGGTTCATACTGTCTTAACAGAGGAGGAGTTGTCTCTCTTAACTAGTTCCAATCCTGGTTCTTTAGACTACATTCAAAGAATGAGGATAGTTTTACATTTTCAGTGCCACAGTTTCCTGTAGTGTTTCTGCATGAACATCATTTCTGGTCTAAATTTCAATACACAAAACATTGGACATAATGCAGTGATTTATCAGCTATCTTCAAGGTTTTCCTTTGTAATAGTACTCTTATTTACTTTAATCAAAATTCTGTAAATATCATTGTAATGTGATTCAGTTCTCCATTTTTATATACTGTGTTTTAACTCTTTCCGTTAGATTTATCTTATTTGATTACAAAAATTTTAGTATAATCAATCCCTTAGTCCTACATGTTAATACTGAAATTTCTGTAGTGGGTTTGGCCTCATGCTATTTATACTTAAATTTTACTTTGAGTCAATAAAACTGCTTACATGAGAGTCTGAATGGCTACAGGTAGCTTCTGGGAACCTGTTCCCAGTTGGTTTTGATTGGCAAATAAAGATGCTGGCTTCTCATGGCTGGAGGACATACAAATGTATTAGGATTTATAGGCTTCGGACTGGAAGGAGAGGAGGCAGGAAAAGATCCCCAATGCCTAGAGAGAGAACTTGAACCAGTTGGGCAGCACTCTGGGTTCAAAATAGCCAAGATAAAACACAGAATTTAATAAATAATAACTTAGGATTGACCACATAGAGATTAGATGACAATGGCCCAAATATTGAGCTAAATAAGGTATATTAAAATTATATATATTTATATATGATATAAATAATATAATAAATAATATTATAAATATATATTTATATATTATATAAATAATATAATAAATAATATTATAAATATTATTTATATAATATATAATATATATTTTAAATATAGATATAATTTTTATTTGGGAACACAAATCATTACGGCAGGTACCAAATCTGCTACCAAAATTTACTTATTAATTATTTAATTCAACAACAGTCTTCTAAGCATGACATATTAATTTATACATTCTTGATATGTGGTTTTTTTTTTTGGTAAATTAAATTCAGTGTTTATTTTTAATCCTGGGTCTGGCATGTCTCTGGAGTCTTTAGCCTGTGTCTCTGGTTCTCAGTTTGCAAGTCTGGGTCTCAATGTGCATCTCTGGAGTCGTCAGTCAGAAGAGGTGGCTGGAAGAAGGTAGCTTGGCATTCCAGGCAGGTTCCAGGAGATGGCATTGTCTCTGCTGGACTTGTGGGTGTACCTATAGATAATCACATCTAATAAAATATTTTTTTGTTGTTCCTTGTTTTGCTTAGGTTTCTAAAAACCCAAATAGCAACATGTAGTCCAATAGTCATCATGGACAGCTTTTCCTAACATAGATTATATTTATTTACATTTCTCCATTAAATATTTTAGTCTCTTTTCTTTCTATTAAATTGATTTAACATTACAAATATAAAACATGCATAAGATGAGTTTATATATGATAAATATTATATATCTTGTGTATCTCTCTGTAATATATAGCAAAATTTTCTTTAGTTAAAATATGGATATTGATTTTAATTGTTAGGCATAGGTACAATGTTCCTGATGTACAACCTGTTCTTCATGTTGTCAAAAGTGCATGAACTCTGAAATATGACATTATAATTTTTATTTACAAATTTATTTGTGAAAGGCCTGGTTGAAGACTATCATTTATGCTATTATAAAAAATAAGCTACTGCTAACAGCTAAATAAATCATTGTCACATTATATAATTTCCCTCACTGCTTCTGAAGGCATGGAGTACTCATTTGTCCCATTGATGTTTCTTAATGATAAATATCAGTTACATAAAGCATTGAAAATCTAATATCTGTGTCATATTCTCATATATATACATATATACATACATACATACATACATACATACATATATACATATGGAGAGAGAGAGACAGAGACAGTGATCTCCTTTTCAACATTTCATGTACTTAGTTTCTTTTTACATAATCTTTATTATATGTATTCCTTTCAAATGTTGGTGATTTATTTATTAATTTGGGTTTTTCTGTGTAATCTTGGAATACTTTATATTTTGACATATGTTTGCAAAATTCTATTTTTTTGTCTATGTAGCACACAAGATTCCTAGAACAGTATTTTTGAATATCAATTGTAGTAACATTATTACAATACACTTGTGTGTGGTTTAAAAATCTGAGCAGGTGATAACTTTTTACTGTGACAAATTTTCAGAAGTGAAAAACAGCAGCTTTGCAACCTTTGTCAATAAAGACAGTATTGGCAATTCTACTTAACAGTTTTAATATAGGAACTGTTGCACCGAGTCTGCTGTAAAATCCTTGATAAAAGTGCTACAGTTTGTGAGGGGAATAATTATCACTGTGGAGTAGGCATAAAAATACCCCACTAGAGGTGAGCTCCTAGATATAAAACACAAGCTAGAAAAAAATTAGAACTTGGAAATAACATAAAATGATTCAGTGTATGGTCATTTCCTTTTCATATTCTAAAATATTTAAAATAAACTAAACAGATTAAGCTATGAATGCTTTACATATGTTGAATCAATTTACTAACATGCACTCATTTCTCTCCTTAACAAATTTCCTTTAGCATTTGAGACATTTCTTTTGTATCCTAATCTCCAGGATTTGTCATGGAGGAGTGTTGAATATTTTTAAAAGGCCCTTTTGTGCATCAATAAAATGATCATGGTTGTTTTCTTGTTGAATATATAGCACCATCATCTACTATAATATCCTATCCATGTAACATTTAGTAATTATCTTGAATTTCAAAGACAAGTATAAAGGAAGGAACAAGAAAGGTGTCTACTTTTCCATCAAATTTTGATTTATTTTTTAAAAGCATGAGATATCACTGGAGGGAGAAACAAACTTTGCTTGAATATGTTTATTTTCTTTCAAATTTTTGTTTATGTGCTTTAGAATAAACATGGACTCAGGAGGTGAGAGATTGAAAATAAAATAAAAAATTCATAACTGATATATTGCATTTGCCAAGAAGAATCAAAAGAGACACACTGCATAGATGCTGCTGCTGTGCCATCCAAACCTTTGTAAGGTTTCAAAGAAGAAATGTGTGGTAGGATTCATCATATGTTCTCTTTATTTGGGGTTTGTCTATACATACAATTTTTTTCCTGAAATAGAAAACAATTTTGCTTTGTGATAATAAAGTTTGCTGGTGGAATGCTGCTTAAGGAATATGTGAGGGAAAAATTAAAGATACTTTCCTTAGTACCTAGAATGCAAAAGTTGATTATTAGAAAACTGTAATGGAATGCAGAGTTGAAGATTTTTTTTGTAAAAATTACAATCAAGCTATTTTACTGTTTTTCCCTGTGAAAATGTTATTTAATTTTTATTGGGAAATATTTTCTACATTATACTATGTAGCTTCTAATATATTGCTTTTAGTACAAAAATAAAATATTTCTTTTTTATTCAATACTTTATTTATTTTCATTTAAGATGCCATCCCCTTTCCAACCCCCCCCCACCCATTAATCCCCTATTCCATCTCTCCTCCTCCTTTTTTGCCTTTATACTGTTTAAATTACATGCAAATATTAAGGTAAGTTCTAGGTTCAGGAACTAGCAATACAATAGATGCAATAGTCCAGGAACAAGAAAGACAATAAACCCAGATAATCAAAGAACATGCACAACAATAAACAGAATCCCGTGATCACTCACTTGATTACTGTTTCTAAGGGCTTTATCAGGATGGTCAAAATATATGAGCATATTTCCCTGTCCTAGCACAATTCATTTTCATGCCTGAAGCCAACTTCTTTGTTCTAGCTTAATATTTATATTTCTGCCTATAATTAGTTCTTTGTTCTAGCCTAAGATTTAGATTCTTGCCTGAAATTTCTTCTTTGTTCTACCCTAGGATTTAGATTTTTGCCTTAAATTATTTCTTTGTTCCATCCCAATGTCTGATTCCTGCCTGCAATCCATTTCCTTGTCCTTGCCTATGTCAGATTTCTTCCAAGCAGCCCATTTCCTTGTCCTTGGCCAATGACAGATTTCTGCTAGGCATCCCCAAAAGCTCTCCACATTTCCCCCTTTTTATTGCATGAACCAGACTGAGCCTGTCTTAAGTTGTTCTGACAAAAAAAACCTTCTTTACCCATCATGGAATATGCATTATCATAAGCAATGCATTTATGTCTTAGGTTGGTAAAGCTCTGCGCATAATTTTACCTGTCCTTGGCATACCAGTCTGCTAAATTAATAACTCTGAGTGGGGGTCTATAATGAGTTTTAAGTCATGTACTTTGGCTGCCAGCCTGTTGATGTAGTTAGAGACAAGCTTTAACATGATGGGCAGGAATGAAAGTATTCCCAGGACAAAAAGGCCTAGCCTGATCAAGCTATATATGTCATTCCTGAGTTTTGACTAAAATGAAAATACTGACCTCAGGTCATGGATAATTTTATTGGCATTTTCTGCAGAATCAAAGCTCAACAGAGCAGCATTCTTTAAATTCATAATCTTACTATGCAATGTTAACACACAGAGAGAGGTGTTAGGATTATGCCAAATACCCTGCAAGTGTCTTTAAATTTTTTTCTAATTATAATGACAATCATTGTAATTGATATTTGTTATGACACTTGGGATGGCTCCTAACTCTTGAACCCCGAACCTCCTTCAGATAATTTGATAGGGTATAGAGCATGATCCGTTGTACCAGATACCTATATAAATCTTTTTGTATACTCAGTACATTAGTAACATTTTATTGCTAGATGGTTAACAAAAATAGTTGTCTTAACTCCTTGTGTCAATGCTATTTTAGAATTAGTGGTGCTAGCAATTAATGAAATTAAAACTGTTATACCAGCAATAATCAAGCCCGCTACTCTCTTGCTTCTGCTTAAAGCCTAACTCACTTCTTCCAGCACTTACAAGTTTTTTTTTTTTTTTCAGAGAATCAAGGTTTTCTAATACTCAGGGCAGTAAGACAAGAGCTGGTTAATAGACCCCTGTAAAAGACATGCCAGGTTTCAACACACTAACACAATTGGAAACTATACAGTCAATGCAACTTACAACAAATACTGTAGAAGAGACAAAAACCAATTTTAGCTTGACAATTAAAAGAGCCTTAAAACATGTACTAACTTTTATTTGAAATCTAAATCCTGTCCCAACTTTATCTCTTTATGGTACTAGAAGTTACTCAGTACATGTGCTGGCTAGATTCATGCCAGCTGTAGTTGATATAAGTGAAATAACCATAGTAATCTGAGAGGAAGTAACTTTGATTTAAAAAAAATACCCTCAAAAGATCTGGCTGTGGACCAAACTATATGGCATTTTTTTTTCTAACGAGAGATAGAAATTATGGATTCTGAATACAGAGGAAGTGGAAAGTAACTGGGAGGAGAGGATAGAATGTAAACAGTAATCAGAATATATTTTATTTATAAATAATTCAAATAATATGTTCAAATTATTGTTCAAATAAATTAACAATTTTGTTAGATTGAAATTATACAGTACATATGAGTTTCATAGCATTTCAATGGAAAGATATTAGCAAGGCACTAATCTATGTCCACTATAATGTGGGAATTGGGATCCAGAAGAGGGTGAAGGATGTGGACTCACCAACAAAAGAAACAGTGTATACACATACATACAGTCTTTGGACTAATGGGGAATCAACTCAAGCTCTAGAGTAGTCAATTATCCCACTATAATTATGGAAAGGTATCAAGGGAATTTCTATGCAATGAGCAGCCATGGCCTGTTCTAGGTTGGTCTGAGTGAGGATCACTTCTTTGATAGGATCCTCTTTTTGGCTTCACAGGGTATGCCAGTAGACACAGGCACTTGTAGCAGAGAAATCAAAGCCAAAGAGACATACTGAAGATATTTGTAAATACTAAGGTGTTTTTATTAGAGTTATACGGACATCTCTCATTTTATAAAAATAAAGAAATTACTATATGACATTTTTATATAGAGATAAAATCTTTCACAATCACATGAATGATGAATAATCAACAATATTAAAATTTTGTCCATGTGTGTTACTTGTTAATTCATATCATTACATATGTTTTACTTTATTTTTTGAAAGTTCGCTTCCTTCACAATGCGAAAATTATGTGTAGAAAATATATTCTGCAAAATAAAAATTAAAGTTAAATATGGAATTATTCAGCATGCTTCATTTATTCTTTAGTTATTCTGAACACTTTGTTTAGACTTTGAGTTTTTAAACAGTCATTGTCAACAGTGTTTTGTTTTGAGGAAAAATTTCAAACCGAGAATTATGTGAGAATTATGTGAGAATTATTCCACCAGGTTAATGTGGAAGAAAGAGGATTCATTGTCCCTTGAATGTCTTCTCTTAATCTGTGTGTCACAGAATATAATACACACACACACACACACACACACACACACACAAACACATACACACACACACACACACAACTTGGTTTACACTTGGTTTGGAGAAAAATTAAAGTTGCCTTGAAGTAGAATTATTATCAGGAAGAATAAGTTAGCCCTTGCCTGGTACCATAGGCCAGTGTCTATTAAAGATATCAAGGCTGAGGGATCACAAGTTCAAGAATTGTCAACTAAGCTATAAGTTCCAGGCTGGTCTGGACAACCTACAGCTTCTTACACAGTAAGTGCCTAATGGTGGTTACACATATACATAGGTACTCTTAGTATTGATAAGAAGAATAGTTGAATGTTCAGCCCTAATCTAGGCATTTTTATCATCCCCACTAAAACTATGGATGTATCACAGAAGTGGAAAAAAAATGTTAGAACTGAAAGATAAGGAGATCACAATGAAAGGCTGCCTTTGCCAAATGACAAACCATTTAGATCATTACAGTAGCTTGTAGTGTCCTGCTCCTAACATGTCAGCATCTAGTTATGAATGAGAAAGATGATTATAAAATATTTCTCCTCTCTATTGAACTATTGACTACTCATGAATTCTGGAGAAAATGCTTGCCTTTAGGAGTGTGCACACTTTGTAAGGCTACCAGGCACCAGTGAATATCCCTTATACTCAGGTGATCACAGAACGAAACAAAATGACATGAATGTAGAAAAGTAGCATAAAAGGTGATGTGAAACAGGGTTTTTATTAATTAAAATTATCAAATGTATTATAAAATATAAGTATGATATTATCAAAATAGAAACTTAATGAAATTTTTAAAAATTCAAGAACATCTATAAAAGGAAAATATAGTAAGGCTATTTAGAAGAAAATATTATCAATTTATAGACTGATATTAATATTTTTATTTATTTAAATACCTGTTATCTGGTTACTTATTTATTTTTGGTAAACTCAAATTGGGTAACTGTATGTAGTGTGTGTTTGTGTGTGTGTGTGTGTGTGTGTGTGTGTGTGTGTGTGTGCATGCGCATAAAAGATAAAAAGATTTTAGTAACCCAGAAAATGTCTGCTATAATTTCCCTCTTGTGGAATGAGCCTCAATCAAACCAGATATTGCCACCATTGCTGTAATTGCCCTACCATGTTTAAGGGCCCAATTACAGGTCATTGGATTTGGGGTTATATTAGTGTCTATGATTTTTTTCTTGTTACACATTTTAAAGTATGTCCTAATTATTCTCTGAATTTCCTCATTGTCAATTATTTCATATCAATTTCATCTCTAATTTGTCTCTCTTCTCTTCACAGTTTAATTAATTTGAATAAAGTTTCATGATTTTTTTAATTTTTTTATTTTTTCAAAGAACCAGTTCTTTAGCTTTCTTATATACAATGAAAAATGAACTGAGGAAAAAATCAGGGAAATAATAGCTTTCATAATAATCGCACACACTCACACACACACACACACACACACACACACACACACACACACACACACAATTCTTGAAATAACTCTAACCAAGAAAGTGAAAGATGTATAAGTTATAAACTTTAGATACTAAAGGAAGAAATTGAAGAAGATATTATAAGATGAAAAGATCTCCAATGCTCATAGATCAGTATGAGTAATATAATAAAAAAATGTCTATTCTGCCAAATGCAATCTGAAAATTCAATGAAATTCTTATCAAAATCTCAACACAAGTCTCACAACTTGAAAGGATAAGTTTCAGCTTCATATGAAAACACAAACCAGATAGATAAAACAATCCTGAATAGTATGATAACTTCTGGGAGGTACCACAATCCTTAATGTCAAATTATGCTACAGGGTTATAACAATAAAGACAGCAAGATATTGCCACAAAAATAGGCATATTAATCAATTGAATCAAATTAAAGTCTAAGACATATATTTATATACATATAAACACCTGATTTTGATAATGAAGACAGAAATACACCATTACATAGGGAACACCATCTTCAAAAATGGTGCTGATCAAATTATACTGGTGTGTGTTATTAGAGAGACAAGGGTCTTTTCACCCACAGATCACTAGGAAAAACAGGAATGTAAATCACTCATGATTGTCTCTCTTAAAGAGGAAGCACCTAATTTCTGCCCAGAAGGCTGAGAGTAAAAATTGTTAATGACCTTGTGACACTTGCTATCTATAGACCTCACAGAAATCCTAGAATGTTTATTCCAGACTCTCCCTTCCTAGACCTTTATCTTTACCTCTCATGTAATATAACACATTTTTCAAATAGATACCATATATACTTTATAGCCTGCTGACATCTATGTTTCTCAGTGAGACATCACATCAGATCCTAGGCCCTTAAGCTATAGAATCCATCCTTAAGGTCACACATACTTTTCAAGGTAGTTTCTGTGTACTCACACTTTAATACGCTTTATTGTGTAGCTGGAATTGGAAGGTTTGTTGCCTGGAAACTTTTCTCTAAATTGTACTGTGTTAAAATATGTTTAGAACAAACCACCTTCCATCTGACTCTGATTTAACTTGACTAAATTAGAATGAACCAATATATACTTTTTTTAAAAAAAATTTTTTTCTCTTTGAAGTTTCTTTCTTTTCCTTTAACAGATGAGATTTGTATGGAACCCAATAGCATATAGAAGAATAGCATTATATAGAGAACAGCAGATGGACCAAGACCTCGCATAAGGCCAGATACACTGATCTGACAGAGGACAAATTGGATAATACCTTGAACTCATTGACATAAGAAGCAATTTTCTGGACCGAAAGCAATGG
Organism: Arvicanthis niloticus; assembly: GCF_011762505.2. NCBI lineage: Eukaryota > Metazoa > Chordata > Mammalia > Rodentia > Muridae > Arvicanthis > Arvicanthis niloticus. Next base: position 27,321,354 of record NC_047660.1, on the reverse strand, counting down.
TATGAGCACTATTGACAACTGTGAATAAACAGAACATTATACAATTGAACAGCTTCTGCTTGGCAAAGGACACCATAAATAAACAAAAATTCAAGCAACAGAACTGGAAAATATTTTACCAACTATACATCTGAGTTGACATATATCCTAAACACATACAATTTATTTTAAAACACAGAATTTCAATAAAGCTAACAACCCAAATTTAAAAAATGAGGTACAATCTGAACAGACAATTTTCAACAGAGGAAACTCAAATGGCTGAGAAAATTTAAAGATATGTGCAAAGTCATTGATCATTGAAGAAATGCAAATCAAATCAACTTTGATATTTTATTTCACAACTTCTAGAATGGCCATGGCCAATACTCACATGTTTCCTCAGTCCTCTTCTATGTTCCCCTTGGGGGCAGTGTGTGAGAAGGTGCAGAATCAACTGCTCAGACTCAAGGAACAGGTGAGAATGCAGCAGCAAACTTGTTTATTAATTCTCAGGAGTGTCCATTGTCTTTGTCACCCATATCTAGGCTCTCAGGCAGGATTCAATTTGTCCCTCATGAAGAAGTTGCCTATTTGTCTGCATGGCCATCTAGCTGTTTACCTAAGTTTATATAGAGGCTCTGGCAGAGGGGATGTTCTGTTCCCCCTACACTCATACTCAGACAATATGCAGAGTGGGAGATCTTGGAACACTCACTCTAAAGTGGGATATTGGGCATCATATCCTAACCCTGCTTAGAGAACTCAGCAAACACAAAGAGGCAGAAAGAGTGTAAAGACCAAAAGGATGGAGGACCCCAAGAAAACATGTACCACAAAGTCAATACAAATAACACCCACATAAATACACAGAGAATGAGCCAACATGCACAGAAACACTAACAACATATAATTGTTCATATAATTCACATTGAGGGGCAAACAATATTTCCAGCAGCAGACAGAAGAAAAAAAAAAAAAAAAAAACGAAGTAGGAGAAATAGGATGAGAAGTAGGCAGAGGAGGGAGGGAGGGGGAGAAATTTATAACACCATTGCTGGTTCTTTTTAACCTCACAGATAATGGTTCTCCTGTTTGCTCTAAAGAGTGTCTCTTATCTACATGTTTCTTTCAGCTCCTTTCCTTCTGTTTATATGCTGTCTCATAAAAAGATTCATCTTTTTATTTTATTTTAACATTATTCTCCAATTTTTGTTTTCTTTGGGGGATGTCTTTGGATCTGATTCGTAGTGGAGAAGATCTTGGAGTAGTTACGTGTATGAAAGCTGAAATCAAAATATATTGTATCAAAAAACTATTTTCAAATAAAAGAAAGAAATAAGAAAAACGTGATTTGTAAAACAAGAGTTGTAGACTGCTGATACAAACAAATTGTTATCTCAGATTGGTGTGCTCTGGTTTTAGAGAAAGACAATGTCACAGGACATAAAATGGGAAAGCACATAATATCAGCTCAAGACTCTACATATATTCTTTTTTCCTTTTATTGAATATTTTATTTATTTACATTTCATATATTATCCCCCTTCCCGGTTTCCCCTCTGGAAATCCCCTATCCCACTGTTCCAAACTCTGCTTCTATGAGGGTGCTCACCACCCACCCACCAACTCCCAATGCCCCTCCTGCCACCCTGGCATTCCCCTACATTGGGACATTGAGCATTCACAGGACCAAGATATTCTTCTCCCACTGAGGCCCTACAAGGCCATCCTCTTCTACATATATGGCTGGAGCCATGAGTCCTTTCATGTGTACTGTTTGGTTGGTAGTTTAGTCCCTGGGAGTTCTGGGGCATCTGATTGGTTGGTACTGTTGTTCTGCTTATGAGGCTACAAACCCCTTCAGCTCCTTCAGTCCTTTTTCTAACTCCTTAATTAGGAATCTCATGCTTAGTCCAATGGTTGGCAGTGAGCATCTGCCTCCATATTTGTCAGACTCTGGCAGAGCCTCTTAGGAGACAGCTATATAAGACTCCTGTCAGCAAGCACTTTTTGGCATCAGCAATTGTGTGAGGGTTTGGTGACTGTATATGGGATGGTTCCTATGTGCATGAATGTGCACCTGTACACACATAGCTGCTCACATAGGCATATATGTTTATACTCACACCACACACACACCCATAAACATGGCAAAAATGCAAGTAAGGTTTTTATTTGGCTTGGCATATTGTTCATTTTCAAAAATTTTCTATAGATTTAAAAATTACTGTGCCAATATTGAGTTGATATATAAATCCAGATTTGATCAGTTTTGTGTTCTTTAATTCATCACTTCCGTTATTTATTGTGTATCTGAGTATAAAATCTCTTACTAGGAGTGGGGTATTTCACAATAAAAATATAAAAGAGGCAATTTATCATACAATTGCATAAATTTTTATTTTATACATTTTACTTAACTGTTATTATATGATGTATTATGATTATGATATCTTATTTTTTTAACTCAACTTCTTAGTATATAGTATCATAGTTGTCTCTTATAGTCATTTTAAGTAAACTTTATATGACATTAACTGAACTGGTAATGTTATCTTTTATTTATTTTTGAAAGACTAAAGTTTTACTTATTTATATGATTATTTATTTATTTATTTATGTGTGTGTGTGTGAGCATACACATATGCTCATGTGTATAATACCCTCTGAATCCATTTTGGTTTTCTTATTGATATGAACAGTTTTGTACTAAATTTATACCTATAATATCCTAGTGATTACTTTTCATTAGGTATTTACTTCTTCATATGTATTCAGTTTATTACCATGCTTATTTTCATTTATATTGAATATAATCCCTTAGTAGGTTAACTGGCAATAAACTACCTCACCTTTTGTTTATATGGAAATGGCATTGCTTTCTCATCTTCAAGGTTCAGTTTTGGAAAATACAAAAAAATCAACAAAGACCAAAGTAATACTTTTTAAGTATCTAGAACTTTTTGTGCATTATGGGGCACAACAACCCAAAGGCATTGTTTATTATACTTGTATATTCATGTATTCAATATAAAACTGACTATCAAGCATTGTATATCTATCTCTTCAGTAACTTTTTTATCATGTACTTTATTTTTTTTATTATGTACTTTATGTATTTATAAATACTTTTTAGTATTTCTTTGTTTCTAGGGTTTTTCTATGTTATTTATGTTTCTATTCTGACATGCTTATGCGGTTTTAGTATACATTTTCTTTGTGTTCCTAGATTATCTTACATTATTTTAATAACTTTCTAATATATTTATTATATAATTAGTACATACTTCCATGAACTCATTTTGGTTTATGTTCTAGGGCATAAAAATTTCTGTATGTTGGTATGACTTGCAGTGTTGTTTGCATTACTGAAAATGGATAGTTTAATCTAATGATATAACTAAAAGTCAGATTCCCCACCTTTGTTATGATATAATATTTAATACTCTTTATTTTTCAATTAATTTTGGAATTTTCTCTGTAAGAGAAATCTGATGTGAGGCACACACAGTTTCATTTGTGAAAATAATGATCTGGTTATTTCTAAATAAAATATTGTAATGCTTTATAAAGTAATGTAACAAGTGAAGTATTTTCAAAAATGATATCATTAATACTGTTCATGATACAATTTTATCACAGCGGTTTTATTTTATTAAAAATATTTGAAATACTAAAAGACAGTAGAAAATCATGGGTAATTACTGTTGATTAGATTTGAGGGATTTTGTTTGTTTGATTTTGCTTTTCTTGTAAGGTGAACATAATAAATCTTAAAATGGAGGACAGAAATGTGATCACCAGTAATTCCACAATGAATAGAGGTGTTCTGAATTTTTATTAGTTTATGTATCAATCCAATTTCCCACAACGATTACCACATTTTATCAACAACAGTAAAAGATATTTATACAACAATGCAAGATTATATTCTAAAACTCTGTTATTCCAGTAAAACCTAAACAACTTGCCTCAGCAACACCATTTTCCTTAGCACCAGGTAAAATATATTTAAGTAAATATTATTTCACAGGTGCAACTTGATGTGTATAATAGTCAGAGTTCACTAGAGTCACAGAACTTATAGAATGAATGTCTCTTCGTGTGTGTGTGTGTGTGTGTGTGTGTGTGTGTGTGTGTGTGTGTGTGCAGTAGGCTCCAATGTCAATGCAGGAATAGATTGCTAGTGTGGCAAGGGGAAGCAGGCAAAGAGCAAAACTTTTCTTCTTCCATTATTCTTATATAGGCTTCCAGCAGAAGGTGTAGCCTGGATTAAAGATGTATATTCTCACATTACTTAAAAAATTAAAGGAATGGGTCAAACTGACTCAAGATTGGGATCAAAGTTGTGATATCTTCCTGCCTCAAGTTCCACATCAGAGGTGTGTGGACTTCATATCTGTATTGTAGTTCATTCCAGGTATAGTCAAGATGACAATCAAAAGTAGCCATCCCAATGTGTTAAGAATTGGTAGTATGCATAGCTTCTAAAACTTAGCCAATTTATTGAGACCCCTGAACACCTGGAAAGCCCTTATACTACCGAACGCTGGAGCATCAAATCTTCAGCCTTCTGGCCTAGAATCATCTGACAGACATTAGTGATGCAGAATTATTAAAGGCTGATTACTCTGTCTAGGCAGATATAATCAGTCGACTATTCTGCAAGTGTGTCCTTTTCTGGACAGTAATTTGTCTGTAGAAGGAAAGAGGCAATTCTTGCCTAGTGGCTGTCACCACACAACTGAAGTAACTCCAAGGATGCTCAATTTCTTCTTAGAATCCAAGACAGGAAGCTGTCAGGAGCAGGCAGGTCTCTAATCAAAATGAACATTAATATAGAAATATTTGTAATGTCAATTCTATGGACTTCTGACATTTTGAAAACCAACTATCCATGTAAGGTAATCTGGACTGTTGTCTGTCAACTCTTCTCAGCTATTTCTAAATAAAATATGGAAAACACCCTAACAATAAACTCAAAGCCATGAATTTGCTATAGTCCCTTAACTCATAGGCTAACCATCTCAAATCAGTTAAAAAAGTTAAAGAAGGACTGGGTCTAAGCCTTGTATTTCTAAATGTGTTATACAGGCACAATGCCCATGAAAGTATTAATATTCATCTCACTTTTATATCAATAAGAAGCTCATACCAATGAAAACCTTAAATTTGAAATCAAAGTAAATTTTGTACCATTTAAGAAATTATAACTTCATCTTGATATTAATTATACAGATTTCTACTAATAGGTTATGGCTATGCAATGAGTCCTAGCTAATCCTCCCTATTCCAACAAAACCACTACTTTTCCCTAGAAAGACAGACCAATATTAACCCCCTTAGTCCCCAAGCCCAGGTAATAAGGGCGCTGACTCTTCTTTAACTTCTTCAAGCTGATTAAGGGCTTTGAGATTTTAGAAGGGGGGAGGGGGGAGGAAGAGTAAATTTATAAGCCTCTGACGCTTTGTCTTCACTGCATCCAGATGGAATTCCAGGACATAGGAGGTTTGGGCAGGTCTGTTCAGTATGCTTGATGAGTAGATACACCAAAGCTGTGTATTCTGCAATATACAATTCTCAAAACAAATTTTAGTATCAAGAAAAAAAAATTTTCCTAGAGGGTTGACATTTTTTTTAAAGATGCTGATTCTAGCAACTTTTCTTATTTTTCCCTTTTAAAAAAATTGGTTGTAATATTTACATTTCAAATTTTATCCCCTTATCCCATTCCCCCCACCACCCAGGAACCCCTTATCCCATCCCCCCTCCTTGTGCTTCTATGAGAGTGTGATTTTCCAGTTTCTATGATGCTGTTTCCATTAATATAAACTGCCTCCTAAATTTCTAAACCCTTCCCTTTGTTATTAAATCTCCTATTTTTTCTTTCTTTTTTTCTCCCTTTTCCCCCTTTTTTCATCTTTTTTTTAAAATTGGGTATTATATTTACCTTTCAGATTTTATCCCCTTACTCCACTTCCTCCCACCACCCAGAAACCTCCTTTCCCATCCCCCCTCCTCATGCTTCTATGAGGCAGTGCCCACACCTACCCCCCACTACACCCTCCCCACACTCAGATTCCCCCACACACACACTCTGTGTTCATTTTTTATGGGACCAAGAAACTCCTCTCCCACCTATGCCCGACAAGGCCATCCTCCCCTACATATACTGCTGGAGTCAAGGATCCTTCCCTATGTGCTCCCAGGCTGGTGGTTTAGACCCTGGTGGGCTCTGGTTGTTTTGTATTTTTGCTTTCCTCATGGGGTCACAAACCCTTTCTGCTCCTTCAGTCTTCTCTCTAAGTTCTCCATTGGGAAACCCTTGATCATATCAGTGGTTAGCTGTGACCATCGTCCTCTGAATGTGTTAGTCTTTGGCAGACCTCTAAGTAGACAGCTATATCATATTCTTGACAGATAAATACAATTTTGATTGGCTTCCATAGTACACATGGAAACAAGTATATGAATTGATAAAATCAAGTTGAATAACAAATACAACTAATGTGGTTTCAGGACATTTTATCTGTATATGAGTACTGAGCAACAAAAAAGTAACAGTCTTCCCACAGTGTATGAGGTTATAAGGTGGAATTTTACAGTAAGATAAATAGAAATAAGCAACAGTTATAAGATAGAAACTTATAATTAAAAATTATAAGACTTCTAGTAAAATATAATTTAAAATCATAAGAGTACACACCATATAAACAAATAAAGGGAGCTTTTCTTATGAATAGGTAGCTCTGATGTAGAGCCCTGCCTAGCATGCATAAAGTACTGGTCTGGATTCCCCAGGAAAACTAAAACAATATGGAAACAAACAAAACCTTTCTAACACTTCCACTAATTAGTAATTGATTCAATTAAAATTATTCAGAAGCTTTAAAAGATAATTTTAAGTATCAGGCATGTAGATTATAATTAATAACAACTGCTTTGTTTCTTCAAAGCTAAGTATATTTAGATGATGATTGTCACAAAGTATGTGGTATTTGGTAGAAGCCATGCCATGAAAAGAATTGACAAAATGTGGTTGCTTGTTAACTGGAGGCACATATATATTTGAAGGTGTGTTAATTTTTAAAAATTATGAGTTAATTATTTTATTTATTTACACCACCAGTGTTGCCCTCCTGTCTTCCCTTACAGAGTTTGTCCTACATCTTCCCTTCCCTCTGAGAGGTTGCCTGCCTCTATCATACCCCAATTTCTAGGCCATTAGTTCTCTAAAGAATCTCTTCTAGAGGATATCCTCTCCCACAGAGGTCAGACAAGGTAGTCTTCTATTGCATATGTGCTGTGCTAGGACTCTCAGACCAGCCTGTGTATATTTCTTGGTTAGTGTCTCAGTCTCCGGGAGTTCTAAGGGGTTGAGGTTCTTTGACACTGTTGGTATTCTTATGGGCTTGCTAGTTCAGTCCTTCCCCTAGCTCTTCTATAGGACTTCCATAGGAGTCCTCAACTTCAGACCAATGCTTGGCTGTATGTATCTGCATCTCTTTCAGTCAGCTGCTAGTAGAGCCTCTTAGAGAACAGCCATGCTACAATTGCCTGCAAACACAACATAGTATCAGTTATAGTGTCAGGAATTAGATCCCAAGTTGGTCTGATCACTAGTTGGGTATTCCTTCAGTCTCTGCTCCATTTATTGTCCCTGCATTTCTTTTAGACAGTAACAATTTTGGGTTACTAGTTTTGAAGTTGGATTGGTATACCTATCCTTCCACTGGAAGCAATGTATACTGGCGGTGGTCTCTTCAGGTTCCATATCCTCACTGTGGTAATTTTGGCTAAGGTTATCCACAATGAGTTCTAGAACACTTCCCCAAACCAAGTCTCTGAGACTTTCTAGAGGTTCCCCCACCAATCCAGTAGCTGCATATTTCTCTTCATTCTCTTGGCCCTCTGGGCTTATCTCCTGTCTATGCCCACACCTGATTCAGTCTCCCTTTTCCTATCCCTATCCCCTCTCCCACTCAGCTTTCTTCTCCAAAAATTAAAAGTTTAATTATCATTTTCCAATTCCCTTCTGACACTTCAATATCTCCCATGTTTTCTCCCTTTAACCCCAACTTCTCATCAAATTTATGGTTATTATTTGATTATTAATGTTATATATCTCAAATATTACATATTTGCAGATATTAAATGCAGCCTGATGATGCTACTTAACATATTTCCTTGGGTGTAATTTCAGGGATGAATACTTTGTATTGAGTTAGTAATTAGAGGGCGCATCCTCAAGAAAAGGATTCTCCCTTTCTCCAGAGACATTAGAACTTGTACTTCTTTGTACAGTATGGAAACCCATGGTGTTTCACAACTATGCATTAGCATATCTATTGATATCATTGTAAACATCTTATTTGTTCAGCAATATTGATGAAGTATGATGG